>NW_003852413.1:23578367-23582208 GCF_000181295.1 Otolemur garnettii
AGGAGTTGGAGGTTGCTGTGAGCTGTGATGTCATGGCACTCTACCCAGGGCAACAGCTTGAGGCTCTGTCTCAACAACAACAACAAAAAAATCCCTACCTCCAAAAGAGCTTGTGGTCTGAAAGGGGAGGCCTGCAGGTAAACATACACCATGAGCAATGCTGTGTAATAGAAAGAAATGTATGCAATGCCGAGAAAACAGAAAGAAGTTCAGGGTGGTTAGGGCAGGCTTCAAAGGGAAGTGACATTGAGCCTAGTGCAGTGGTGGACACCTGTAATCTCACCATTTGGGAACCTGAGGTGAAAGGATCCTTGAGTCTAGGAGTTCAAGACCAGCTTGGGCAACATAAGAGACCTCCATCTCTTTTTTTTTTTTTATTAAATGATAGCTGTATACATTAATGCAAACATGGGGTACAGTGTAGAGTTTTCATATACATTTTGAAATACTTTCATCAAGATGGTTCACATAAATTTCATGTCATTTGCATAGTCATTGTGTCAAAACATTTACATTCTAGTTCTAGAAAAGTTCACTTGTACCCTTGGGGACCTCCATCTCTTAAAAAAATAAATTAAAAAATTTTTAAAAGGAGGTCACATTGGATCTGAGTCTTGAAAGATAAGTGGACATTCACAATCTTGGGGACATTCCTAACTGCTCCAAGCCTCCAGTTTTAATAGCTGTTGTAAAGATTGGGGGAAATTTATGTGAAGTACTTGTAATTGGCACTTGACAAACTATAATCAACAAAATTATTGTTGGAAATAGAGGGTGTATTAGTCAGCATTCTAAGAAAAACAACAGAGGCTCAGTGCCTGTAGCACAGTGGTTACAGCGCGGGCCACATACACTGAGGCTGGGGGGTTCAAACCCAGCCCAGGCCAGCTAAACAACAATGACAACTGCTACAAGAAAATAGCTGGGCATTATGGTAGCCACCTGTAGTCCCAGCTACTTGGGAGGATGAGGCAAGAAAATCACTTAAGCCCAAGAGTTTGAGTTGCTGTGAGCTGTTATGCCGCAGTACTCTAAGAGTGCAACATAGTGAGACTCTGTCTCAAAACAAAAAAAAGAAAGAAAGAAAGAAAAAGAAAAACAGAACATATATATGATATATATAACTATATATAATAAATTTATATAAAACACACACACACAGAGGGTGCCAAAAAATGTATGTTATCTATACAAAGTTGAATTAAAGGTGACATTCACCATTATTGGTCAAGTGTACTTAGACATGTCATGGACTTTTAGGCTCAATTCATATACTTTTTGGGAATGATCAATCTCACTTCTAACAAAATCTCTTAAAATGTGTACACACTTTTTTTTTTTTTTTGAAACAGTAGGGCACCAGCCCCAAATACCAAGGGTGGTGGGTTCAAACCCGGCCCCAGCCAAACCACAACAAAAAAATAGCCAGGTGCTGTGGCGGGTGCCTGTAGTCTCAGCTACTTGGGAGGCTGAGGCAAGAGAAATGCTTGAGCCCAAGAGTTGGAGGTTGCTGTGAGCTGTGATGCCACAGCACTCTACTAAAGGCAAAAAAATTGCTTAAGTTCTAGATTCTGAAGTTGCTGTGAGCTGTGACACCACAGCACTCTACTGAGGGCGACATAGTAAGACTGTCTCAAAAAAAAAAAAAGAAAGAAAGAAAGAAAAAGAGAGAAACAGTTAAACAACATTTCACTAAAGGCCTTTAGGAAAAACTTAATAATTTTTAAAAGTCCATTGCCAGCCAATCTCTTGAGTTCAGGAATTCAAGACCAGCCTGAGTCAGAATGACACCTGTCTCTACTAAAGATAGAAAAATTAGCAGGCACCTGTAGTTGTCCCAGGTACTTGAGAGGCCCAGGCAAGAGGATCACTTGAGCCCAGGAGTTTGAGGCTGCAATGAACTATGATCACACCTCTGCCCTCATGGCCATGCAGCAAAGCAAGACCTTGTCTCCAGAAAAAAAAAGAAGGTACTCAATCCAGCTGGGCATGTGTCACATGCTTGTAGTCCCAGCTACTCAGGAGGTTGAGGCTGAGCCCAACCCCTTGAACCCAGGAGATCCAATCTAGCCTGAGCAACATAGCAAAAACCTGTCTCTAAATAAATAAATACAGGCACTCAATCCAGTTCTGCCTCCTCTCCTTGGTATGAGAAACTGAAAGAGCAGAGAGGCCTCTGCTGTAAGATGGGAGGGCCATAGCCTCCCTGTCTTATTCCTTTTTACCAGTTCTACTCCAGGGGTATAGAGGAAGGATGTAGGGACCTTGAAAGTATAGGGGTGAGGAGTGAGGACCTCATTGTTATATTGGCCCAGGTCAATAAGAAAAACTGAACAATTTTTTAAACTCTGACCAAGCCTCTAGCAGTCATGCAAATTAAAGCCAACCTCGGCTCGGCGCCTATAGCTCAACTGGCTAAGGCGCCAGCCACGTACACCTAAGGTGGCGGGTTCGAATCCCCAGCCTGGACCCGCCAAACAACAATGACGGCTACAACCAAAAAATAGCCGGGCGTTGTGGCGGGCGCCTGTGGTCCCAGCTACTTGGGAGGCGGAGGCAGGAGACTCGCTTGAGCCCAGGAGTTGGAGGTTGCTGTGAGCTGTAATGCCATGGCACTCTACCCAGGGGGACAGCTTGAGGCTCTGTCTCAAAAAAAAAAAAAAAAGCCAACCTCCAGTTCCAGCACCTGCCATTAGTAGCCACTGGTGCTAGAGAGAGGCAGTTAGGGAGCTTGGGAATCTGGCCCTGAGACCTGAAGACAGATCAGTCACAGTGCTAGACCAGGAAGTAAGGGATCAGGTGTCATATAAGGAGTAAAAAGACTAGAGGCCATACTGCACCTCCCTATACACAATGGGAGTCCTAGGCTGGGCTCCATGGGGAAAGGAAAGACAAAAGACAAAGGGTATACCCTGATTTAGACCATCTCAGAGCACAAAAAATCATATTTGGAATTACAGTGTTACCAATCATTTGTCCATGGGGAGAGCCCTTAGCAATCATTTGTCCAGCATGGTTTTTAAAGCACTATGCAGTGGTTGCCTATTTTCAATGAAATCTTACATGAAACCCAAGCCGTGAAAGGATGAAAGCAGGAGCTGCTCTGGATTGGAGAACCTGGGCCTCCCTTCCTTGAACTGCTCCCCCCATCACCTCTTCAAGACAATCTGAAAGGCATTTTTGCACCCGCTCTTCTAGTTGGGCTTCTAGTTCACACAAGGGGAAACTGAGAACTAGAGAGAGGAGGGGATTTACCCAAGTTCATGCAACTAATGGCGGCAGAGAGAGACTAGGACTTCTCACCACAACACACTGTCTCTCATCGTGGTCCAGAGATTTAGTTTTTTTAGAGTTCTGATCACTGAGTTCCCTAAATCTATTGAGAATCTCTATCTACAAAAATTACATTCTCACACAAACTTGTAAAGCTAAGTTTGCCTGTCTACAGTGAGGTGGGGACTAAGTGACAAGGTGAGAAGGGTGTAGGGCACGGATAAAAATGAACAATTAGAAAGTCTCATGTTGGCAATAGGTAATGAACACAGTGAACTAACAAGGTCTGTAATTACTTTTTCTTTTGCAGTTTTTGGCTGGGCCGGGTTTGAACCCACCACCTCCGGTATATGGGGTTAGTGCCCTACTCCTTGAGCCACAAGCACCGCCCGAGGTCCGTAATTACTGAGGAAACTCTTTTAAATTGTTTAAGCTAATTTTTTACGTTACAAAAATAATACATGTCCATAGTTTTAAGCTTTTCAAATGGAAGGAAAAATATGAAATGTCTTCCTCCCCCTCCACTTATTTACAATCCTTTCAGATACTCTCTTTTTTTTTTTTTTTT
>NW_003852413.1:23582394-23589819 GCF_000181295.1 Otolemur garnettii
TCATTGTTGTTTGGCGGGTCTGGGCTGGGGATTCGAACCCGCCACCTTAGGTGTACGTGGCTGGCGCCTTAGCCGGTTGAGCCACAGGCGCCGAGCCCAGATACTCTCAATGTATATATAAACATATATATAATTTTATTTACTCCAATGGAATTATGCTTTACATAGTATTCTTCACTTCACTTTTTTTTTTTTTAATTTGAGACAGAGCCTCAAGCTATCACCCTGGGTAGAGTGCTATGGCGTCACAGCTCACAGCAACCTCAAACTCCTGGGTGTAAGCCATTCTCTTGCCTCAGCCTCCCAAGTAGCTGGGATTACAGGTGGCCACCACAATGCCCAGTTATTTTTTGGTTGTAGTTGTCATGTTGTTTGGCAGGCCCAGGCTGAATTTGAACCCGCCAGCTCTGGTGCATGTGGCTGGCACCTATAGCTCAAGCGGCCTCCCTTTTTTTTTAACTTAACAATATATCTTAGTGATATTTCCATATCAGTACACCTAGACCAACTTCCTTCTCTTAATAGCTATATACCATTTAATTACATAGATTGCAGCCAGGTGCTTTTCCATTAAAAACAATAAAATTGTTCTTCCCTTAAGACATCTTTGATGATCTGTGAAAATGTTCGCTATTCACTTGACCTAGAAAATACCACAAAGTCATGCAAGTTAAGAGGTTCAAATCTTCATGTTCACTTTAAGAACACACATGAAACTGCCCAGGCCATCAAGGATACGCATATATGAAAAGGCACTAAGTATCTGAAGGATGTCACTTTAAAGAAGCAGTGTGGGTTCAGCGCCTGTAGCTCAAGTGGCTAAGGTGCCAGCCACATATACCAGAGCGGACAGGTTCGAATCCAGCCTGGGCCTGCCAAACAACAATGATAACTACCACCAAAAAAAAATCAGGCATTGTGGCAGGTGCCCGTACTCCCAGCTACTTGGAAGACTGAAGCAAGAGAATCACTTAAGCCCAGGAGTTGGAGGTTGCTGTGAGCTGTGATGTCACAGCACTCTACCCAGGGCAACAGGTTGAGGTGCTGTCTTCAAAAAAAAAAAAAAAGGGAAGCAGTAGGGCTAGGGATAGCCTACTCGGTATACGTGGCCAGCGCCCTACCTACTGAGCTATGTGGGTTTTGGTTTTTTTTTCCTTTTACTGTTAGTTGCATCTATTTTATGTTGCATCTAAAACACGCATAGCTCGGTAGGTAGGGCGCTGGCCACATACACCAAGGCTGGCGGGTTTGTACCGGGCCTGGACCAGCTAAAACAACAATGACGACTGCCACAAAAACAAAATAGCCGGGCATTGTGGTGGGTGCCTGTCCCAGCTACTTGGGAGGCTGAGACAAGAAAATCACTTAAATCCAAGAGTTTGAGGTTGCTGTGAGCTGTGATGCTACAGTACTCTAGTGAGGGCAGCATAGTGAGACTCTGTCTCAAAAAAGAAAAGAAACAGTGTGTACCATTCCTACGTTACAATGGTGGAGTTGGTAGGTATACCCAGGCCAAACAGTGGGGCTGGACACAGGGTCGGTGGCCCAAAAAGAGTGCTGAATTTTTGCTGCACGTGCTTAAAAATGCAGGGAGTAATACTGAACTTCAGGGTTTAGATGTAGATTCTCTGGTCATTGAGCATATCCAGGTGAACAAAGCACCCAAGATGAGCTCATGGTCGCATTAACCCATACATGAACTCCCCCTGCCACATCAAGACAATCCTTACTAAAAAGGAACAAATTGTTCCCAAACCAGAAGAGGAGGTAGCACAGAAGAAAAAGATATCCCAGAAGAAACTGAAGAAAGAAAAATTGATGGCATGGGAATAGATGCAACTAACAGTAAAAGGAAAAAACAAAACACAATAATATACAATATTGCAATAAATGACCCTGTACACTTATCTTTGCACAATTGTGGGGTTGAATTCAATGTTACTAGAAGTTAAATTGCTGGGTTAAAATGTGTGTACATTTTCAAAATTTTGATGGATACAGAACTACTAGATTGCTGTGGGAAATTTCTGAATAGACGGACATTAATCTCTGATCCTGAGCTGCACCCCTCTGGAACTTCCTTTGCTCTCCCCCCTCTGCCTGGTGGACCTCGACTTTTGTCAGGGGCTACCTAGAGGTTCTGATCTATGGGACATTTGGGGTTTTCCTGTGCTCCTCCAACCCAAAGCTGGTATCCCTGGTAAAAAGGACTGGCCAGACCCTGCCAGTGGTAAACCTCAAAGTAAACAGAGCCTCTTAGCCCAGGCCTAACCACCTGAGAAGCTTGGCACTGGCCCAGCTTCATCCAGGAACTCTCAGAGGGCTCCAGCCTTGCTAATTCCAAACCCCAAATCCAGAGCCACACTTTCAGTCCAGCCCCCTTCAGCTGGGTCAGCCCCAAGAGAGAAGAGACTGCAGTTTCTCGGGAGCTCCCAGACGGAGGAAGGAGACATTGTGCCTTCAAGGCCTCCCCCACAGCTTAGCCCAAAGAACGGAAATACTCTCACACCCCAAAGAAAACTACCAAAGAATACTTATAAAAGGAACTCATCCGCATATGCAAATACACTCTGAATGACTTGTGGGAAGTTCCAAGGAAAAAGAAACTGTCGGAGAAGACTCCCTGGAGAGGAGAATTTTAAACTGGTTTTGGAAGAAAAGATTTAGGAGACTGACAGGGAAGGAATGTTCTAGAAAGGAGCAGAGATAATAATTGCTAACAGGTTTTGAGCTCTTGTTAGTTTTGCCAGGCAATGTATGAAGCATTTTATCTGTGTTATATCATCCTATGAGGAGGAAGAAGTACTCTCATTATCTCCATTTTAGATTGTTAAATAAAAATATGAAAGGAGACCAGAGCAAACCAAAATGGAGTCACTCATGCTAAATGCCACATAAGCAAACTGAAACTTTAAGGAAATACATAGATCCTGAAACAGATCACTTTTTCCTGGAGGAAAAGTGGAGGTTCCAGTCTACTTGAGTTAGCCTAAGAAGGGAGTCCCCTCTGCTTTAACCCTTTCAAAAAAGTAACCTTTTGTTAGCAATCATGTTGGGTTTTTTTCCCTGTTCTTCTATTTTCTTGTTCCCACCTTACAAAGCCTATGGTTCTGCTATTGCCCAGTGGTGAACTCTCTATGTTGCAGAACGGAGACTGCTTGTAATTTTGTATTTTGACAAGAAAAATTGGGACACAGGGATACTGAGCTGACTTGTCCAAAGTCATATACCCAGCTTGAGAGGTCCCACTCAAGTACTCAAGTACAGGTGCTAATAGAGGTAAGAGTAAGGTCCAGATTGCTAGTTTGGGCCTCTGCAGAGTGGGGGCAGGGGAATAATAAAGATGATTTCCCCTTCCCCCACCACAGCCCCCTGGAAGTAACTCCCAGCCCCTTCTTGCCTCCCAGGACTAGCATCTGGCTGGCACCTAGAATTCCCTCTTTGTATATAATCCAGGCCCACCCATCCCAGACCCCCACCTACTTCTTCCTTCAATGGTCCCCACAAGTCATGCTGGCCACCCTGTGATAGACTCCAAAAAGAGGAAAGGGCTGGTAGAGAAACAGCTTGTGCCCAGAAGAGAAGATAAGTGGGCCAGAGCTAGACCATCCTGCCCTACAGAGCTGGAGGATTATCCCAGGAGCTTCTATATCTCATTTAGCCCTCTACACCTTTACTAAAGGGTAATGACAGAGGGAAACAAACTCAAGCTCAGGTAAAATTCTAACTCAGGTGTGTGTGACCCTAAACTCCTTTTGACTCCTCAGTCCCTGCCTCTGGGTTTTCAGAACAAAGCCTCGCACAGTCAAGATCAGACTGAACTGCAGGGGAGATTTAAAGCTGGGTCCCAGGGCCCAGCACAGTGGCTCATGCCTGTAATCCTAGCACTCTGGGAGGCTGAGATGGGAGGATCCCTTGAGCTCAGGAGTTTGAACCAGCCTGAGCAAGAGTCAGATCCCATCTCTACTAAAAATAGAAAAATTTGCCAGGCCTGGTGGTAGGCATCTATAGTCCTAGTACTTGGGAGGCTGAGGCAGGAGGATACCTTGAGCCCAGGAGTTTGAGGTTGCTGTGAGCTGGGCTGAGGCCATCTAGCCCCACCGACAGACTCTGGCTCAAAATAAATAAATAAAGCTGAGTCCCAGGAAGTAGGACCCAGCTATTAACAAGGGCTGGAGCTGCTTGTTAATATTTTGTTGCCTCAAGCCTGGCACGGTGGCTCATACCTGTAAACCTAGCACTCTGGGAGGCTGAGGCAGGTGGATTGCCTGAGTGCACAAGTTTGAGACCAGCCTGAGTGAGAGAGAATCCCGTCTCTAAAAATAGCTGAGTGATGTGGTGGGCACCTGTAGTTCCAACTACTCGGGATGCTGAGGCAAGAGAATTGCTTGCATCCAAGAGTTTGAGGTTGGTGTGAGCTATGACACTATGGCAATCTTTTGAGGGTGACAAAGTGAGACTGTCTCAAAGGAAAAAAAAAAAAGAAAAGAAAAGAAATTCTGTTGTCTCATCTCCGGGTGGGTCTTGCAAGGTATCACAGGCCGAGATGAGCAACTGGGTGGAGAACAGGAGTTGCCAAGGCTGCACTTCAACCTTGGGGAAGCCTGGCCACCACTCCTAGCTGGGGGGCTCTGTGTTCCAGGAGGTAGAAGGCAGCAAGGCTGGTTTCTGACTGGAAAGGACATCTCGTGTCCTAGGGAAACTACAGAGTGACATGCCGGCCCTGTATGTAGCTCAGGGCCTGGTCAGCCTTCTGCCTGGACAGAAGCTATTGGACAGGGTTCCCCACAACTGCTCTGGGGGTCCTGTGCATTGAGGCTGCCTTCTTTAACCAACACATGCTGTGAACAGAGTGGAGCTGAGAACACTTAGGGACTGCTGGTAGCTGGGGATCAGAACAATGAATGCCAAAGTTCCAGGCTTTCCTGAGCTGCTTCCATCCTTGGCTTTCTGTCACATCACACCCTCTCCTTTTTGGCCCTCCCTTGGACATGCTGGGTTTATGTTGCAAAAAAAATAAATCTGCAAATTGTCATACCACCTCAAGGAAAATTCTAGCTATCTGATCCTGATATTGTAACTTTGCTTACTAAACACCTTATGCTTGTCTTCATGCAATCCTCACCATCTCTGAGATAATAGCATTATAATCTCCCCTTTTTAGCAGAGGAAATCGAAGTGCTAAGGAGCTTCCTCCATCAGAGTAACAAGAATGGCCAGTGGCAGAGCTGGGATGGAAACCCACATAGACTCAGGGAGCCATTGCTGAGGTATTGCAGATGGAGCAGCAGGCATTCCTATTGTGTGGCTATTTTTTTTTCCTAGCGTCTTGCAGGGACAATTAACTTTTTGTTTGTTTAACCCATTCAAAAATTTATACCTCAGAGTAAAAAAAAAAAATCTCTGGCCTTTGGCCTTTCCTTGTCACATGTGAACCTCTGTTCTGAACTGCAGAGTTCACCAAGGGCACCTCACTACCTGAGGCCAGGGTTTCAGTCCAGGGAGGGCTGTAACCCACCCCCCGGCTCAGGAGACATAACCATAAATTGTTCCTTTTTTTTTTTTTAATTTACTAGTTGCAGTCTCAAACTTGCTCTGCTGGGACTTGAACGCTGCCCTTTTGTTTTCCAAGACTTCCCTATATCTTTGCATCGTACGGAAACCGAACACCCCAACTGGTAGCACTTTCTCTTGGAAAAACAGATTCTTGTGGTGGGGGAGGGGGCCGAGGCAGAAACTGTTCGCCCATGAGCAAGGCTGCAGGTCCAGAAAGCCGGAGCTTTCCGGAAAATGGAGATAAGCCTCCCATTCTTCTCGCTAACAACCTCAGCGGGAGGGCGGTTTATAGATTTCAGGGATCCGAAATAGGTTAGCAGCGCTTGGGGAAGAAATAGCCTCGGGCCGACACCTTAGGCAACCCCTTGGCGCTCCCACCACTGGTCTCTAGAGAGAGAGAGAGGGAAGCAGGGAGGGAGATAACTAATGAACCCTCCCCATTGGCCAGATTGCCCCGTCACTCTCTCCGCTGCAACCTGCCGCAGAGGTTCTTTTTGAAAAATCCTCTAGTCCCGCCTCCCTCGTCTAATTGGTTCATTCGAACAGGCCCGGCAGACTCAGCCGTTCATACGTCGATATAAAAGATCAGATACGATTGGTTCTTCTGGACGGAGCGGTGAGAGCGAGTCAGGGATTGGTTTGTCCGCTTTGGGCGGGCTATTGGAGAAGACCTCGAAAGGTACTAGCGCCGCTTTTCTAACCGACGCTGCTCTGTGAAGAAGCGGCTTGGTTCGGACTTGTCTCGTGGGTCCTGCCGGTTTAGTTGCTTTCAGGGTTCTCGAGCCCCTTCACGACTGTCACCATGGAGGTGTCCCCGCTACAGGTACAGCTCGCGGAAGGGGCCGGGTGGTGGAGCCTCAGCGAGGCCTGGCGTCTCTCTCTGGCGGTCCGCGAAGGGGGTGAAGCTCCTGGGCCGCGGTCCGGCCCGCGACGTGTTGGGCGCCCATGTTGCCTGGGCCCTGGATGATCGCGAAGAGGGTGAAGCCCTTTGTGGTGCTAGTAGTGAAGTACGATCGGCTACACTGGCTTGTGGGCTGTGGTCTTACTGTTTCGAGGGGGCAGGGCTCAGTGCGTCCGGGGCGGGCCGTGTCCGGGCGGGCCGTGTGTGAGTGACTTTCACGTCGCACATGCAGAATGCCTTCCTGGCCTGCCGTCTGGGGGGCAATGAGATGGAATGTCGCCCATCTCCCGCTGAGGAGCGGCCCGGCTTCAAAAAAGGTCCTTCCCGGGCGGCACGGGCCCCGTGTACCGAGGGTGGCGGGTTCAAACCCGGCCCCGGCCAAAATAAAACAAAAAATAGCCGGGCGCCTGTGGTCCCAGCTACTCGGGAGCCTGAGGCCAGAGAGTCGCCTAAGCCCAGGAGCTGGAGGCCGCTGAGAGCTCCACGGCACTCTACCGAGGGCGACAAAGTCAGACTCTGTCTCAACAACAACAACAACAACAAATGTCCTTCCTGCCCCCAAATGTTTGGCTTCCACCCTGCCGCTGGTGCACTGAAATCTCCGTGTCCCCGAGTGTCCCAGCCGCAGACCTGTGTCCGGCAGCTGGAAGAAGTGGGTGTGTTGTACCGATGACATCCAAAGCGTGTTCCAAGAAGAGGGACGCCACCTAACAAATCCAGAGACTGTGAACTGCTCGTTTGTACCCTCACATCCACCTGAAATAAAAATAGATAAATAAAACAGGTTCCAAGAAAAAGGTTTCCCCGACAGACACACTTTTTAAAAGGGACAATAGATGTCTATTTTGTTTATTTTTTTTGAGACAGTTTCACTATGTCACCTTCCTTCGAGTGCCAAAGCGATTCTCTCGCCTCAGCCTCCCGAGTAGCTGGGACCACAGGCGCCCCCCCCCCCCCGCCACAACGCC
>NW_003852413.1:23589881-23591178 GCF_000181295.1 Otolemur garnettii
GGCGCCCCACCACCCCCGCCACAACGCCTGGCTGGTTTTTGTTGCAGTTGTCATTGTTGTTTGGCAGACCTGGCCTGGGCTCGAACCCACCAACTTCAGTATAGGTGGCTGGCACTAACTATTGTGCTAAGGGCACCGAGCTCAACAGGTCTCTTTAAACGGACACCTGGGGACCCATCTGCAGCGAATTTAAATTGTGTTTGCACAAAAATTATGTCAGATTCATTCCAGCACCACCTGCTAACAGGCTGCCATTAGTGATAGACTGAGTTGTGTTCTCATGGTAGAGAAGTTGCTCATCATCTCTGCTAAACCATTGATTAAAAATCTCTTTTCTTATCATTTAAAAAAAAATTGCTAGCCTGTAAATGAAAACATGCAAATTGACAAAATAAAGAAGAATGGAGATGCCAAGAAAAGACTGTCTATTGAAAGGATCTATCAAAAGAAAACGCAATTGGAACATATTTTGCTCCGCCCAGACACCTACATTGGCTCTGTGGAATTAGTGACCCAGGTAAGACCAAGCTAACTAAATGCACTTACTTAGCAGTTGAAATGTATACTTTTCCAGGTTAATTTTCTAACTATCACACATATATGTATACTGCATATATTCTAATATTTAATCTAAAAGACTTAGCAGCAAATCATGATGACAAAACAATAAACAATTAAAATAAGGATTTCTTTCCCTTATTTCTAGCAAATGTGGGTTTATGATGAAGATGTTGGCATTAACTACAGGGAAGTCACTTTTGTTCCTGGTTTGTACAAAATCTTTGATGAGATTCTAGGTGAGTAAATTCTTTCATGTAACGGTCCATCTTCATTTGAAGTATTATTCTTGCCAAACCCTCAGTAGCCAGGGCCCCTGTCATTTCATACAGTTGTCTGACAAAGGTGAGACAGTCTATTGGAGCACAGCAAGTTTTTCCCAGGCAACAGTAATAAGAACAAAAATTGCTGAATTAATACCTTATTAATGCTACTTCTGTGCTGTTTGAGATATTTTTTCTCTATATCGTAGAATTAAGAATTTTTGTAAAACACTTTAATTTCTTACAAATGTGTATTTTATTTTATTTCAGTAAATGCTGCGGACAACAAACAACGGGACCCCAAAATGTCTTGTATTAGAGTCACAATTGACTCGTAAGTCTTCTGCTTAATTTTTTGTTATATAGCTCATTGTTATTGTTAGTTGCATTTACTTTGATTACTGGTGAAATTAGCTCCTTTTTTTTTATTTATTTTCTTTTGAGACGGAGCCTCAAGCTATCCCCCTGGGTAGAGT
>NW_003852413.1:23591465-23597602 GCF_000181295.1 Otolemur garnettii
TGGCTGGCGCCTTAGCCGCTTGAGCCGCTTGAGCCACAGGCGCCGAGCCGCTCCTTTTTTTTTAAATGAAGATTTGCAAAAGTACAGAAAGGCAGAATGTTAAAGTGAACAACTTATGGATACTGACCACCTAGATCCAAGAGTTATCAACGTATTCCATTTTGTCTCCATCTGTATTTTTTTCTGAACCATTTCAAAGTAAATTGCAGACATCATGACATCTAATCTATAAATACTTCAGCAAGCATCTCCAATAATTTCTTTAAATATTCTGATTGTTGGGGTTATAACTTCTTCCCATGATGCTATTTGAATAGTAAACTAGTAGGTGGTGATATATAATAATTTGATCAAACATTTCTGATTATAAATGCTGGGTATCCCTTTGTGGGTAGTGAAGGTGCTTGTTTCTCCTTTTTATTAGCCTGGTCAGTTATGACATAAACTATACTTGAATCCTTCTAAGGAGGTGATAATCATAATCTTCTGAAAATTGTTAAGCTAGTTTTTATTAGTCCTTTTTATAGACAATATTAAGTGTTATTTGGAATAAGAACCATAGTATATGTCCAGTTATTAATTAAAATTAATTATCTTTAAAGAATTAACCTAAAATAATTAGGAGACAAATCCAAACATATATTCAGCATTTTATTAGTGAGGGGGTAGTTCATGATTGATAATATTTTTCCCTTTTATATTTGTTTTGCAATGTGCTTTGTTGGGTGAGAAAACTATGGGAACTAGAGATATACAGATGATCCTCTTAAAAGTGGTATAATAGCTGGGTGTGGTGGCTCATGCTTGTAATCGTAGCACTCTGGAAGGCCGAGGTGTGTGGATTGAGTTCACAGGTTTGAGGAAGAGTGAGACCCCCATCTCTAATACCCTGGTGTCTCTAAAAATAATCTGGCATTGTGGCAGGCACCTCTAGTCCCAGCTACTTAGGAGGCTGAGGCAAGAGAATTGCTTGAGCCCAAGAGTTTGAGGTTGCTGTTAGCTATGACAACATGGCACTCTACCAAAGGTGACAAAGTGAAACTTTGTCTCCAAAAAAAAAAAAGTGGTATAATAATGTTTCCAGATTTTTTCTTTCCATTGGGCATAAATCATTTCCCTTTGTTTATCCTAACATTTTTATTTTTAAATTTTGTGTTTTTTTCAACATTATCAGTGTCCACCCAGGTGTTGGAAAAGCTTTATTTAATTTTTTCTTCTTGTTTACTATTTCAGGAGTGTTAGGAACAAAGTATGCTGGGAAAGGTTGTTTTTACTGACTTTTAATATAATATATACAAAAAGAGTCATAAATTGAGAAAAAAATAAAGTAAAAAGAAATTAAGGATTGTGATTTACATACTTTAGAATTAATAGTATTTAATTTTTTTTTTTTTTTGAGACAGAGCCTCAAGCTGTCCCCCTGGGTAGAGTGCCATGGCATTACAGCTCACAGCAACCTCCAACTCCTGGGCTCAAGCGAGTCTCCTGCCTCCGCCTCCCAAGTAGCTGGGACCACAGGCGCCCGCCACAACGCCCGGCTATTTTTTGGTTGCAGCCGTCATTGTTGTTTGGCGGGTCCGGGCTGGGGATTCGAACCCGCCACCTTAGGTGTACGTGGCTGGCGCCTTAGCCGGTTGAGCTATAGGCGCCGAGCCTAATTTTTTTTTTTTTAAAGAGACAAGAGTCTCACTTTATCACCCTCAGTAGGTATGGTGGCATCACAGCTCACAGCAACCTCCAACTCTTGGGCTTAAGTGATTGTCTTGCCTCAGCCTCCCGAGTAGCTAGGACTACAGGCTCCGGCCAGAACACCTGGCTATTTTTTTTGTTGCAGTTTGGCTGGGGGCCAGGTTTGAACCTGCCACCCTCAGTATATGGGGGCTGGGGCCAGCTCCCTACCCACTGAGCCTCAGGCGCCGCCCAGTATTTAAATATTTTTAAATGTTAAGTATAAGTTTAACATTAGTTGTACAATAAATCACCCAATCTTTTCTTAGGGAAAACAATTTGATCAGTATATGGAATAATGGAAAAGGTATTCCTGTTGTTGAACACAAAGTTGAGAAGATGTATGTCCCAGCTCTCATATTTGGACAGCTCCTAACTTCTAGTAACTATGATGATGATGAAAAGAAAGTAACAGGTACAGTATTGAGGGAATTAAAGAACATATTTGTTGTTGCAAAAATACATCTTTTAAATGACTATCTGGGATAAAGGTAAAAATATGGAAATAAATCTCTATAATTGAATAGCTTTGCCAGTGATTAAGAAATAAAATTGTCAATGAGATAATAACAATAAAATAATGTTTCATGTTTATTCAACAGGTGGTCGAAATGGCTATGGAGCCAAATTGTGTAATATATTCAGTACCAAATTTACTGTGGAAACAGCTAGTAGAGAATACAAGAAAATGTTCAAACAGGCAAGTAAAGAGATCTATTGTGCCAAGATGATAAATTGTAGTACAGCCATTTATAATGACATTAATAGTTGGTTTAATTTGACATAATTTTTTTATTTTGGGACACAGTACTGTGGCATCACAGCTCACAGCAACCTCAAACTCTTGGGCTTAAGCGATTCTTTTGCCTCAGCCTCCCAAGTAGCTGGGACTACAAGTGCCCCCCACAATGCCTGGCTATTTTTTGATGGAGTTGTCATTATTTAGCTGGTGCAGGCCAGGTTTGAACCTCGGTGTATGTGGCTGGCGCAGTAACCACTTTGCTACAGGCGCTGAACCTAATTTGACATAATTTATGAGCTACTGAATTATGGAAAACTATTCATGAGCATATATATTGAGCTAGTAGGACTCATAAATTTGTGATATTTAGTTTTTGTTTGTGATATGATTTGGATTTTCATGTTTATTCTTTACTTCCATAGACATGGAAGGATAACATGGGGAGAAGTGGTGAAATGGAACTCAAGCCCTTTAATGGAGAAGATTATACATGTATCACCTTCCAGCCTGACTTGTCTAAGTTTAAAATGCAGAGCCTGGACAAAGACATTGTGGCACTGATGGTTAGACGAGCATATGATATTGCTGGATCCACCAAAGATGTGAAAGTCTTTCTTAATGGAAATAAGTTGCCAGTGAGTATTTTCTTGGACGTTAAGGATAATAAAGTGACCACTGTCAAGAAGACAATTGATTGTTTTCCCTTCCATATGTGTTTCTTGACACTTCTCAGTTATGCATTTCTGAAAAAAGAATGGCATACCACATTTTTTTAATCAGCTCATTTTAAACTTACTAAAGAAATGTCTTTCTTAAAGAAATACCTAAAACAAATACTTTGTGTCCTTTAATGGTCATTCTCTTATATATGCCAGTTAGTGAACATCATTGCATTTCTTTTGGAATTTACTTTATAACTTTTAAAAAATACTATTGCCTTTATTACTTCCTGTACAGGTAAAAGGATTTCGTAGTTATGTGGATATGTATTTGAAAGATAAAGTAGATGAAACTGGCAACCCATTGAAAGTAATACATGAACAAGTAAACCAGCGATGGGAAGTGTGTTTAACAATGAGTGAAAAAGGCTTTCAGCAAATTAGCTTTGTCAACAGCATTGCTACTTCCAAGGTAATTTTATTCTTGAATTAAATTGATTATTGGTCGTGATTTATCTTTACATATAATTGTTCTTATTGTTTTTTAACATACTGTATAAAATGGACTTGAATGTTTGGCTACCTTGGTATAAAAGAAGATAAATTAGGGTTTTTTTATATTTGATTATCATTACTAATATAATTTTCAGGATGCAGAGTTTTATTGTTTGATATTTTTATTCATTAGGGTGGCAGACATGTTGATTATGTAGCTGATCAGATTGTGACTAAACTTGTTGATGTCGTGAAGAAGAAGAACAAGGGTGGTGTTGCAGTAAAAGCACATCAGGTACCGATTTTAGCATAGTTTTCTTTTTCTGAAGTCAGGGAAGAAGAGAAAGCATATAAATAAAACATGAGTATATTTTTAGTGACTTAATAAATTAACTCTTATTGCAGGTGAAAAATCACATGTGGATTTTTGTGAATGCCTTAATTGAAAACCCAACCTTTGACTCTCAGACAAAAGAAAATATGACTTTACAAGCCAAGAGCTTTGGATCAACATGCCAATTAAGTGAAAAATTCATCAAAGCTGTGAGTACTTAGAGGGAAATTAAAAATAGAAGCACCTGACTTTATTTTCCATTGCCCTTCTTGCTCTGCAGAAACAAAGATTCCTCCTGCTTTTCTAAGTCTTCCCATCTGAAAAGGAAGTGGAAAAGTTTTTCCTTTACTGGTTTTAGCAAGGGCTTAATTACCATCTTCATATCAACATTTTTCAATTAGGTATCACTATTCAGCTTAGATCACTTCTGAATTCATCTAACTGCTTAACAAACACCCTCACTTAAATGCCTACAATTGTTCTTGATCAATATATGCAAAACTAAATTAGTTATTTCTATACTGACTGGCCCTCCTGCAAGGGAACTCCTCACCCCTGCAACAATTTTCTAAATTAGTTAAAACCCCCAACAGGGCTCGGCGCCTATAGCTCAACCGGCTAAGGCGCCAGCCACGTACACCTAAGGTGGCGGGTTCCAATCCCCAGCCCGGACCCGCCAAACAACAATGACGGCTGCAACCAAAAAATAGCCGGGCGTTGTGGCGGGCGCCTGTGGTCCCAGCTACTTGGGAGGCGGAGGCAGGAGACTCGCTTGAGCCCAGGAGTTGGAGGTTGCTGTGAGCTGTAATGCCACGGCACTCTACCCAGGGGGATAGCTGGAGGTTCTGTCTCACAAAAAAAAAAAAAAAAAAAAAAAAAACCCAACAAAGGCCAGGTGCAGTGGCTCATGCCTGTAATCCTAGCACTCTGGGAGGCCAAGGCGGGTGGATTACCAGACCTCACAGGTTCAAGACCACCCTAAACAAGACCTCATCTCTAAAAATAGCTGGATGTTGTGGCAGGTGCCTGTAATCCCAGCTTCTTGGGAGGCCATATATTTTTATCTACTCTTTTTTTTTTTTTTGGAGAGATCATCTTACTTTGTCACCCTGGGTAGAGTTACCATGGCATCATAGCTCACAGCACCCTTAATCTCTTGAGCTTGAGTAATTCTCTTGCCTCAGCCTCCCAAGTAGCTGGGACTACATGTGCCTGCCACCATGTCCTGGCTAGTTTTTCTATTTTTAGTAGAGACAGGGATCTCGCTCTTGCTCAGCCTGGTCTTGAACTCCTGAGCTCAGATAGTCCACCCACCTCGGCCTTGTTGTGTGCTACATTACAGACATAAGCCACCGTGCCTGGCCTATCTTCACTCTTTTGTTGTCTTTCAATGACTTTCATTCAGGAAAAGTCCAAATTCCTTAATTTGGCAAATAAGAAAGATCTGCCATAATCTAATCCCATCTACCCCTCCAATCTCATCTCTCTTTTTTTTTTTTTAAGACTGCTGTGGCATCCCAGCTCACAGGAACAGCAACCTCCAACTCCTAGTCTTAGGCGATTCTCTTAGCTCAGCCTCCCAGGTAGCTGGGACTACAGGCCCCTGCCACAAAGCCTGCCTGTTTTTGGTTGCAGTTTGGCCAGGGCCAGGTTCAAACCTGCCACCCTCAGTATATGGGGCCAGCGCCCTACCCACCTTGCAATAGGCGCTGCCCTTATTTATTTATTTATTTTGAGGCATTCTCACTTTGTTGCCCCAGTAGAGTGCTATGACATCATAGCTCTCAGCAACCTCGGACTGTTGGGCTCAAGCAATCCTCTTGACTCCTGAGTTGCTGGGACTACAGATGCCCCCGCCCCCAATGCCCAGCTATTTTTAGAGATGGGGTCTTACTCTAACTCAGGCTGGTCTCAAACTCATGAGCTTAGGCAATCTACCTGCCTTGGCCTCCCAAAGTGCTGGGATTACAGGTGTGAGCCATCACACACAGCCCTCAATACCACTTTTTCCAGTGTTGTCCAAGCTTCAGTCCTACTGGTTTTATTATTTATTTAATTTTTTTTTGGAGACAGAGCCTGAAGCTATCCCCCTGGGTAGAGTGCCGTGGCATCACAGCTCACAGCAACCTCCAACTCCTGGGCTCAAGCGAGTCTCCTGCCTCAGCCTCCCAAGTAGCTG
>NW_003852413.1:23597971-23604488 GCF_000181295.1 Otolemur garnettii
TTTGGCGGCCCGGGCTGGGGATTCGAACCTGCCACCTTAGGTGTATGTGGCTGGCGCCTTAGCCGCTTGAGCCACAGGCGCCGAGCCTATTTATTTTTTGAGACAGAGTTTCACTGTGTTGCCCTTGGTAGAGTACTGTGACATCATAGCTCACAGCAACCTCCAACTCTTGGACTTAAGTGATTCTCTTGCCTCTGCCTCCCAAGTAGCTGGGACTATAGGCACCTGCCACAATGCCCAGCTAATTTTTGGTTGCAATTGTCATTGTTGTTTAGCAGCTGGGGCCAGGCTCGAACCCAGTACGTGGCTGGCACCCTACTTACCCAGCTATGGGTGCGGAACCCCTGCTGGTTTTAAATTACTCAAAATTATAGAACTCTTCTCCTCCTTAGATCTTGTTCACATGCTAATCCCTCTGCATGAAATTATGTAGCAGATTTTTCACTTCTACATAATACTTATCACCCTTGTGATTTGTTTTCTTTCTGTCTTCTCTGTTGTGACTTAAACTCTGTGAGCCTGTAGTCCCAGCTACTTGGGAGGCTGAGGCAGAAGAATCACCTAAGCCCAGGAGTTGGAGGTTGCTGGAGCGACTCCACTGCACTCTACCAAGGGCGAAAAAGTGAGACTCTATCTCTACAAAAAAAAATAAACTCTGTGAGGATAAGAGCCATGTCTAATTTAACCTCTATATCTCCAATAGGTAGCTCAGTATTGAGTACAATATAAGTACATAGTAAATTTTTATTTGAGACAGAGTCTCACTTTGTCATCCTTGGTAGAGTTCTCTGGCATCATAGCTCACAGCAACCTCAAACTCTTGCCTCAGCCTCAAGTAGCTAGGACTAGAGGTGTCTGTCAAAACACCCAGCTATTTTTTTTTTTTTAGAGATGGGGTCTTATTCTAGCTCAGGCTAGTCTTGAACCTGTGAGCTCAGGCAATCTGCCCGCTCGGCCTTCCAGAGTGCCAGTAAATTTTTTTTTTTTTTTTTGAGACAATCTTGCTCTTTTACCTGGGCTAGAGTATAATGGTGTCATCATAACTCACTAAAACCTCAAACTGGATTGAAGTAATCCCCCTGCCTCAGCCTCTTGAGTAGCTGGAACTGTAGGCTCACATACCTGCACCTAGCTAATTTTTCTATATTTTTGTATAGAGAGTGTCTCTTGCTCAGGCTGGTCTCAAACTCCTAAGCACAAGTGATCCTCCCACTTTGGCCTCCCTGAGTGCTAGGTTTACAGGCATAAGCCACCACACCCAGCCCATAATAAATATTTATTGAATGAATGAACCAAAAGGGTCTAGCTCCCTCAGTGATGATAACCTGACATAGGAAGATGTTCCACTCCTTACTCAGAAATTACTGTTCTATCTCTTTTATATCTTTGAAATATTTTTATGGAGCTAATTTGTGTTCTGGATTTCTGACAGAAAATCAGAAATCTTTCCTAACTTGAATCTTCTTATTTTCAGGCAGTTGGGTGTGGTATTGTAGAAAGCATACTAAACTGGGTGAAGTTTAAGGCCCAAGTCCAGTTAAACAAGAAGTGTTCAGCTGTAAAACATAACAGAATCAAGGGAATTCCCAAACTTGATGATGCCAATGATGCAGGTATTTATGTTTCCAGACCTTACGTTGTAGCTCAGTTACTTGTTTTATCCATTAACATACCAGCAGACTTTTTTTCCTTGACATTTCATATTCAGTAGAATAATTCTGATAAAAATTAATTCCCTATTAATGAACATTTAGGTCATTTCCAGTTTTAGGCTGTTATAAATAATGTTGAGATGATTGGGGGCATAAAGTGAGAAGATTTATATAGTGATCTATTCCCTAACAAATAATCTTAATATAATTAAGCCAATGTTTAGCAGCAATATGAGTATCATGACAAATTAAGGAGCTAAGATTTTTTTTTTTATTTACTATGAACTTTAGTTAAAATAATATATCTATTCTATTTTACTCTTAAGCCAACTTACAAATTTTAAATTATTTATCGCAAGGCTATTAATAGTATGTCCAAGTTAAAATATTTGTGTATATTAATTTGTGTATTTTTATTTTAGGGGGCCGAAACTCCACTGACTGTACACTTATCCTAACTGAAGGAGACTCAGCCAAAACTTTGGCCGTTTCAGGCCTTGGTGTGGTTGGGAGAGATAAATATGGGATTTTCCCTCTTAGAGGAAAATTACTCAATGTTCGAGAAGCTTCTCATAAACAGGTAGATATAAACTATCTTTAGAATCTAAATTTAGTTTATAATATAGGACTTTGTCTTTTTGGGGGGCAGGAGAACAGAGCCTCAAGCTGTCACTCCTGAGTAGAGTGCTGTGGCATCACAGCTCACAGCAACCTCCAACTCCTGGGCTCAAGTGAGTCTCCTGCCTCCGCCTTCCAAGTAGCTGGGACTACAGGCGCCCACCATAACACCCGCTATTTTTTTTGGTTGCAGCCATCATTGTTGTTTGGCAGGCCCAGGCTGGATTTGAACCCACCAGCTCAGGTGTATGTGGCTGGCGCCTTAACTGCTTGAGCCACAAGCACCAAGCCAGGACTTTGTCTTATATTTCATTCTTTCATTGGGCAGTTGCACTTGTAGATACTTTGATTATTTTAAGAAACTGGGTACATTGTAGCATATCTTCTCTGACTTACAGGCTAAATAATAACTCAAAATACTAAGGCTCAAGAAAGCCCAAGCAACATACTCTGTTCCTTTCAAATTCAATATTCAAAAAAAATTTTTTTTGGTGTATGTCCATTTCAGATCATGGAAAATGCTGAAATAAACAATATCATCAAGATTGTAGGTCTACAGTACAAGAAAAACTATGAAGATGAAGATTCATTGAAGACTCTTCGTTACGGGAAGATAATGATTATGACAGATCAGGTCAGATTGTTATCAGGAATTTTAGATTATTAAATTAAGCATATCTTATTGTTGCATTGCTTTCCTGCCATGAAAAGAAATTCTTAGCCAGGAGCTTTATTCATTATCTCTAATCAACATCTAGTCATATGTGCTTTTGTCATATATATATTTATATATGACAGGTTAAGTGAATTTGGATTTGAGCAGAGTCACTTGTTAGTTTCTAAACAGTTCTTTTGAGCTTTGATTTTTTAAATATTTCTAGGACCAAGATGGTTCCCATATCAAAGGCTTGCTAATTAATTTTATCCATCACAACTGGCCCTCTCTTCTGCGACATCGTTTCTTGGAGGAATTTATCACTCCCATTGTAAAGGTATTTATTTTATGACCTTACTCCTCAAACCTGGATATACATATAAACTCAGTGATGGGTGGTGGTATACAGAAGGCCTCATGGTGTACAAAATTGCATCTGTGTGTTCTTTACCATAGGTGTCTAAAAATAAGCAAGAAATAGCATTCTATAGTATTCCTGAATTTGAAGAATGGAAGAACTCTACACCAAATTATAAAAAATGGAAAGTCAAGTATTACAAAGGTTTGTAATGAAACCCATATACAACTTCCCATTTTATTTTATACTCTTGTACAAGATTACATGGGGTAACTTGATTTTCTTGGTTTTGTAGGTTTAGGCACTAGCACATCAAAGGAAGCAAAAGAATACTTTGCAGATATGAAAAGACATCGTATCCAATTCAAATATTCAGGTCCTGAAGATGATGCTGCAATCAGCCTGGTGAGTTTGAATAGTATTTCATATATATATATAGTCTAATTTCTTTTCTTTCTTTCTTTTTTTTGGAGGGGGACAGAGTCTTACTATGTCATCCTCAGTAGAGTGCCATAGCATCACAGCTCACAGTAATTTCAAACTCCTGGGCTTCAGTGATTCTCTTGCCTCAGCCTCCTGAGTAGCTGGGACTATAGACACCCGCCAAATGCCCATTTATTTTTTGTTTATTTATTTAACTTTTTGGTTGTTGTTGTCATTGTTTAGCAGGCCTGGGCTGGACTCACACCCTCTAGCCTCCCCGTATATGGCTGGTGCCCTACTCACCGAGCTATAGGCACCAAGCCGTATATAGTCTAATTTCAAAAATCACCACTTCAGCAGGTCAATTGAAACATAACTTTTTTTTTTTTTTTTTTTGAGCAAAGTCTCAAGCTGTCATCCTAGGTAGAGTGTCATGGCGTCGTTACAGCTCACAGCAACCTCCAACTCTTGTGCTCAAGCAATCCTCCTGCCTCAGTTTTTTGTAGTTTTAGTAGAGACAAGGTCTCACACCTGTGAGCTCAACCAGTTCAGCCTCCCAGAGTGTTAGGATTGTAGGCATGAGCCAATACACCCTGCTGAAACATGTAACTTTTTATGAGTGTTTTATAGAAGAGAATGTTCAGTAAGCATATCTCAGAAAAGAAATAAGATATTTTAGAAAACATGATTTTTGTTGCTTGCTTGCTTTTTTTTTTTTTTTTTTTTTTGAGATAGACTCTCACTTTGTCGCCCTCAGTAGAGTGCAGTGGCATCATAGCTCACAGCAACTTCACACTCTTGGGCTCAAGCGATTCTCTTTCCTCAGCCCCCTAACTAGCTGGGACAACAGGCACCTGCCATAACACCTGGCTATTTTTAGACGCAGGGTCTCTTGCTCAGACTGGTTTCAAGGCAATCCACCCACCTCCACCTTCTAGAGTGCTAGGATTACAGGCCTGAGCCACTGCGCCCAGCCCCTGTTTGCTTATTTTTTAAAGAAGAGATCTTTTGGAACCTGTTAGTACCAGTGACATCTTGTCTTATCTTCTAATTTAGGCCTTTAGCAAAAAACAGGTAGATGATCGAAAGGAATGGTTGACTCATTTCATGGAAGATAGAAGACAACGCAAGTTACTTGGCCTTCCTGAGGTAACAATTTTAAATCGATCCCTCAAAATGAACTATTAGGGTGGCCTTTAAGGATTGATATTTTAGCAAGTTAAACTTGCTTAATAGTTCTGTAAAAAAATTATCTGTAATAGATAAATATATAAATATGTGGACTATATTCTTATTTGGACTGTTGCATGAATATATTAAGTTTCAAAGACATGACAACGGCAAAGTACTTTTTCTCTGAGACTCTGTCTCACTCTTTTGCCCCAGGCTAGAGTTTAGTGGCATCAACCTAGCTCATAGCAACATCAAACTCCTGGGCTCAGTAGGTCCTTCTGCCTCATCCTCTCAAGTAGCTAGGACCACAGGCACCCACCACAATGCCCAGTTGATTTTTTTTCTCTTTTTAATAAGAGATGGGGGTCTCACTCTTCTCAGGCTGGTTTTGAACTCCTGAGCTGAAGGGATCCTCCTGCCTGGCCTCCCAGAGTGCTGGGACTATAGGCGTAAGTCACCTTGCCTGGCCAGGAATACACTTTTTAAAATTGTATAGCAATTAAATTTGCTATACCTTTTAAAATGTAAAGTACTTCTGTATAATTATGGGGGTTTTTTTGCAGTTTTTGGCCGGGGCTGGGTTTGAACCACCTCTGGCATATGGGGCTGGTGCCCCCCTCCTTTGAGCCACAGGCGCTGCCTATAATTATGTATTTTTAAAGGACTTGAGGATTGTCACAGGAATGATAGTTTTGAGAGGTTTCTTTGTTTTATTTTTGTATTAAGCATTGTTAAGGCAATGATACTCTCTTTGTTTCCCTCAGGATTACTTATATGGGCAAACTACCACATATCTGACATATAATGACTTCATAAACAAGGAACTTATCTTGTTCTCAAATTCTGATAATGAGAGATCTATCCCATCTATGGTGGATGGTGAGTTCCAATTTATTAGTCTGTTTTTATAGTAAGTTGGAAATCAATGTCCAGAAATGGTTAAATTGAAGATTTATATTTGTTCTTTCATTTTAAAGGTTTGAAACCAGGTCAGAGAAAGGTTTTGTTTACTTGTTTCAAACGGAATGACAAGCGAGAGGTAAAGGTTGCCCAGTTAGCTGGGTCAGTGGCTGAAATGTCTTCTTATCATCATGGTGAGGTAAGTATATAATCCATAGTGTTTCCAGAAACCATTATATCAAAAAAACCTGCAATGTTATTCTCAAAATATTTGGTTCAAAGTATACTTGTGTATTTGTAGAAGAGAACAATTTGGTAGGATCTATCAGACTATATATAAAGTGTGCTTGCCCTTTCACTTCTAGAAATAATATTCCTATAAGAATACTTACAAGTCTGCAAAGATCTATGCTCAGAGATACTTGGTGATATTTATTATTATAATTCTGTGATGTTAAATTTGAGACATCCAAAATGTCTACTGATTGTAAATAAATTATGACAGATGTATACTTAGAATCAGTGCTTATAACTTAAGTAAAACTGTATTGCTATACCAGCCACATACACCGGAGCTGGCGGGTTTGAACCCACCCTGGGCCTGCCAAACAGGCCTACAACCAAAAAATAGCCGGGCATTGTGGCGGCCGCCTGTCATCCCAGCTACTTGGGTGGCTGAAGCAAGAGAATCACTTAAGCCCAAGAGTTTGAGGTTGCTGTGAGCTGTGATGCCACGGC
>NW_003852413.1:23604842-23606240 GCF_000181295.1 Otolemur garnettii
AAAAAAAAAACTGTACTATTACTGAAGAATGTTCATGGTTTTCTGTCAGACCAGGAAGAAAAAAGAATAATACTTAAAGCAAAGTATCTAGAAGGATATGCTCCAAATTGTTCACATTAGTTATTTCTGAGAATTAGAAAGGGCAACTTTTCACTTTTTACATATTTCTGAACTGTTTGACTTTATATCAACATGCATTCCTTTTTTATTTTGTGATTTAATTGCTTTTTTGCATTCATTATATAAAACAGTTTAAAGAACTAGATTGTGTTAAGTTTCTAGAATATATAAGAGTTGTCTTATTTGTTGCTTTAAATCAAAATATAGTGGTGATTTAGTAAATGTTCACCCAACAAACATTAACAAATGCTTACCATGTATGGGCATGCAAAGATAAACAAAATATGTTCCCTACCTTCAAGGTATAATAACAATTTAGCCAAAGGGTCAGTACACTCACAACTGTAGAATAAAATGATGCTAGAAGAGAAATGAATGATGTATTAAGAGAAAATATTTAATTTTGCCAAGGATAAGGAGACGAACTTTGCCTTCAAAGTTAAGTAGGATTTAATAGATACTTGTTGGAGAACAAGGGCCCTGAACTTGGAGCCAAAAGTCTTAGGTTTAGCTACTACTCTGCCATCTATTTATTTGGAAAAAGTCACCAAACAATTAAACCGTATAAGATCTTACAGGATATCATGAGGCTTGGTCTTAATAATGTATGTGTATTACTAAAATCCTACAGGTCAGATTAATGGATCTTTTTTTCCCCCCAGATGTCACTAATGATGACCATTATCAATTTGGCTCAGAATTTTGTGGGTAGTAATAATCTAAACCTCTTGCGGCCTATTGGTCAGTTTGGTACCAGGCTACATGGTGGTAAGGATTCTGCCAGTCCTCGATACATTTTCACAATGCTTAGGTAGGTATGCTTTCAATTTCTAGTGAATTGCCATTTCTAGTTTTAAACCAATGTGAGGTTTAGTTGACAAATGCAAAAATTCCATTAATCTGAAAAATTTGACATCTAGGGGGCAGAGATCAAGAGTACTGCTATAAATACCCAATAATACATAGGATAGCCCCCCACAACAAAGAATATTCAGGCCAAAATGTCAATAGTGCTGAGGTAGAAAAACCCTGATAATAGAGTTTAGGTCTGAGTAAACAAGACTTTGATTCTTCCTAAGTATCACAAGTGAAATTGTACTCCTTTACAAGTCTATGGAAAGTAGATTATGAATGCTCAGTTTCAGCTCTCGTTTTTTGTGTGTGTAAAGACAGAGTCTCACTTATCACCCTTGGTAGAGCGCCATGGCGTCACACAGCTCATAGCAACCTCCAACTCCTGGGCTTAGGCAATTCTCTTGCCTCAGCCTCCCGAGTAGC
>NW_003852413.1:23607118-23613060 GCF_000181295.1 Otolemur garnettii
CGGGCTGGATTCGAACCCACCACCTTAGGTATATGTGGCTGGCGCCTTAGGCACTTGCGCCACAGGCGCCAAGCCTGAACTCTAAATTTTTATGTCTGACTGCCCACTCAACATTTCCCATTTAGATGTTTAATAAGTAGCTCAAACATAAGTCCAAAACCAAATCCTTAAGTTTTCCTGTTTCAGTAAATGGAATGCCATCCTTCTAATTGATTAGCCCAAATGCCTTGGAGTCACCCTTGATTCCTTTTCTCAACATTTCCATCCATTCCATCAGCAAATCCTATGGGCTCACCATTAGAAAAATACTAAGCCACTCCCATCTTATCTAAACTGTTATAATTTACCATGTTTTCCTTCCGTCAGACAGAGTGTCCTCTGTTGCCCAGGCTGGAGTGCAGTGGCATCATCATAGCTCACTATAAACTTGAACTCCTGGGCTCAAGCAGTGTTCCTGCCTCAGCCTCCTGAGTAGCTGGGACCATAGGCACCCGCCACCTGACAAAGTTCATGATCAATCTCCCTGTTCAGGAATGTGAGCTCCCTGAGGGCTGAGACTTTGTTGACATGTCCCTGTTCCTGACACATAGAAAATACTCAGTAAATACTGCTAAATGAATTAAACAGCAAGTAATGGCAAGGTAACATTCGTGTATAGGCATGAGATAGCACATGTCCTTTCCATGAAAGTTAAATATCAAAGTAAATTATTTGTAAAATAATATTCTTTGATTATTTTCTTTAGCTCTTTGGCTCGGTTGTTATTTCCACCAAAAGATGATCACACATTAAAGTTCTTGTATGATGACAACCAACGAGTTGAACCTGAATGGTACATTCCTATAATACCTATGGTACTAATAAATGGTGCTGAAGGAATAGGTACTGGGTGGTCCTGCAAAATCCCCAACTTTGATGTTCGTGAAGTTGTAAATAACATCAGGCGTTTGATGGATGGAGAAGAACCTCTGCCAATGGTAAGTATTCTGTGCATGTTAAGAACTTTTACTTTTCAAGTTTCAATGAGTTAGTCTATGTGATTAAACAAGATCCAGGCTCAGCACCTGTAGCTCAAGCGGTTAATGTACCAGCCACATACACCAGAGCTGGCGTGTTGGAATCCAGCCCAGGCCTGCCAAACAATAAAATAGCAGGGCGTTGTGGTGGGTGCCTGTACTCCCAGCTACTTGGAAAGCTGAGGCCAGAGAATCGCTTAAGCCCAGGAGTTGGAGGTTGCTGTGAGCTGTGATGCCATGGCACTCTACCCAGGACAACAGCTTGAGGCTCTGTCTCAAGAAAAAAGAGGATCCAAATAGGGCGGCACCTGTGATTCAGTGAGTAGGGTGCAGGCCCCATATGTATACTAAGGGTGGGGGGTTCAAACCCGGCCCCACCCAAGCTGTAACAAAAAAATAGCCAGGCGTTGATGGTGAACGCCCGTAGTCCTAGCTACTTCGGAGGCTGAGGCAAGAGAATCACCTAAGCCCAGGAGTTGGAGGTTGCTGTGAGCTGTGATGCCACAGTACTCTACCAAGGGTTAATAAGTGAAATTCTATCTCAAAAAAAAAAAAAATCCAAATACAAAATTATTTTATACTTTATAATTAGATTTATTGCCGAATGCCATTATGATTTCTGTCTTTAATATCAATCATATTTAGAAAATATACTCTTTTTAAAAATGCCCATTTAGCTTCCAAGTTACAAGAACTTCAAGGGTACTATTGAAGAGCTGGCTCCAAATCAATACGTAATTAGTGGTGAAGTAGCTATTCTTAATTCCACAACCATTGAAATCTCAGAGCTTCCCATCAGAACATGGACCCAAGTAAGTAATTGTGGATTTGTTTTTTGGTTTTATGATAGTACTATTGCTGTTGACTATTTAGGAGCAGCCTGTGTTTTAGAAACTTATGGAAGGATTATTTCTTTCTTTAGACCTATAAGGAGCAGGTTCTAGAACCCATGTTGAATGGCACTGAGAAGACACCTCCTCTCATAACAGACTATAAGGAATACCATACAGATACCACTGTGAAGTTTGTTGTAAAGATGACTGAAGAAAAACTGGCAGAGGCAGAGAGAGTTGGATTGCATAAAGTCTTCAAACTCCAAACTAGTCTCACATGCAACTCTATGGTATGTCTTATTTTGTGAGATATAACTATGTTTCAATTTATATTAAAGATTTAAAAAGGATATCATATCTTAGGCTACCTTTAAGTTTAGCCAATTTATTTATTCTTGGATCTAATTTTGTTTTCCTTTTCCAGGTACTTTTTGACCACGTGGGCTGTTTAAAGAAATATGACACAGTGTTGGATATTCTAAGAGACTTCTATGAACTCAGGCTTAAATATTATGGGCTAAGAAAAGAATGGCTTTTAGGAATGCTTGGTGCTGAATCTGCTAAACTGAACAATCAGGCTCGCTTTATATTAGAGAAAATAGATGGCAAAATAATCATTGGTATGTTTTTGTAGTAATAACTGACTGTACTAAAATGATAGTGATGCCAAACTTTCTTTAAGTAAGCATTTTTGGTGAAAGTAAATGGAGAGCAAAATCCATTTAGTTTATCTGGTCACTTACATAAGGGTGGTTTTTATTGTTTGTTTGTTTGGGGTTTTTTGCTGTTTTTATTTATAGAGATGGGATCTTGCCTTGCGATGTTGTCCAGGATGGTTTTGAAGCGTCTGCCTCAGCCTCTCAAAGTGCTGAGATTATAGGAATGAGCCACCACACTGGGCCAGTATTCTTATAAATATCTTGATAAGGTATAGTTGGAAAGAAATAATGTTTCTTAGATGGAGCATTTGAGAGAAATCAAGATTGAGTTGATATTTAAACAGGAAGAAAAACAGAGAACTCAAGGACCTTGTATAAACTGATTGATCGAGAGAAGAGACAATCAATCTGACCCCCCCTCTAAAAAAAAAAAAAAGGAGGTAGCAATATTACAAATGGCTTGTTAGTAAATAGTGTATCCAAGACTGGATCATATTTTAGGGGTCTTTCCTTCCTTTCTTCTTTCCTTCCTTTCAATTTTAGAAGTAACAAAGTTAAGGTTTTTTGTTTTTTGGTTTTTGTTTTTGTTTGTTTGTTTGTTTGTTGTTGGAGAAAGAGCCTCAAGCTGTCCCCTTGGGTAGAGTGCCATGACATCACAACATCACAGCTCACAGCAACCTCCAACTCCTGGCTCAAGCGATTCTTCTGCCTCTACCTCCCAAGTAGCTGGTACTACAGGCGCCTACCACAATACCTGGCTATTTTTTGGTTGCAGCCATCCTTGTTGTTTGGCGGTCCCGAGCTGGATTCAAACCCAGCACCTCAGGTGTATGTGGCTGGCGCCTTAGCTGCTTGAGCCACAGGCACCAAGCCTAAGTCAAGGTTTAAGTTATCAGCAAGAAAATAGTTTTGACTAGTGCTAGAGTAAAGAAGTTTAAAAGGAATAGTTCAACTCTGGCCAGGACTTTGGAAAGCCATGTAATGTTAAGGAGTTATAGTAGCAAACATGAGTTTCTGGTGAGCACAGGATAGTATTCTGATGATAACACAAAAATGTTTAACTTAATAGTTACATGTTCATTTTCATGTATATTTAGAGAAATAATACTAGAATGTCATCCCCCTTAGTTTACAGATAATTAATACAAGACTAAATAACTGACATGACTGAAGAAAAATGAAAAGTAAAAGTGACTAAAATTCAGAAATAGTAGATACTATTCAGTCTCCTTGAGAAATAAATATAGAGAGCCTAACCTCTAATCTATGTCAAGTTAATTTCTTAGACTACATAGTACTTTAGACCGGGTACAGCGGCTCTTGCGTATATAATCTTAGCACTCTGAGAGGCCGAGGCAGGTGGCTTGAGCTCAGGAGTTCGAGACCAGCCTGAGCAAAAGGGAGACCCCCATCTCTACTAAAAACAGAAAAACTAAAGCAAGAGGATCACTTGAGCTTAAGAGTTGGAGGTTGCTATGACTTAAAACTACATGGTACTCTACCCAGGGTGACAGTTTGAGACTCTGCCTCAAAAAAATAAATAAGAATAAATTAAAAAGTAAGTAGTAGTACTTTGAAACTTATTATCTATATAGCTTAGTGAATATATGCCTCAAAATGTAATAAATTGATTGCCACAGACATTGAAAGAGAGCTACTACAGAAAAAGGGAATGAACACAGCATGGAGGACCATGGTTGGGAAAAGTCAGTCTTTGAATAGGTGGCTCTAAAAATTTGCCCAGGACACTGGCTCATACCTATAGTATACTAGCACTTCAGGAGGCTAAGGAGGGAGGTTTCCTTGAGGCCAGCCTGGGCAACAAAGCAAGACAAAAAACAAATTTAAAAATCAGCAGGATGTGGTGGCATATACACCTGTAATCTTAACTACTTAGGAGGCTGAGGCAGGAGGATCACTTAAGCGTAAGAGTTCTAGCCTACAAGTGAGCTGTGATCCTGTCATTGCATTCCAGACTGGGTGATAGAATGAGACCCTGTCTCTTAAAAATACAAAAATAAAATGGCCAAAACAAATGTAGAAATTTTTTTTAAAGGGAGTTTATAATTGAGATAGAAGTTTATCAGAAATTAAAGTTTTGATTGGCTTGTTCTTTTCAGAATTAGTTAGATCACAACCTAATATGTGATTTGAATGCCCCCTTGTGGTAATTTACATTTGTCAATAGTTTGGGAAAGATTTGTATATCAGAATGTACAAGTTTGTGCAAGACAGAGACAGTTTAATTTCTAGTTTTAGTTTTCTGACATAATATGGTAAAACTGTATTCCTTTTCCTAAAATACTGCTCAAAACTGGCTGGGCACAGTGGTTCACACCTGTAATTTGGGAGGCTAAAGGAGGATCACTTGAAGCCAGGAATTTGAGATAAGCCTGGGCAACATAGTGATATCCATATCTACAAAAGATGAAAAAAATTAGCCAGTACTCCTAGCTACTTGGCACATTGTAACGGGAAAATCACTTGAACCCAGCCAGGTGCTTGAAGGTATAGTGTAGAATAGTATAGCTGTGATAGCACCACAACTCTCTAGTCTGGCAACACAATGTGAGCCTATCTCAAAACCATTACCTCTGTTTATATCTTCTTAATAGAAAATAAGCCTAAGAAAGAATTAATTAAAGTTCTGATTCAGAGGGGATATGATTCGGATCCTGTGAAGGCCTGGAAAGAAGCCCAGCAAAAGGTAATTTCTTGGTTTGCACTATTTTATATTGCTAAAGACTATGTACTATGTAATGTTTATATTCTACATATCCTATTATAAGTTACATTTTAGGGCGGCACCTGTGGCTCAGTGGGTAGGGCACCAGGCCCATATACTGAGGGTGGCAGGCGCCTGTGGTCCCAGCTACTTAGGAGGCTGAAAGCAGAAGAATTGCCTAAGCCCAGGAGTTGGAGGTTGCTGTGAGCCATGTGACGCCACAGCACTCTACAGAGGGCGATAAAGTAAAAATCTGTCTCTACAAAAAAAAGTTACCTTTTAATTTGTCCCTTAGGTTCCAGATGAAGACGAAAATGAAGAGAGTGACACCGAAAAGGACACTGAAAAAAGTGACTCTGTAACAGATTCTGGACCAACTTTCAACTACCTACTTGATATGCCCCTTTGGTATCTAACCAAAGAAAAGAAAGATGAACTATGCAAACTAAGAAATGAAAAAGTAAGTTGAGGCTCAGCGCCTGTGGCTCAAGTGGCTAAGGTACCAGCCATATACACCTAAGGTGGCAGGTTCAAGTCCAGCCCAGGCCCACCGGACAACAATGATGGCTACAACCAAAAAATAGCTAGGCATTGTGGTGGGCGCCTGTGGTCCCAGCTACTTGGGAAGCTGAGGCAGGAGACTTGCTTGAGCCCAGGAGTTGGAGGTTGCTGTGAGCTGTGATGCCACGGCACTCTACCCAGGGGGACA
>NW_003852413.1:23613662-23617597 GCF_000181295.1 Otolemur garnettii
TGAGCCATAGGCGCCGAGCCAAGGCTCTTGTCTCTTAAAAAAAAAATTTTAATTGCATATTGCTTGGAAATGCTGTTTGTGCACATATATTAGCTCAACTTTCTGATTATTTTATAAAGGAGCAAGAGCTGGACACATTGAAGAAAAAGACTCCAGCAGATTTGTGGAAAGAAGACTTAGCTGTTTTTATTGAAGAACTAGAGGTATGTAGTTTATAATACACATGTTAGAACTGTTATTAATTAAATAACATATTCTAGCAATATACGTCTTTATCAAGAAATTTCACAGTTGTCAATAGGAAGAATATAGGAGCCATAGAGATATATTCCAAAATAACATATAAGGAAATAGACTATTAAGTACTAGTTGGAATAATGTAAAGTGGTAACAGAAAACATGCTACCAAGAAGTTGATGGACTTAGAGAGGAAAGGTCAGGAGTTGATTTTTTTTAATAAATGATGAAACTTATTGGGACTGAGAAGATAAAGGGAGCTTATTTGTGAAAGAAGACCAACCCAGTCCCCCAAGTCAACCTGAAACCCAATTTACTTTCAGAGCTAGCCAGTCAGACAATTTCAGAAGATCCTTTGTTACTTAAATCTCTCTAATAATGCTTATTTCCTAAAATTTTAAAAACTCTCTTTTTATAAATTAAACTTAACATACCAAATTTTATTATTGTACTTCAGTATGGTATCCAGCTCATTGTAATCAGTTAATTGAATAATTGTGCATTACTGGATATCACATTTTTTCTTATGTGAGTTTACAAATATATATGTATGTATATATTTTATCCTTAACTCACTTCCCCTCATTATCCTCAGAAAAGTTAAGTAGTAGAATCAGGAATAGAGGAATCCAACCTTCTGTCTCCACACCTACAATTTCAAGGTGTGCCTTAATTATATCTTCATTATTTGTTGATACTGTATGTGGTTATGGAATAGATTGTCCTATGTTTTTTAGATTATAAACTTGCTTTTTTATATTCCTTTTGTAGGCTGTAGAAGCCAAGGAAAAACAAGATGAACAAGTTGGACTTTCTGGGAAAGGGGGAAAAGCAAAGGGGAAAAAAACACAAATGGCTGAAGTTTTGCCTTCTCCACATGGAAAAAGAGTCATTCCCCAAGTTACCACAGAAATGAAAGCAGAGGCAGAAAAGAAAAATAAAAAGAAAATTAAGGTAATAAATACTGTTGACAATGTTATACATAAAATACTTAAAGCATATTTCCACTTAAAATTGAATAAATTATATCAAACTATTTCTAATTCCATAGTTTGGAATTTATCTTTTATCTAACCATAACTTTCCTTTCTTATGTGTCTATTTTTTTAATGTTTAAGTATCTTAAAAAAAGTCATACTTGTACTTTTATTCAGAACTTTTAACCAAGCCCAAAAAAGAAAAGCACTCTTGACCATATATATATGGTGTCCCTAAAATTCATGTGCAATTTTTAATAGTTGGCTATTTTAGATTGCACACAAACTTTATGGCCACCCTATATTTGTATATTTGACTGTATATTATTTCAAATAATACGTTACCAGAACGTGACCATTTTTGTCTTGCTATCTTTTAGAGTGAAAATACTGAAGGAAGGCCTCAAGAGGATGGTATAGAATTAGAAAGCCTAAAACAAAGGTTAGAGAAGAAACTGAAAAGAGAACCAGGTATTACAGCATTTTAAGGAAAATGGCATAAAGTCAAGATTAAATTATGTTTGTTACGTAGTATATTACACAGAGAGGTTTAAAACATTTTTGTTAAGTTGAATTGAGTAACATTAACAATGGTATATGAATTTTACTTGGACCTCCTAATATTGCCCTTAGGATTTGATTCATTTTAGAAAATGTCATCGGCTCGGCGCCTATAGCTCAGCCGGCTAAGGTGCCAGCCACGTACACCTAAGGTGGCGGGTTTGAATCCCCAGCCCGGACCCGCCAAACAACAATGACGGCTGCAACCAAAAAATAGCCGGGCGTTGTGGCAGGCGCCTGTGGTCCCAGCTACTTGGGAGGCGGAGGCAGGAGACTCGCTTGAGCCCAGGAGTTGGAGGTTGCTGTGAGCTGTAATGCCACGGCACTCTGCCCAGGGGGACAGCTTGAGGCTCTGGCCTAAAAAAAAAAAAAAAAAGAAAATGTCATTTTGTGGCTCGGGTCCTGTAGCTCAAGCAGCTAAGGTGCCAGCCACATACAACCAGAGCTGGTGGGTTCGAATCCAGCCCAGGCCTGCCAAACAACGACAACTACAACCAAAAAATAGCCAGACGTTGTGGTGGGTGCCTGTAGTCCCAGCTACTTGGGAGGCTGAGGCTCTGTCTCAAAAAAAATACATATATCATTTGGTAATGAAATGGTTAATTTGAATTCCTTTGGTGGAATATAAGAAAACATTCAGTTAATTAGCTTTCATTTTCTAACCAATTATAAAGTTCTAGTATCTGAAGCTTCTTGGGGGCAGTGATCACATCTTAGTCATGTCTGTGTGGTCTCTAGAGTTCAACGTCATGCCTAAGCTATAGGTAATCACTAAGTAAACTAATAGAATTAACAATTCTATTAACCATTTGATTTTGCCTTTACTAAGCTTCTATTTTTTTTTTTTCTTTTTTTGGTGACCGAGTCTTACTATGTTTCCCTCAGTAGAATGCCGTGGAGTCACAACTCACAGCAACCTCCAACTCTTGGGCTTAAGCAATTCTCTTGCCACAGCCTCCTGAGTAGCTGGGACTACAGGCACCTGCCACAACACCCAGCTATTTTTTGTTGCAGTTGTCGTTGTTATTTAGCTATCCCAGGCGGGATTTGAACCCTCCAGCCTCAGTGTATGTGGTTGGCGCCGTAACTACTAAGCTATGGGAGCCAAGCCTGAGTTTCTACCTTTTTAAAAACAAACTTACTGGCTCAACACCTGTAGCTCAGCGGCTAGGGCACTGGCCACGTACAGCAGGGCTGGCGGGTTCGAGCCTAGACCTGCCAAACAACAATGACAACAACAACAAAAAAAAGCTGGGCATTGTGCAGGCACCTGTATCCAGCTACTTACTTGGGAGGCTAAGGTAAGAGAATCGCTTAAGCCCAAGAGTTGGAGGTAACTGAGAGCTATAACGCCACAGCACTCTACTTTACCATTTAGTATGTATTTTTAGCATTTACCATGAGTGTAAGTAGTCATAGAGTTTTAGAACAATTTATCACCCCTAAAAGAAAAACTGAACCCATTAGTCCTGCTACCTTTGCTCATTCCTATAATCCCTTTCGGAGGCCACAACTGGAGATCACTTGAAGCCAGGAGTTCAAGACCAGCCTGGGCAAGAGCAAGACCCCATCTCTACTGAAAATAGAAAAATTAGAGGACACTGTGGCAGGCACCTATATAGTCCCAGTTACTTGGGAGGATGAGGTAGAAAGATTGCTTGAACCCAAGAGTTTGAAGTTGCTATGAGCTAGGCTGACACCATGGCACTCTAGCTTGGGGAATAGAATGAGACTGTGTCTCAAAAAACAACCCTCTGTGGTGGTATGTGCCTATAATCTCACCTACTTAGGAGATTGAGGTTGGAGGATTTCTTGAGCCCAGGAGTTCAAGACTATAGTGAATTATGATCAGTCCACTGTACTCCAGCCTAGGCAACATAGCAAGACTGTCTAAAAAACCCAAAAACCTAACCATTAACAGTCACTCTCCATTTCCTATCCACCCCTTTTCTCCCACAAGGCAACTACTAAAAACATATACTATATTGGGTGGCGCCTGTGGATCAAAGGAGTAGGTTGCCGGCCCCATATGCCGGAGGTGGTGGGTTCAAACCCAGCCCCGGCCAAAAACTGCAAAAAAACAAAATAGCCAGGCGTTGTGGCGGGCACCTGTAGTCCCAGCTACTTGGGAGGCTGAGGCAAGAGAATTGCTTAAGCCCA
>NW_003852413.1:23618412-23626044 GCF_000181295.1 Otolemur garnettii
AAAAAAAAAAAAAAAAAAGAGCCTTTGTTCATTACTTAATTGGGTTGTCTTTTTATTATGGAGTTACAAGAGTTTTATAAATTCTAGACACTAGTCCCTTATCAGATAATTTGCAGATATTTTCTTGATAGTTTTTTGAAGAACGAGGTTTTAATTTTTTAATTAAAAATTTTAATTTTGGTCTATATGTATGTATACCCTATCCTCCACATAAACACATTGTATTTATGAAATTAAATGACTAAGCTATGTGAGCCACAAAAACAGGAACTAGGTTCACTATTGTACTATTACTAGTACACCTAGTACTAGTAACAGTGTTCACTAAACATCAGAAGGATGGATGGATGATAGTTGGAGAAAAGTGAGTCTAAGAATATTTAAAGGTGACCAGCTAGGCACGGTGGCTCATGCCTATAATCCTAGCACTCTGGGAGGCTCAGTTGGGCTGATTGCTTGAGCTTAGGAGTTCAAGACCACCTTGAGCAAAAGTGAGAACCTGTCTCTACTACCTGTCTACTAAAAATAGAAAAATTAACAGGCATTTTAGCAGACACCTATAGTTGCAGCTACTTGGGAAGGTGAAGCATGAGGATCTCTTGAGCCCAAGAGTGTGAGGTTTCTGTGAGCTGTGATGATGCCAAGGCACTCAATTCCAGAATGACAGAGTGAGACTTTGTCTCCAATAAATAAACAAAAGAACATATACAAGTGTTTAATTTCTCCCTTCTAGGTACCAAGACAAAGAAACAAACTACACTGCCATTTAAACCAATCTCAAAAGGAAAGAAGAAAAATCCCTGGTCTGATTCAGAATCCGATATGAGCAGTAATGAAAGTAATTTTGATCTCCCTGCACGAGAAAAAAAGCCCCGGGCAGTATCAAGTAAGGAAAACTAAAGAACATTCTAGATATGCTATAAGATTTAAATATACTTCAAAGGTGGCACCTGTAGCTCAGTGGGTAGGGCGCCAGCTACATATACTGAGGCTGGCGGGTTTGAATCCAGCCCAGGCCAGCTAAAACAATGACAACTGCCACAGAAAAATAGCTGGGCATTGTGGCAGGCACCTGTAGTCCCAGCTACTTGGGAGGCTGAGACAAGAGAATTGCTTAAGCCCAAGAGTTGAAGGTTGCTGTGAGCTGTGACGCCACAGCACTACCCAAGGAGAGAAGTGTCTCCAAAAAAAATTAAGTAAATAAATATACTTTAGAGTATTTAATCCCAGAAATTACTACCTTGCAGAGTAATATAGGCAGTCCTTGGATTATAATCAGGTTTCGTAGGTTTGTTCTTAAGTAGCATTTGTATATAAGTTGCAACAGGTACATTTACCTATCACCTGTAATATCTTCTGTTCATAGGTGCAAGTTTTATGTAAGTTGGACTTTTTAACTCAGGGACTGCCTGTGAATTTTATTAAATTTTTGAAAAATGGAGCCATCTTTTAAGAGATTAAACTTTGAGTGGCGCCTGTGAATCAATGGTTAGGGTACCAACCCCATATACTGAGGGTTGCATGTTTAAACCCGCTCCTTTCCAAACTGCAACAAAAAGTAGTGGGCGCCTGTAGTCCCAGCTACTCAAGAGGCTGAGTCAAGAGAATCGCCTAAGCCCAGGAGTTGGAGGTTGCTGTGAGCTGTGTGATTTCACAGCACTCTACCAAGGGCGATAAACTGAGACTGTCTCTACCCCCCCAAAAAAAAAAGATTAAACTGAATCTAAAATACTCATGAAATGTTACATCAATCTGTGAATTAAATGTTTTTCCTGGTTGGGTGTGATGACTCACACCTCTAATCTTACCACTTTGGGAGGCAGAGGCAGAAAGATTGCTTTAGATCAAGAGTTTGAGATCAACCTTAGCAACAAACAAGACCCTGACTATATTAAATGGTAGAAAAATTAGCCAGGTGTGAAGGCACACACGTGTAATCCCAGCTACTTGGGAGGCTGAGGTGGGAGGATTGCTTGAGCCCAAGAGTTTAAGGTAGCAATGAGCTATGGTAATGCCATTATACTCTAGCCCAAGGCAACAAACCTAGGGACCTGTCTCAAAACAAAAATATTCTCTCCTATTGCCCTCTCTGATTACTTGTATATGTATGTTTTTAATAGCAAAAGCCAAATTCACAATGGATTTGGACTCAGATGAAGATTTCTCAGATTTTGATAAAGAAACAAATCAAGATGAAGATTATGTCTTGTCAGATGCTAGTCCACCAAAAACCAAAACTTCCCCAAAGTAAGTATGTTATATGGACTATATCCTGATTTATTTATTTATTTGCAGTTTTTGGCCAGGGCTGGGTTTGAACCCACCACTTCCGGTATATGGGGCTGGCGCCCTACTCCTTTGAGCCACAGGCACCAGCTGATCCTGATTGTTTTTTAATAGATGATATATTGTTTCTTATTCAACACATTTCTTTATTTTATTTTAGTGTGACAAAAAGAAAGTTTAGAGCACTTCCAAAGAAAGTTGGAAGCGTGTCCCTCTAATGAAGAAGAAAAGATGAGCAAAACCTATTTGAAAATATTTAGAATTGATTGTCAGGCTGTTGGTTTTTTTATTCTAGACATACTGACAGAGAACTGAAGCCACAGAAGAGTGCCATGTCAGGTATGTATTTAAATAAAAGTAGTGAGACATCTACCTTACTGGGACACTCAATCCAACTGGGTTCTAATCATGGCTATGTTATACAAATGTTTTCATTGAAAATAATTTTTGATATTTTATTAGTATTACGTTGATATCTTTTCATTAGGTTTAGTTTTGTACATAAATACGTTCTACATTCAATACATTAAAAGTAATCCTAATTGCTTGGCAGATACTTTACTAGGTCCTAGAGATAAAAAAGAAATTAAAACTGTTCTTTAAAGACCAGATGTGGTGGCTCTTACCTATAATCCTAGCACTCTGGGAGGCTGAGGCTGGTTGATCGCCTGAGCTCAGGAGTTCAAGACCAGCCTGAGCAAAAGTGAGACCCCATCTCTACTAGAAAAGTAGCTTGGTGTTATGGAGGAAGCCTGTAGTCCTAGCTACTCAGGAGGCAAAAGGATCGTTTGATCCCAAGATTTGAGGTTGCTGTGAGCTATGACACCACAGCATTCTACTCAGAGCAACAAAGTGAGATTCTGTCTCAAACAAACCAACAAAAAACTGTTCTTGCTGACAAGGAATTCAGAAATTAAAACAAAGTTGTACGATTGTATTTTAAATATTTCAGAAAAGTCACAGGTGTAGTTTATTTGTTTTGTTTTGTTTTGTTTTGTTTTTAGATATAGTCTCACTTTGTTGCCCTCAGTAAAGTGCTGTGGTGTCATAGCTCACTGCGATCTCCAACTTTTGGACTAAAGTGATCCTCTTGCCTCATTTTTTATTTTTACTAGAGACCAGTTCTCTTGCTTAGGCTGGTCTTGAACTCATGACCTCAAACAATCCACCCACTTTGGCCTCCCAAAGTGCTAGGATTACAGGCATGAGCCACTGCGCCCTGGCCTTACAGACATAGTTTTGAAACAGTAATTCATAGCAGAGACAAAGCAGTACATTGATTTTCATGTGTTGCTTATGTGTTGTCTACCTTTGCATCTGAAGAAAAGAACCTTGAGGCTAATGATAAAGACAGTGTACAACTTTCTTCAAGCCCTCCTGCTTCTGATTTCTCAGCTGAAACTGAAATTATAAACCCAGATTCTAAAAAGAATGTGACAGTGAAGAAGACAACAGCAAAAAGTAAGCCTAAATCTTTGTGATGGTTTAATATTGCAATTAACTAACTGATTTCTACAAGTCGATTTCAATTTTAATTTCCAAAACTTACTATTGATATTGAAATGAAACCTTTTCCAAATGGAAGCAATTTCTTTTAGTATTTTTATAATCAAAATTGATAGTCAAAAGGTTTCAAATCATGTGTTTCTCAGAATACTACGTTTATTTTTATTTTTTTCTTTGTATTTTTTTATTTTTGAGACAGAGTCTCACTATGTCACCCACAGTAGGGTGCTGTGCCATCACAGCTCACAACAACCTCAAACTCTTGGGCCTAAGCAATTCTCAAGCCTTCCCAGTAACTGGACTACAGGCACCCACCACAATGCCCATATTTTTGCCCTATTTTTGTTGTCATTGCAGTTGTCATTGTTGTTTAGCTGACCCGGGCCAAGTTCCAATCCGCTAACCTCGGTATATGTGGCTGGTGCTGTAACCATTGTGCTAAGGGTGCTGAGCCTCAGAATACTACATATTATCTACCTCATTTCTGTGACAGGGATGGTATTTATAAGCAATTGCAAATAGTTAACATAAAACGTTTTTTGAAAATTGAATGCTTAGGCTCGGCACCTGTGGCTCAAGCAGCTAAGGCACCAGCCACATACACCTAAGGTGGCAGGTTCCAATCCCCAGCCTGGGCCCGCCAAACAACAATGATGGCTGCAACAACAAAAAAAAATGGCCGGGCGTTGTGGTGGGCGCCTGTGGTCCCAGCTACTTGGGAGGCTGAGGCAGGAGACTCGCTTGAGCCCAGGAGTTGGAGGTTGCTGTGAGCATGATGCCACGGCACTCTACCCAGGGGGATAGCTTGAGGCTCTGTCTCAAAAAAAAAAAAAGAAAAAAGAAAAATGAATGCTTAGGCTGGCACCTGTGGCTCAAGTGGCTAAGGCGCCAGCCACATACACCTAAGGTGGCCAGTTCAAATCCAGCCCGGCACGCCAAACAACAATGACAGATGCAACCAAAAAATAGCCAGGCCTTGTGGCAGGTGCCTATGGTCCCAGCTACTTGGGAGGCGGAGGCAGGAGACTCGCTTGAGCCCAGGAGTTGGAGGTTGCTGTGAGCTGTGATGCCACGGTACTCTGCCCAGGGGGACAGCCTGAGGCTCTGTCTCAAAAAAAAGAAGAAAAATGAATGCTTAACAATACTTTGCACAATAGCTAATACCTGTAATCCCAGCATATTGGGGAGGCCAGGGCAAGAAGATTGCTTGAGGTCAGGAGTTTTAGACCAGCCTAGGCAACATAGTGAGATGGTCCCTGTCTCTACAAAAAATAATTTTTAAAATTAGCTAGGCTAGGCCGGGCAAGGTGGCTTATGCCTGTAATGTAGCACTCTGGGAAGCCGAGGCAGGTGGATTCCTTGAGCTTGGGAGTTTGACACCAGCCTGAGCCAGAGTGAGACTATATCTCTACTAGTAATAGAAAAACTAGCTAGGCATTGTGATGGACACCTGTAGTCCCAGGTACTTGGGAGGCTGAGGCAAGAGTATCACTTAAGCCCAAGAATTTGAGATTGCTGTGACCTATGACACCATGGCACTCTACCAAGGGTGACAAAGTGAGACTCTGTTTCAAACAAACAAAAAAATTAGCCAGGCTTACCCCTGTAATCCCAGCTATTTGAGTGCCTGAAATGAGAGGATCACTTGAGCCCAGGAATTTAAGGCTACAATGAGCTATGATTGTACAACTGCACTCCAGCTTAGGCAACAAAGTAAGGCTCTGTCTCTTAAAAAAATAAAAACTTTGGCTTGGTGCCTGTAGCTTAGTTGGTAGGACACTGGCCACATACACTGAGGCTAGAAGGTTCAAACCTAACCTAGCCAGCTAAATAACAATGACAACTGCAATAAAAAAGAACCAGGCATTGTGGCAGGTGCCTGTAGTCCCAGCTACTTGGGAAGCTGAGGCAAGAGAATCACTTGGCCCAAGAGTTTGAGGTTGCTGTGAGCTATGATGCCACAGCACTCTACCAAGAGCAACATAGTGAGACTCTGTCTCAAAAAAAATAAAAACTTTGATTCTCCAATGTTTTTTCAGCTCTCTTTAGATTGTCTTTTCCTGTGTCAAATTTACAGACATCAGGTTGCTAAAGAAAGTTCACTATGAAAAACTAATCCAAGAGTGCCAATGATAAATTACCTGTGTTGATTTGCAGGTCAGTCTTCTACCTCCACCACCGGTGCCCAAAAAAGGGCTGCTCCAAAAGGAACCAAAAGGAATCCAGCCTTGAAATCTGGTGTCTCTGAAAAGCCTGATCTTGCCAAAACTAAGAATCAACGCAAAAGGAAGCCATCTACTTCTGATGATTCTGACTCTAGTTTTAAGAAAATTATTTCTAAAGCAGTCACAAGCAAAGTGAGTATTCTAGTTAGTCCTTTTGCTATAGATGTTCGAAACATAGAACTCAGCCTCTGTTTTTAATAACTTGGCATATTTTTAAGAAATTCAATTTATATCTCATAACCCACTAGCTTTTATTGTATGTAGTTTTAACAAAGTTAAATATTTCACTTATTTAGTCAGTTGGGAGAGTTGGCCTTATATCTCCCCCCTTATTTCTTGGTAGAAGGTAGAAAACTTGAATTGTAGTCTGATAAATTTTTTACACTGGAATGATGCTGTGGGTTTACATTGCACAAATTACCTGGACTTTTTTTTTTTCTTATAGAAACCCAAGGGGGAGAGTGATGACTTCCACCTGGATTTTGACTCAACAGTGTCTCCTCGGGGAAAATCCAGACGGGCAAAGAAACCTATAAAGTATATTGAAGAGTCGGATGAAGATGATCTATTTTAAAATGTGAGATGATTATTTTAAGTAACTGTCTTACTGAGCCCAAGACTGATTTTAAACTCATCTGAAGCTCTTAATTTCCTGCCCTCTGAATTTAGTTTGGAGAAGGCATTTTCAATAAAAGACCATCAAAGTAGAGTAAGTGGAGCCCCAGTATCCTTTAGCTTTCTATAATACTGTCAAAATAGTGACCATCTCAAAGGCATTGTTTTCTATGTTTTGAGTCTGTTTTGTCTTTAAAGCCTGATGTTAAGCTTTTCTGGGCAGCATAAATTGTTTATTGACTCATTCAATTAAGTTAAAACCTATTATAGCACTTTGGTTTAAAAGTGTCACTCTGCCTTAATTTTCAGTAAACATGAGATAGACCATAATTAATTGTTTTATCTTAGTTTTACAAGTAATTGTCTATCAGATAGAACTTTACATAGTTCTAGTACAAATACTCTATGCTCAAACTTTTATGTGCTGAATTTGTTCAAGCAATGAGAAATTGCTCATATCCTCCTGAATATCATCAGAGGCTAAAAACAAAATAACTTTGGCTGTTTCTGTATAACCTCAACATAGTCAACAGGATGAAGATAATTAGACCACTTATGTGACTATTCAACTCTTAACTTATCCCCTCTCTCTGCCTCTGAGTCTAAATCTCCCAAAGAGAGAAACAAGTTTCTAGGCAAGACTGGATTCCATAAGACTGGAGACAACATTTGCTCCAAGATCTTTTATATTGTATTGATTCTAACCAGTAAGCTGTTAGCTCCATTTGGGGACATTTCCATGATTATAACATGTAAACTGTTCAAGACTTTTCTGCATTTTTACATGTGTGTGCCCTGAGTGATGTTATCAGTGTTATTGTAAATATTTCTCTGTTTTTCTATGTAGCTTAATTCCAACAATTTTGTAGTTTAATAAAATGTTCTAAACATTGCAAGCCACTGAATGCCTTTTTTTAAACCCACACCTATACCCTTTTCCTTACATTAAAATATAGCCTTCGTTTCTTTCTTTCTTTCTTTTTTTTTTTTTTTTTTTGGG
>NW_003852413.1:23626356-23649281 GCF_000181295.1 Otolemur garnettii
TTTTTTTGAGACAGAGTCTCACTATGTTTCCTTTGGTAAAATGCCGTGGCCTCACAGCTCACAACAACCTCAAACTCCTGGGCTCAAGTGATTCTCTTGCTTCAGCCTCCCAAGTAACTGGGACTATAGGTGCCCACCACAACGCCCAGCTATTTTAGAGATGAGGTCTCACCCTGGCTCAAGCTGGTCTCAAACCCCATGAGCTCAGGCAATCCACCAGTCTCAGCCTCCCAGAGTGTTGGGATCAATCAGGCATGAGCCATTGCTCCTGGCCATTTCCTTTTTTAAAAGATTTCTTATTTTAACAATTATTGATAATCTACAATTGATGGTGTCAGTAAATTGCTGATCCAATTAGAAAAAAACACTTTCAGAAAATCCAACTACTACCTCACATGTTACATTAAAATTAAATTCAAATACACTAAATATTTAAATATTAAAAATAAAACTATTAAAAAGTTACAAAAAAGAAATCTTAAGTTATAAAGGAATGAACTAAACATATCCCCAAGAGTAGTGTTGATAAAGATATGGAGAAATGAATCCTTTCAAAGAAATCTGGACAAAAGGCTGAGCTCTTTGACCCAGCAATTCTCACTTTAAGGAATTTAGTTCAAGAGAGGTATAGAAAAGAGAGAGAGTAAAGAATAGAAAACTAAGTATGAGCTAACAAATTAGAAAAATTAGCCAGGCTTGGTAGTACACACCTATAGGCCTACATACTGGGCAGGCTGGGGCAGGAGGATCCTGTGAGTCCAGGAGTTCGAGATTGCAGTGAGCTATGATGTACTACATTCTAGCCTGGACAACAGAGACCCTGTCTCAAAAAAAAAAAAAACCCAACTATGTAAACACAAACATGGGTACACGTAGAAGGAAATCTAAGTAAGATTAATGGATTATATCAGTGTCAATACCCTAGTTTTGATATAATTTTGTAAGACTGGGGGAAAGTGAGCAAAGTATACAAGAGCTCTCCTAAAATTGCTTATGAATCAATAGTTATCTCAAAACCACATACCAAGATGTTTATTTTTTTTTGAGACAGAGCCTCAAGCTATCCCCCTGGGTAGAGTGCTATGGCATCACAGCTCACAGCAACCTCCAACTCCTGGGCTCAAGTGAGTCTCCTGCCTCCGCCTCCCAAGTAGCTGAGACCACAGGCACCCGCCACAATGCCCTGCTATTTTTCATTTGCAGCCATTGTTTTTTGGCAGGCCTGGGCTGGATTCGAACCTGCCACCTTAGGTGTATGTGGCTGGCGCCTTAGCCACTTGAGCCACAGGCACCAAGCCCAAGATGTTTATTGAAGTATTTGTAATAATAAAATAGAAATCAACCTAAAGGACCACACACAACAGCAGAGGACATTGGCCATCGTAGTGGCTCATGCCTGTAACAAGATGTTTATTTTTTTTTGAGACAGAGCCTCAAGCTATCCCCCTGGGTAGAGTGCTATGGCATCACAGCTCACAGCAACCTCCAACTCCTGGGCTCAAGTGAGTCTCCTGCCTCCGCCTCCCAAGTAGCTGAGACCACAGGCGCCCGCCACAACACCCGGCTATTTTTTTTAGGTTGCAGCCGTCATTGTTGTTTGGCGGGTCCGGGCTGGGGATTCGAACCCGACAGCTTAGGTGTACGTGGCTGGCGCCTTAGCCGGTTGAGCTATAGGCGCCGAGCCCATGCCTGTAATCTTAATACTCTGGGAGGCTGAGGCAAGTGAACCGCCTGAGCTTAGGAGTTCAAGATCAGCCTGAGGAAGGGGGAGACACCGTCTCTACTAAAAATAGAAAAACTAGCCAGGCATTGTGTCAGGTGCCTATAGTCCCAGTTATTCAGGAGACTAAGGCAAGAGGATTGCATGAAACCAAGAGTTTGAGGTTGCTGTGAGCTATGACACCAGAGCACTCTACCAAGGTAACAAAGTGAGACTCTGTCTCAAAAAAAATTCCTTAGATTCTCAGTAGGTCTTGGGTGGGGCCTGAGGTTCTGCATTACTAACAAGTTCCCAAAAGGTGCTTGGCTTCTCCAAGTAGGAGCCACTGCATCCTGGTGAACCACAGTGCAAACTACATACCAGTGCTTCTCATTGTGGATCAGCACTAAGTATCAGCATCACCTGGAAGCTTGTTAGAAATTGAAATGACCTGAGCCTACCCCAGAACCACTGAACACTGATTTAACAAGTTAAATCGGATATACACTAAAGTTTGAGAACCACTGCTATGCGCTTCAAAAGGTATATTGCAAGTTGCGAAATGTCAGCTGCTTTCTTCTGGGACAATGAGATTTGGGGATAGTTTTTGTCTTCTTTGTACTTTCCTATAATTTACAAACTTAGAAAATGGAACATTTTCTTTCAAAATGAAAATAACTATCATTTATTTTCTGGTTATAAAAGTAACATGGATTATAGTTCTAATATGATGCTGGAGTGTACAATGCCAGGAATTGACTGCAAGTGGATTTTTTTTTCTTTCACTCAAATGCCATACCACTGCAAGACTAAGCAGGATGTCTGTAGCCTATGTCAAAAAACTTCAGAGACCCTTCTGGTACCTAAAGAACCCAGGATGACTGACTTAGAGTAGCTATGTCAGTCTAAGTTCCAAGTGCTGCAGATAAAGTCACACAGAGTTGCTCTTCTTAACTTAGGAATTGTTCACTTGATCCTCTTCCATTAGAAAGGCTGACTTTTCCAATCTGGTCCTAAAACTATTAATAGAAGACAGTCATGTCCATCACAAGCAGCAGCTTAATCCCAAATCTGCTTGCTCTGTCTTTGCTAGAAATGTTGGAACTTAAACAGCAGTTCCTTGCTAATGCGGTGTTTACTTGAAGGCATTGAACTGCTTTGTCATACAATGGTTCTTGCAATGTGTACTTCTTATTTCAGGCGATGTTCATGAGTAAACTAGTGATAGAAGACACAAATCTAGGGAAAGTTAGTGTCACTGCCTTGCAAATAAAAATAATTTATCCCAGGCAGCGCCTGTGGCTCAATGAGTAGGGCACTGGCCCCATTTACCGAGGGTGGTGGGTTCAAACCCGCCCCGGCCAAACTGCAACAAAAAATAGCCGGGTGTTATGGCAGGCGTCTGTATTCCCAGCTACTTGGGAAGCTGAGGCAAGAGTATCACCTAAGCCCAAGAGCTGGAGGTTGCTGTGAGCTGTGATACCATGTCACTACCGAGGGCAACAAAGTGAGACTCTGTCTCTAAAAAACAATAACTTATCCACACATAGTAACTTAGCAATAAATAACAGCACTGTAGAACAGTTTTATGAAAAAAACTTGCTGCCTACAAGTAGAAGATACTTTGCAACATCAAAAATATTTACTTGGCTCGGTGCCTGTGGCTCAAGTGACTAAGATGCCAGCCACATACACCTAAGGTGGTGGGTTCGAATCCAGTCCAGGCCCGCCAAAACAACGATGGCTGCAACCAAAAAATAGCTGGGTGCTGTAGCGGGCGCCTGTGGTCCCAGCTACTTGGGAGGTGGAGGCAGGAGACTCGCTTGAGCCCAGGAGTTGGAGGTTGTTGTGAGCTGTGATGCCACAGCACTCTACCCAGGGGGATAGCTTGAGGCTCTGTCTCAAAAAAAAAAAAATTTACTTAAAAAACAATACTTACAGAAAATTGTTGAATTTTGCTAATCTCTTCAGTTGTGAGGAATTAAAATGCTCAAAGATGGATGGGCACAAGTTCACTTGTGGGTACCACCAGCAAAATTTTACCACCTTTTTTTTTTTGAGATAGTCTCATTTTGTCCCTCTTGGTAGAGTCCTCTGATGTCACAGCTCACAGCAACCTCAAACTCTTAGGCTCAAGTGATTCTCTTGCCTCAGCCTCCCAAGTAGCTGGGACCGTAGGCGCCTGCCACAATGCCCGGCTATTTTTTGTTGCAGTTGTTATTATTGTTTAGCTGGCCTGGGCTTGGTTCAAACTCACCAACTTTGGTGTAGGTGGCTGGTGCCAAACCACTGTGCTACAGGTGCTGAGCCTTTACCACCTATTGATAGGTGTCCTCAGTAGGGACAGTTTACATATGGTGGGAAATGGAGGAACAGTTTGTAAAACTTCTGAGCTGTCGGTAGAATTCAACACAAAATCACCTTCACAGCCTTTGCCATCAGTTCTCAGCTACATCAAAGTTTATGTTCTTGGGATAACTAAAGAGGAGATGATGATTTTCATTAAAGCATCTTTTTGAGAGTCTTGCATTTTTGGTTGTTGTGCTTGTATAACCTTCAGATGTAAAATGTTCACAAGTTTGGCAGCCCACCAGCTGCCAAGTCACATAGAGTTCCTCTTCTTAACTTAGGAATTGTTCAAATTGGCAAACCAGCCAATTTGCATAAAGTTGGAAAATTGTAACTCCTAATAACATCTCTAGACCAGCATCAAGTAGCTCTGAAAAACACAAATAGGAATCAGAAAAAAGCAAGCCAAAGCCAAGCTATCTTCAGATATGGAATTATTTTTACTGATCCAATAAACAGCAAGATTCCAAAGATCCTGATGCCACTAGTCCACATAAAGCCATCTTTGGTTTGCTATGAAGGCTACAACTATCAACTGCAGGAGAATGTAGGCAGAAAGGTCTGACCCAGGAGGATAAGCAGACAAGGGTGAGCCTGTTGGCTCTGTCAGCAGTTGTAGCCCACACTGCATTGATGTGACAACACTTAGCCTCTTTAGTATCACTTTCCAAGGACTAAAGCTGGCCAGGAAACAGGCTAGCAGGTCCTTTGCTTGGGCTGCAACTTTGGTAATAATATTTGTATAGTGCATAAGAGTCCCTTCTGACACAGTAGGTGGTTTTTAATAACTGGAGAATCACAACATGAATAATCAATTCACAATACGAATACGAGTAGGAAATGGTAACCAATATTCCTGCTAAGTGATATGCTGAGCCCAAGGTTAGACCTGTCATGATCTCAGATTCTTGTGTTTTTTTGTTTTTTGAGACAGAGTCTTGCTCTGTCACCAGGCTACAGTGCAATGGTGTCCTCAAAGCTTGCTGCAACCTCAAATTCCTGGGCTTAAGCAATCCTATCTCAGCCTCCCAAGTAGCTGGGACCACAGGCATGCACCCTTACACCCAGCAAATTTTTCTAATTTTTTTTGTAGAGACAAGGTCTTGCTCTTGCTCAAGCTAGTCTTAAACTCCTGGTCTCAAGCAATCCTCCCACCTGGGCTTCCCCAAGTGCTAGGATTACAGGCATGAGTCACCACACCTAGACTTTTTTGTATTTTTATTCATGAAACCCACTTAAAAGAACTAAAGATATCACCCACCAGTAAGATCTGGAGTTGACCAGAACATGCACTGAAGCTACTGGGAATAGATTTTTGATACACCATGGAGGAGCACTGGTGAATCCAGCCTTAAAGTCGCTCCATGGAACAGGAGTTTGAATTGGATGGTAAAATGGCTGCATTACCACCTGTATCAAAATTACATGCTCCGTAATTGTCTTTGCTGGGCCAAATAGTCTATGAAGACTAAAACGAGAACATAAAAACCTATCTTTGATAAATTACAAAGCGGAAAGTTGGAGAGCTCTGGCAGACACCACATGAACTAAGTGATCAAATTGGGCACATGAATAACAAGACTAAATGACATAAGGTGCTCCCAATGTCATGCAATGGGAAACATACATCATCACCCATGTAGGAGTCTTGCCAAAAAGACTTAACCTGAACCTAATCATGAGTGAACAATTAAACGAAATGAGTTATAAAACAAATTCCCACTGAAAGCAGTGAGCTTGGAGACTTCCACTAAAAGAGCAGAATCAGGAAACGCAGGGCCAGGCACGGTGGCTCACACCTGTAATCCCAGCACTTTGGGAGGCTGAGGTGGGCAGATAGCCTGAGCTCATCGGTTTGAGACCAGCCTGAGCTAGAGCGAGACCCCATCTCTAAAAATAGCCAGGCACTGTGGCAGGCGCCTGCAGTCCCAGCTACTTGGGAGGCTGAGGCAAGAGAATCACTTGAGCCCAAGAGTTAGAGGTTGCTGTGAGTTATGACGCTAGGGAACTCTACTGAGGGCAACAAAGTAAGACTCTGTCCCCCTCACCCGCCCCCCCTAAAAAGCAATCCGTTTCCCAATCTCAGCCTTGAATCTATCCTTTTTTTTTTTCCTTATAATTTAGAGATTCTCAGTTCACCTGAGTGTTCTGAGTTGGGTAGATGACTTTACAACCTTGAAAGTAAAGAAATAGGGGGTGGCACCTGTGGCTCAAAGAGGTAGGGCACTAGCCCCATATGCCGGAAGTGGCGGGTTCAAACCCAGCCCTGGCCCAAAACTGCAAAATAAATAAATAAATAAATAAGAAGCAATCGTTAAAAAAAAAAAAAAAGAAAGTAAAGAAATAGACTCGGGTGCAGCGCCTGTGGCTCAAAGGAGTAGGGCGCCAGACCCATATACCAGAAGTGATGGGTTCAAACCCAGCCCCAGCCAAGAAGGGCAGTGCCTGTGGCTCAAAGGGGTAGGGTGCCAGCCCCATATGCCAGAGGTGGCGGGTTCAAACCCAGCCCCAGCCAAAAACTGCAAAAAAAAAGGAAGTAAAGAAGTAGTATGTATAATTTTGTGTTAAATTTAGGGATAAATTTCATAGTTATCAAGATAATATGTATTACAAATTGTATTTATTTATTTATTTTTGCAGTTTTTGACCAGGGCCAGGTTTGAACCCACCACCTCTGGTATATGGGACCAGTGCCCTACTCCTTCAGCCACAGGCACTGCACTATATTATAAATTTTAAAATGTCTTTAATACTTAAGGGAATATGACATTGAAATTTTATAATTTCAATTTATTTATTTTTAATTAATTTTTTTTGAGAGAGAGAGAGAGAGTCTCACTCTGTTAACAGACCAGGCTAGAGTGCCATGGCATTAGCCTAGTTCACAAAAAACTCAAACTTTTGGGCTGAAGGATCCTCCTGCCTCATCCTCTCAAATAGCTAAGATTACAGGTGCCCACCACCACTCCCGGGCTAATTCTTTTTTTCTCACACCTGGATAATTTTTCTTTCTTTTTGAGACAGAGTCTCACTATGTCACCCTTGGTAGAGTGTCCTGGCGTCACAGCTCACAACTCGAGTTTAAGCAGTTCTTTTGCCTCAGCCTCCCAAGTAGCTGAGACTATAGGCGCCCGCCACAACACCCAGCTATTTTTTTGTTGTTGTTGTAGTTGTCATTGTTGTTTAGCAGGTCTGGGCTGGGTTTGAAACTGCCATCCCCAGTATATGTGGCTGGTGCCCTAACCACTGAGTTATGGGTGCCGTGCCAACACCTGGCTAATTTTTCTATTTTTAGTAGAGATGGGGGGGTCTTGCTCTTGCTCAGCCTGATCTCGAACTCCTGAACTCAAGGGATCCTTCCACCTCAGCCTCACAGAGTGCTAGAATTACAGGCATAAGCTACTACACCTGGCCTTAATAATTCCAATTTAAATGTGTGAATTTTTAGGTGTGATTTTAATTTAAAAGGCTTTAAAGAATTTGATTAAAAATTGATTAAATTACATTAGTATAAAAAGAACTTGAATTCAAGAAATGTGATTTTCTTTTTCTTTTCTCTTATTTTTGAGACTGAGTCTCACTTTGTTGCCCTCAGTAGCGTGTTGTGACATCACAGCTCATAGCAACCTCAAACTCCTAAGTTCAAGCCATCTTGTCTCAGCCTCCCAAGTAGCTGGGACTACAGGCACCCACCATAACACCTGGCTATTTTTATAGACATTCTCCCTCTTTATTTATTTATTTTTTGAGACGGAGCCTCAAGCTATCCCCCTGGGTAGAGTGCCATGGCATCATGCTCCCAGCAACCTCCAACTCCTGGGCTCAAGCGAGTCTCCTGCCTCAGCCTCCCAAGTAGCTGGGACTACAGGCACCCACCACAACGCCTGGCCATTTTTTGGTTGCAGCCATCATTGTTGTTTGGCGGGCCCAGGCTGGGGATTCGAACCCGCCACCTTAGGTGTATGTGGCTGGCGCCTTAGCCGCTTGAGCCACAGGCGCTGAGCCGACATTCTCCCTCTTGTCTGGGCTGGTCTCAAACTCCTGAGCTCAGGTAATCCACCCGCTTCAGCCTCCCAGAGTGCTAGGATTATTGGTGTAAGCCACTGTGCTCTGCCCTATAAATGTGATTTAAGATATTTATAAGAGTTGTATTAATGTGTGTTAATGTGTATTATTTGTTAGAGTTGTAAGTCAGTCCCATCAGGCATTGGGAATGTTTAGAAATTCAATCAGTCAAGTTTATTCATTGCTTAAGCAAATTTAACTTCTTAAAATTATGAAATAAATAGGGGGCGATGCCTGTGGCTCAAAGGAGTAAGGCACTGGGCCCCATGTGCCAGAGGTGGCGGGTTCAAACCCAGCCCCGACCAAAACCTGCAAAAAAAAAGAAATAATTGAAAATTAAAGAATAAAACTGTGCAAGTTGGACTCGAAGGCTTAAAAAAAAAGAACTGGATTTTTTTTTTTTTTTTTGAGACAGAGTCCCACTGTGTTGCCCTGGGTAGTGTCATGGTGTCACAGTTCACAGCAACCTCCAACTCTTGGGCTTAAGCAATTCTCTTGCCTCAGTGATTTTCCTCCCAAGTAGCTGAGACTACAGGCGCCTGCCACAGTGCCCAGCTATTTTTTGTTGTGGTTGTTATTGTTTTAGCTGGCCTGGGCTGGGTTCAAACCCACCAACTTTGGTGTATGTGGCTGGCACTGTAACCACTGTGCTATGGATGCTGAGCTGAAAACCTGGATTTTTAAAAATTTTAAGTTTTAATACATTGAATATAAATTTAAATCCAAAGATACCAAATTATCACACAAAAGTCCTCTTCAGACATTACAGACTCAAACTGATGAGTGCAAGAAGAATTACTCTATCTCAAAAAGAATGGAAAAGAGGTAGGTGGTAAAAGAGAATAGGCTGACCAGTGTGGAGTTGGGAGGACGAGAAGAAAGAGGAGTGGGAGAAGGACAGAAAAGTCCCAGAAAGGCAGAGAGAGACATGTGTAACGATGGATGACTCGCAGAAAATCTTACTCTCAGCTCGGTGCCTGTGGCTCAAGCGGCTAAGGCGCCAGCCACATACACCTAAGGTGGCGGGTTCGAATCCCTAACCCGACCCGCCAAACAACAATGATGGCTGCAACCAAAAAATGGCCAGGCCTTGTGGCAGGCACCTGTGGTCCCAGCTACTTGGGAGGCTGAGGCAGGAGACTCGCTTGAGCCCAGGAGTTGGAGGTTGCTATGAGCTGTGATGCCACAGCACTCTACCCAGGGGGACAGCTCTGTCTCAAAAAAAAAAAAGAAAATCTTACTCTGTCGTCACTGCCTCCTCAAAGACTTTCAGTACAGATCTACATTACTTTTTTTCTAAGTCACCCTTATTGAGGTATCACATACATAAAATGCACCCATTCTGAGTGTACAAATTGATGACTTTTTGACAAATGTATATTCATATTCCTCCCTTCCAAATACTAACTAACCAGGCCTAACCTGCTTAGCCTTTTATTTTTATTTTTATTTTTTTGCAGTTTTTGGCTGGGGCTGGGTTTGAACCCACCACCTCTGGCATATGGGGCCGGCGCCTTACTCGTTTGAGCCACAGGCACTGCCCAACCTGCTTAGCTTTTAAGTTCAGGGCAGTATGGCTGTAGACAACATCCACTCCTGTATAACTACTATCACAATTAGGATACAAGGCACTTCTGGCTGGGCACAGTGGCTCACACCAATAAATCCCAGCACTTTGAGAGGCTGAGGGCAGGGAGGAGGATTGATTGAAGCCAGGAGTTACAGACAGCCTGGGCAACATGAGGAGATTCCCTGAAAAAAAATTAAATACTAACCAGGTGTGGAGCTCAGGAGTTTGAGGTTTTAGTGAGCTGTAATCTGGCCACTGCATTCCAGCCTGGGCAACAGAGGGACATTGTCTCTAAAAAAATTAAAAGTAAAATTTAAAAAAATGGCCATGAGTGGTGGCTCGTGCCTGTAATTCCAGCACTTGGGAGGCCGAGGCAGTGGATTGCCTGAGCTGGCTGGGCGCCTGTAGCACAGTGGTTACAGCGCCAGCCACATACACCGAGGCTGGTAGGCTCGACCCTGGCCTGGGCCAGCTAAACAACAATGACAACTGCAACAAAAAATAGCCGGGCGTTGTGGTGGGCACCTATAGTCCCAACTACTTGGGAGGCTGAGGCCAAGAGAATAGAGAATTGCTTGAGCCCAATAATTTGAGGTTGCTGTGAGCTATAATGCGAGAGCACTCTACTGAGGGCAACAAAGACAGACTCTGTCTCAAAAAAAAGAGTAATTTCTTTTATTTATTTATTTAGAGACAGAGTCTCAAGCTGTTGCCCTGCTTAGAGTGCTATGGTGTCATAGCTCATAGCAACCTCCAACTCTTGGGCTCAAGTGATCCTCTGCTTCACTTTTTTTTTCTTTTTCTTTTTCTCTTTTCTGTTTTTAGTAGAGACGGGGTCTTGCTTTTGCTCAGGCTGGTCTCAAACTCCTGAGCTCAAGTAATCCACCCACCTCAGCCTCCCAGAGGGCTAGAATTACAGGTGTGAGCCATAGCGCCTGGCCAAAAGTAATTTCTATCACCCTAAAGAGTTCTCTTTTTTTTTCTTTTTTGAGATAGTCTCTCTCTGTTGCCCAGGCTAGAGTGCAGTGGCATTATCACAGCTCATCGAAACCTCAAACTCCTAGGCTCAAGCTATCCTCCTGTCTCAGCTTCCTGAGTACTTGGGAGCACAAGTGCTTGTCACCCTGATGGGTCTCAGTCTTCCTCAGGCTGGTCTTCAACTCCTGAGCTCAAGTGATCCTTGCACCACCTTGACCTCCCAGAGGGCCAAGATTACAGGTGCAAACCACCACATCAGGCCCAAAACATTCTAGGAGCTTCTCCAACCATTGGCCCCAGACAAACATGGATCTGATTTCTACTACCATGAGATACTTTTACCTATTCTAGAACTTCATATGGAATCATAGTATACACACTTTAGTAGCTGGCAAGTTTCTTTTTTATTGCTAATTATTATTCCATTGTATGAATTTGGTTATCTATTCACCTGGGCCGATTATGAAGAAAGCTGCTATGAATATTAGAGTACATATCCTTTTCCAGACATAATTTTTAATTTCTCTTCGGTAAATACCTAGAAGTGGAATTCTTGAGTGATATGTTAAGTGCATATTTAACTTTGTAAGAAACTGAGGAACTGGTTTTCACAGTAGCTGTGTCATTTTTTACATCCCCCCTTGCATTCCTTAGGACTTAGATTTGTGTTCTTTTGGATAAGACTATATGTTCACTGGCCTTAAGGTGGTCCCAATACAGTCCTGATGAGTATAAAAAGATAAACCTGTAAAAGTTATTTTAACTGGAGGAAGGGGAGCACAGTCTTTGGTTGACCTTGTCTTCTTCCCTCCAGTGATGACTTTCCAGAACCTGTGCCAAGTACAGCTTTTTGGATCCAGAAAGATCGCTTTCAGGGAGAGAGTGGCTAAGGTCTGCCAGGCAATTAACCTTGATCTGACCTGATCCCACTTCTGCCCTGCATAGTCTCCCTTGAGATGCTGAAAGGGAAGGGACCTCAGAGTACTCTTTCAATACAGCCCCAAGTCCAGGATCATGAGGCTAGGGTGGCAGAGAGAGGCTCCAGGCAGTGATAATGATTGCTTATACAGCTTGACATTTACAAACATGGGCCATTCAGAGTTTCACAGAGGGTGAAAGGGACTTTGAAAGATGCTGCTAGATGACTCAAACCTTTCCCCTTTCCCACCCCCAATCTCGAAGCAGTTTTTCTCACGTGTCAGTTCACTCTTGGGCTTCAAGGATGGAAGAGGACTCCCAAGCCCCTTGGTCACTTAGATAAGGCTATTACAAGGCTGAGCCACCTTCAAGTACAGTTACTGTCTTTTTGGAGCAAGGTTAAAAATGGGTGAAAAGATTAAAATTGGGTTAAAAGGTGGGGCTCTCATTTAGAGGTAATGACCCCTCTGCCCAAGGATGGGAAAGATGGGATGGAGCTTGCCAGGGGCTCATGAGGGAAAATCCAAAGGTGCATTGCTTAAAGGGACCTAGGGACAAGGTGACAAGCAGACTGACAAGGCTTCCCTTTCCTCCAGGGAGAAGCTGCACATGCAGGGCTGGTGGAGGCAGAGACCTGCCTAGGGGAAACCGAGTGCCTCTGATGCTCCATCTCAGCCTGGAGGGCCAATACCAGAAGCAGATCTATGACAGCAAGAGCCGCTTTCACCCTTCCTGGGCTCTGGGCCCACTAGACTAGACTACATTTCCCAGCTTCCCCTTGAGGATAGGTGTGGCCAATGATCTGCGAGCATATCAGTCACGTGGCAGCGCCGGCACTTTCCGCAGACTGTGGGCCTGTGGGCGGGGCATGGGAGGAGCCTGCGCCCTGACGACCTGGCGGGGCTGCGTTGTGTTTCTCCTTCTTTCTGCAAGAGAGAAATGGGCTTCTCTCTTTTTTTTTTTTTTTGAGACAGAGCCTTCAAGCTGTCCCCCTGGGTAGAGTGCCGTGGCATTACAGCTCACAGCAACCTCCAACTCCTGGGCTCAAGCGAGTCTCCTGCCTCCGCCTCCCAAGTAGCTGGGACCACAGGCGCCCGCCACAACGCCCGGCTATTTTTTGGTTGCAGCCGTCATTGTTGTTTGGCAGGCCTGGGCTGGGGATTCGAACCCGCCACCTTAGGTGTACGTGGCTAGCGCCTTAGCCGATTGAGCTATAGGTGCCGAGCCGGGCTTCTCTTGTTTAACCCATTGCTTCGTATTTTTATTATACCAGCCGAACCTAAATAATTATGGAGCCAAAGGAGGAGCTAAGACTGGATGCGGAGGCGGGTCCCAGGTGTTGGTGATACTTAAGAGACGGAGGGGTTCGTGGGGGGGGGGGCCAAAAGCAGGACGGGAGGACTCTGGTGAACAGACCGTCCTCCCGCCTAGTTGGAAGGGCCAGGGTTGGGGAGGGGTACAGAAGGACTAGAAGTGACCGAGAGGAACTGACTATGCCCATCCCAGACGTCTGGCCCATAGCCAGCAGAGCTGGGGGCAGCTCTTTCTGCCATCAGCTCTTCTGGAGTTGTTCCTATCCTGGACTAAGAAATTCTGATTACTGATCTGAGTTGGTTACTTACGTGCCCACAAGCCCTAGAAGAGACCAGAGGGAGCAGCTGAGGCACGGAACCCACAGAGTTCTCACTGTCAAGAGGTAGAGAAGACCAGCACGCTCCAATCCTTCACCCACCCACCCCCACTTCATTCTTTCTCACCCAGCAGACATTTACTCCACATCACCTGCCTACTGGGAGCTGTTCTAGGTGCTAGAGGCAGGACAGTGACTAAAGAGCAAAAAATCCCCTCCTGTGGAGCATACATGCTAATGGGGAACATGGATGCTAAACAAGATAAATAAGAAAAATATAAATATGTACTGATCAGTGCAAAGGAAATAAAGCTGATAAGGGACAGGAAGTAGGGGGTTACATTTCAGGTAGGATGGGTAGGGGAGGCATCATTAAAAGGCAACATTTCAGTAAAGCCTTTTTAAAATGATAGCTGGGCACAGGAGACAAAAGCAGTCATGTCTTGATTATGTCGTTGGAATTAATTTACTGGGTATGAACATGAAATGCCTGCATACGCATATCTGTATGTGACTGACGCAGGCAGTGGCCCCACAATCTGACGGCCAGGGAAAGGTGCCTGGAACAGAGACCTGAGCAGGCCAAGATGGGCCTCTCGGTCCTGCCCAGGCTTCAAGCATGGCCAAGAATGGGGCCTCGGACTGCCAGCTCTGGGCAGCATCAGCAACACCTCCCAAGTGGGACAGTGCTATCTGGGAAGGAGGGTGGGGCCCCTGAGATTGTAGAGTCTCCTGTGTCTGGCCCTGTGGCATCAGGAGCTAGGGACAATGCAGTGTGATCACGGGCTCTCCACGTCCCACTCCACCCTGCCCCACCACCTCTGCTGCTTTCCACTCCCAGCAGGCAGACAGGTCTGATGGGGTTTTTCCGGGCTGGGCTGGTGGCCTGACCCAGCAGGGGCCACAGAGATGGGGTGGAGACCGTTTCTGGACAGGGAAGATGAGATGTGACCCTGAGCCCCCGTGGCTGGGGGCAAGAGACAGATAGCAGCTTTGCCAGAAGCAGGCTGAGATTAGAGAGGGGGCAGTCAGAGCGCCCCCACCTCACATCCTGTTTTCAAAGTGTGGGGGCCTAGCACTGTGCTTTTTCCTTTGGACTTTTTCCAGGGTAGTATCCCCCCACCCAAGCCTTCTCCCCAGGGAGCCTGCACAAGGGTGAGAGGGTTCCCCGGCACGCCTAAACAGGGGTTCACCTGGAGTTTTTCCAGGCTGGGCTGGGCCCCAGAGCCAGGGACTGGGGGAAAGGCACATTCCCATCCCTTCCTGAAAGTGGGCCTGGGGGGGTCCCCTGGGCAGATGGAACACCAAACAGGCCCTCGTGGCTGGCAGGGAGAGGAAATGGCACCCTTCCCCCTCAAAAGGATAGGCCTGACCCACTTCCAGTGTCTGCACCCACCAGCCCCACACAAGGCCTTGGGGACTGTTGGGTTCTAGGTCACCACCTGACAAGCCCAGCCAGGCAAGTGAAAGACAATTCTGTAGGAGATTGAAGAGCTCAGGCTCTGGAACTCATCAGGCAGGCCTGAGGCTGGGACCTGCTCCCTACTGCCCATGTGTCTGTGGGTAAGTGGGTAAGTGGCTTAGACCCAACTGGAAATAGTACCCTCCTGCCACTGTGGAAAAGAGAACTCAATGAGCCAATTGGGCTCCATATAGAGCCTGCCCCACCAGAGGCCCAGGTGAGGAGAGGTGTACTATGCAGTTGGGCAGACTCCTAGGAAGGCGGAGGGGACAAATAAAACATCCTAACCAGGGACATGTCCCTTCCCTAGCTGCTCAGATCACCATCAGTCACCCTAACTCCCTCCTGCTATGGGACAGCTTCCCCCACCACCTTCAGGCAGTAGGAGTGGACTCTCAATCCAGAGTCTTCTAGGACTAGAAAAGCAGAAGCTTTTCTACTTTTCACATTATTTTATTTTTATTTTTTTTGAGACAGAGCCTCAAGCTATCCCCCTGGGTAGAGTGCCATGGCATCACAGCTCACAGCAACCTCCAACTCCTGGGCTCAAGCGAGTCTCCTGCCTCAGCCTCCCAAGTAGCTGGGACTACAGGCACCCACCACAACGCCCGGCCATTTTTTTGGTTGCAGCCATCATTGTTGTTTGGCGGGCCCGGGCTGGGGATTCGAACCCACCACTTGGGAGCCACAGACGCCAAGCCTTTATTTATTTATTTATTTTTTGAGACAGAGCCTCAAGCTATCACCCTAGGTAGAGTGCCATGGGGTCACAGCTCACAGCAACCTCCAACTCCCGGGCTCAAGCAATTCTCCCAAGTAGCTGAGACTATAGGTGCCCGCCACAGCACCCAGCTATTTTTTGGTTGCAGCTGTCATTGTTGTTTGGCAGGCCCAGGCTGGATTTGAACCCACTAGGTCAGGTGTGTGTGGCTGGCGCCTTAGCCACTTGAGCCACAGGCTCCGAGCCTACTTTTCACATTATAAAATAACATGTTTGTTATATTAATAGTAAATCTGGGGCTCAGCACACGTAGCTCAGTGAGTAGGGCGCTGGCCACATACACCGAATCTGGCAGGTTGAGCCAGGCCCAGGCCTGCTAAACAATAATGACAACTGCAACCAAAAAATAGCCAGGTGTTGTGGTGGGTGCCTATAGTCCCAGCTACTTGGGAGGCTGAGGCAAGAGAATCGCTAAGCCCAAGAGTTTGAGGTTGCTGTGAGCTGTGACACCACGGCCCTCTACCAAGGGTGACATAGTGAGACTCTTGTCTCAAAAAAAAGTAAATCTGGGAAATTATAGAAAAGTAAGAAAAAACCAAAAACTTATAATTTGACTTCCAAAGCCAGCTACTCTTCATCGTCTTTCCATATGGGATCTCTTCCAGATGTCCTAGAGAACATTTGGTTCTCTGTTAACATGGCTGGGGCCTCAACTTTAAGACGCAGAGCTGGAAGGAAACCGTGGGGATTAGCTGGCCCAGCGTCCTCAGTTAACAAGCCAGGAGGTTATGGCCCAGAACTGCTGAATGACTTGTCCAAAGTGAGCAGTGACAGAGCTAGAACCAGAAGCTGTTAGATGTTTGCCATTCCTTAACACCAGCAGCAAACCTCCCTCCACCCCTGAAGACCATCTTTGAGGTGACATAGTTAATAGCGAATCTAGGCCCCCAGTTTGGAGAAGACTGGCAGGGACGGGCTGCCCTGGACCCCTTGGTTCCCTTGATAAAGGATGTGCTCTGGTTTAACCCCATCCCCCAATTCTAGGTGGAGACTTAGCTATGAGGGGACAAGGGGAGGGCTGGAAAGGGAGGACTGGCAGAGCCCAGCAAGGGGCATGGCCCTGAGTTTGTTCCCAAGGGTGGAGCCAGCTAGCAGGGTCTCCCTGTCCCTTTAAGAGAAGGGGGAGAGCTAGCCCCTCTCCGCCATCCTGTCCTGTCATCCATCCCAGCCAAATCCGAAAGGGAAAATGAAAGAGGGAGCAGAAGCAGGTCCCAGCCACCTCTCAAGGTCCCTTGCTCAGGTCTGAAGTCTCAGCCCCCAGCCCCAGGGTGAGTGAAGTTGGTTGAGGGCTTGGGGGCCACAAGGAGCCTGTGGGACCTGTGGGAGAAGGCAAGGGGGGTTCTCAGGAGATTCAGGTGCTGGAAGCAGAGGACAGCAGGGAGGAGAGGGAAGGCCTGGGAGGAATTCCCACCAGACTGGTGTAGCATTGCAGGGACCCCTCCAGCAAAGGACCTTGTGAGATTATGGAAGTGGGGGGCTACTTTGTGTCAGCTCTGCAACCTGAGAAGAGTTCACTGCAGCACAAATGGCAGAGAAGTGGTGGGCTGAGAAAGGAGTGGTCTCCCTGGGTCTGCTACTCCCACCTCTCCCAGCCCACACTGGAGGCCCCACTATAACCATCGGAGGCCCCTGGTTGGAGGCCCCACTATAACCATGGCAAGTGTCCTTGGCAGTGAGGACGCTGGTGAGTCTTTGCTCCACCAGGCAGGTCAGGGCCTGCCTCTGCTGATCCACCAGGTCCTCTCCAGAACCTGGATGCTGGAGGAGCACCGAGACTAACCGAGCAGGCTGGGGAAACATGTGGCTAGATGGTCAGGATGGGGCTCCTCCCCAGCATCAGGGACCCAAATGTTAGGGAACCCGCAGTTGAGGATCACCTGTTGCCCTCTTAAGGTAGAGAAGGTCTAACTGACCCCGTTCCGATAGGTGTGGAAGGTGGGGGGCGGGGATCCCTGAACTGCCCCAGCCTCTGACCCTGCCCTGTGTCCCCAGCGCCATGGGGGAGTGGGCGTTCCTGGGCTCGCTGCTGGACGCTGTGCAGCTGCAGTCGCCGCTCGTGGGCCGCCTCTGGCTGGTGGTCATGCTGATCTTCCGCATCCTTGTGCTGGCCACCGTGGGCGGCGCCGTGTTCGAGGACGAACAGGAGGAGTTTGTGTGCAACACGCTGCAGCCCGGCTGCCGCCAGACTTGCTACGACCGCGCTTTCCCAGTCTCGCACTACCGCTTCTGGCTCTTCCACATCCTGCTACTCTCGGCGCCCCCCGTATTGTTTGTCATTTACTCCATGCACCAGGCCAGCAAGGAGGCGGGCGGCGCAGAGGCGGCATGCGCCCGCGGGCGGCCCGAGGGCCCCTGCGCATCCTGCGCCCTGCGCGCCCGCCGCGCACGGCGCTGCTACCTGCTGAGCGTGGCGCTGCGCCTGGCGGCCGAGCTGGCCTTCCTGAGCGGCCAGGCGCTGCTTTACGGCTTCCGCGTGGCCCCGCATTTCGCGTGCACCGGCCTGCCCTGCCCGCACACCGTTGACTGCTTCGTGAGCCGGCCCACGGAGAAGACCGTCTTCGTGGTCTTCTACTTCGCCGTGGGGCTGCTGTCGGCGCTGCTCAGCGTGGCCGAGCTGGGCCACCTGCTCTGGAAGAGCCGCCCGCGCACAGGGGAGCGAGACAATCGCTGCAGCCGCGCGCACGAGGAAGCGCAGAAGCTGCTCCCGCCGCCGCCGCCGCCGCCGCCAGCCCTGCCCTCCCGGCGCCCGGGGCCGGACCCCTACGCCCCGCCCGCCTATGCGCAGCGGGCGCCCGCCGGCGACGGCGAGGGCGGCAGCAGCCGCAGCAAGGCGTCACTGGCTACTGGCCGCCAGGATCTGGCCATCTAGCGGCGGGCACTGCCATGGGCGGACGGTGAGGTCCGAGGCGGCACCCCACCAGCAACAAGAAGTGACTTCTGCAAGATCTGTAACTGAACTTGTCCGAGCTGGAAACCACAGTGGGGATAGCCCGAAGGTCGCAGCTGCATGAGCTCCCTCCCACGTGCCCTGCTGGCAGCAGCTGGGGCCTTGCTGAGCTGGGAGTGGAGAATGAACTCAGGCCCTCGATGCCACCATCCAGGTGGAAAGGAAAGAGGCTGGGGCCTCAGAGAGTGGACAGGAACTGGGCTGAGCAGAGTGGAAGGTGGAATGCAGGCAGTAGGTCACCTGGTGGTTTTACTGGGGACAAAACCAACTGTGATACCAGCATTCCCAGGTGCTCTCCTGGGAGAGAGGAGCGGCCTCCTTGTGGGCTCTCTGTGGGTGTGCACACACATACACGCATGTGCACCGTGAGCTGTGTGTGCATGTGCACGTGTAAACCCCATGTGAACTCCTTGTGTGTGCATGTATGACGTGCATGGTGCATGCTTGCACACGGACACGTGTAAGTCCTAGGTGAGCTGTGTGTGCGCACGGACACGTGTATGTCCTGTGTGAATTCTGTGAGTGCACCGCATTGTACACATGTGCACGTGTCCCTCCTGCACGGACTCCCTATGTGTGCATGTGTCACCTGTGTGCCCGCCTGTACACATGCACATCCTGTGAGTTCTCTGTAAGTGCAAGGGACATCCGGTGTGAGCCCCAAGTGTGTGTGTTCTCTGACACGCACTGTAGGAGTGGCTAGGATCCAATGCCAGCAGCAGCCACAATGGCTCCCTCCCTATTGCCTAAACCCAGCCCACCTGCAAGGGCTCAGGAAGTCTCCTTTCCTGAGAGCCCACCCAGGAAGGGAGGGGCAGGGACACACCCATTCCCAGGGCAGGCCTCAGTCCCTTGGACTGTGAGTGCATCCACACTGTCCATCTTTTGGCCCCGCAGGGAGGCCCGGGGGTGGGGGTGGGGGGTGGGCGTGGCACCAAAGGACAGCATGGACAGGTGTCCCTTCCTCTCACATCTTCACCCTCCTGGCCATGCTGCTGCTTCCCCAGTCTACACGTAGTTAAGTTCCTTCCATCCTTAGAAGAAACCTTACCCCAAAACAAACTATTTCCCACCAACCAGCCCCTTATTCCCACCAGTCATTCAAAGAGCTGTCTACAGGGCTGCCTCACACTTCCTCCCGCCTAGTCCCTGCCCATCTGTTTTCCTGCTTCACTGCCCCAGTAGACTGCTCTCCATAAGACCACCCCAGACCTGAGTGACATATCCAGGGGCCATCATCTGATTGCACCTGGAGATCTCGTCAAACCCTGCTGACGTGGCCAGACCTGTGACTGCGACAACCCCTCTCTGCCCTCTGCCCGAGTGGGTGTCCCTGTAGTTCCCTCTCTCCCCTCTCCCGGTGCTCCTTTCCTCCACTTCCTTCCCTTGCTCTGCACACTGGTTGGGAGGACTTTCTCAACGGCCCCCTATTTTAGCCCTTGCAGGCTCCCCTGCCCTCAGGGTAAATCCAGAACCTTCAGGAAGCTTCTTAAGCCTCGATCCCCAGCACACTGGCTTCCCCCTGGTTTCCGGGCTCCTAACCATATTGAATTTTCTGTTCTTACAAAGCACCACGCTCACTTTTGCTTTCAAGTGTTTGAACATGCTGTTCCTTTCCCCAGAGCAGCCACCCTCTCTCTGCAGCCTCTTTCTCCCCTAGCTAACACCTACCACCTTTTTGCTCTCACATGGGAAGAAAACAGATGCCTTCAGGAAGAGGCGATCCATGGTGGCCACCACCCCAAGTCAGAGCTAAAGGTCCCAGGACGTGATGCTTCCCCGGGAAAAGCACCTCTCCTGAAGGATGGCATCACCTTCCCCATCCATGGCACACAATGGGTGCTTAGTGAATAGGCATTGAATGAAAAAACCGAAGGTGTCCCCAGGCCCATGCCATCCCTACACCCAAGCATTTATCCATGCTGACCGTAGGCACCATTATCTCTCTGATGACAAGTCAGTGTCCACAGCCCGGACCCCTCCATACACACTCAGACCTGAATGTCCGGCTGTTTTCCAGATATATTCATTCGACAAGTATTTACTGAGCACTCACTGTATGTCAGGCAGTGTTTGAGATCAGCAGCATCTGATAAAGATGGCGTGTGAGCCACATATGAAATTTGAAGATTTTCATTAGCCACAAGTAAAAGGAGGGCAGCGCCTGTGGCTCAGTGAGTAAGGCGCCGGCCCCATATACCCAGCCCTGGCCAAACTGCAACAAAAAATAGCCGGACATTGTGGCGGGCACCTCCCAGCTACTCAGGAGGCTGAGGCAAGAGAATTGCCTAAGCCCAAGAGCTGGAGATTACTGTGAGCTGTGACACGGCACTCTACCGAGGGTGACAAAGTAAGACTGTATCTACCAAAAAAAAAAAAAAAAGTAAAAGGAAACAAGTGAAATTATTTTTAGCAATATATTTTCTTTAACCCAGCATATTTAAAATAGGATCATTTCAAAGCATCATTAATATTAAAAAGCATTAAGGAGATACTTTACATTCTTTTTTTCATACCAAGTCTTTCAAGTCTGGTGTGCGATTTACACTTTGAGCATCTCCGTTGGGACGAGCCAGTTTGGCTGTGTATAGACGGAGCTGATGCGCGTGGCAGCCTGCACTAGTGAACAACACCTGCCCTCGTGGAGCTTACAGTCTGGTGGGAAAGCAATAGGCAGACACAGAACATATGTCAGGTAGCAGTAAGAGGGCAGAGAATGCCATTCCTGAATAGGTGACACTTAAATGGGATATAGCAAGGGGCTGACCATGAAGCTACCTACAAGAAGAGCATTCAGGTGGAGGGAATGTCAAGTGCGAAGACCCCAAGGCAGAAAGGCAATAGGGGTCAGGGGGTGGGAGGCCAGCGAGGAGATTGGTGTGACTAGAGTGGAGTGAGTGACAAGTAGAGGAGACAGCACTTTAAACGTAACCCCAATATTCTTAGTTCCTCCGCTCAGTTTCTGGCACTTCTGTACACCCAGGCCACCTTCACTCAGCTGTGGCCCAGGCTGTCCCCTGCCCACCTTTCGAATCTGATCAATCACTGGTCCTTCCATTTTACTACCTGATCATCCCTCCCCCTGCCTTGTCCACTCTTCTGTCACCTTCAGAGGCTTCCCCAGCCCATCACAGATGACCTGGAGTCCCCCAGCCCCACCCCTACCTCTTCCAACTCCAACGCAAACACCTCACTTGCTGGCTTAAAACACCTCACTCCTTTTGGCCTCAAAAACTAGCTTTGACCTGAGCCTCACCTCTTCTACAACTTCAATCAAAAATGGCAAACACCACGCTGTTGACAATTTCTGATCATGCAAAGATATTTATCACCTCAGCACCACACCTCTTTTCCTTAGATTTAGCTGAGAGGGGCCACCTCTTTCAGGAAGGCTTCTGAACCTCCCCCAGGCCTGGGTAAATACCTCTGCCTGTATCCCTGTAGGCCTGGGCAAGACTCACTGCCCTCCCCAAGTAGCACCCAGTCACCAGCTTCTGGGTCAGTTTCCCTGTGTAGGATAGGTCCTGGTTATGAGCAGATTCTTAGCAGTAATTCTCAGCTGGGGACAAGTATGCCCCTAGGGGACATTTGGGATGTCTGGAGCTGAACTTGGCTGGTACAGCTCCAGGGACAGCACATAGGGGAGGCACATCTAATAGGTAGAGGCTTCTGCTCTAACAGTGTGCAATACACAAGACAACCCCTCCTAACAAAAAGCTACCTGGCCCCAAATGTCACTACAGAGCTCAGCACCTACAGCTTAGTGGCTAGGGCGCAAGCCACATACACTGGAGATGACAGGTTCAAACCCAGCCCAGGCCTCCCAAACAATGACAACTTAAAAAAAAAATACCCGAGTGTTGTGGTGGGCTCCTGTAGTCCCAGCTACTCAGAAGGCTGAGGCAAGGGAATCACTTGAATCCAAGAGTTTGAAGTTGCTGTGAGCTGTGATACCACGGCACTCTACCCCAGGGCAACAGCTTGAGACTCTGTCTCAAAAAAAAAAAATGTCACTAGAGCCGAAGTTGAGAAACTTTGCTTTACTACAATGAACTATTACCCAAAGAGGGCACCTGACAGCCCAGAGGTTCCCACTAGTAAAAACATTACCCTAAAAGGGTATTTTGTAAATCTGGGGGCCACTGCTTTGGTTGTCACAATGATGGAGGACTCTGTTGGCACTTAGTAAGCAGGGCCACCAATGCCAATGTATCCTCCCACAACAAAAAATTGTTGCACACAACTTTAGAATGTCCCATTGGACATGCTCATAGTGAAAAACTGTGTAATTCCCTGAGCCCACAACTTGACTCTGTTTTACTTGTAAAATATTAAGTGTTTTGTTTGGCACAGTTTTATAATAGATAAAATATAGTTTGTTTGTTGTTTTTGTTTTTTGTTTTTCATCTTTTTATTTTAGTTTATTTTTTTGAGACAGAGCCTCAAGCTGTATCCCTGGGTAGAGTGCCGTGGCATCACAGCTCACAGCAACCTCCAACTCTGGGGCTCAAGTGAGTCTCCTGCCT
>NW_003852413.1:23650418-23667546 GCF_000181295.1 Otolemur garnettii
GAGCCTCAAATCTTTAAAGGGAATCACTTGAGCCCAAGAGTTTGAGGTTGTTGTGAGCAGGTGAAGGGCCTCTGTCCGGCCTGCTCCCTCTAGCCTGGGTAAAGAAGTTAAGCAAGGAGCTTCTGCCACCTGGTGGCTGAAGTAGAAATGGCAGGTGGCCCGGTGGACATTTATGCTTTGCCTCCCTCCTTGCCGAGGGCTCCGCTCCAACCGCCTGGAGACAGGGCTGGCCTCTTAAGCTTCCATCTCAATCCTGGGTTCTTATTAGGTTGCCATGAGCCCCTGACCCCATCGCTGTGCTATCTTCCACTCCTGCTGTGAGGATCCAGTCTGCCATCACTCCCCAAATAGAATTCCTCTGCCACTGAGTGACCCCCAGATCCAGCCTCTAGCTTCTGAAGGACTGGAACTGTCTCTAGGCAGGGGCTGGACTCCTCGCTCAGGTTAGGGGCTCCCTGACATGGATAGTACAGACTCAGGTGCTAAGGGCTTCCCAAAGCCGGTCTCCTTGCTCAGGTCTTGAAAGGTCCCAGCAACCATAGGCAGACCTTGAGGTGGCATGTGCTGGCCAAACCCTTGGCTCCAGTGCTCCTACCTGACCAAGGGCCCAGATCTGATGAGGAAGCCCCCACCCCCAGCCCCACATCCAGACTCTGAGAGGAAGGGGTGGAGGCAGTGAGGCTAGAGGCGTGCATAGAATAAATATAACTTTATTCTTTATCCAGTAGATCTCAGTGGAAAGCCCAACAGTAACAGGTGCACCAGCGGGCTCCAGGGGGCTGAGACCCCGACCCCAGGTCAAGGAGGTTAGGGAAAAGCCAGCTCCCCCAGCTGGGGGTGCAAGGGTGAGGGGAGGAGACCCCCTGTAGGCCCGTCCTGCGGGGCAAAAAGGGGGCTGTGTGGGGCAGGTGGGGGTGGGGGCAGGCCAGGGAAATAGAGGAACTCAGGCCAAGTGCATGTTGGCCTGTGTGTGTGTGTGTGCATGTGTCTGGGGGACCTTTGGGGGTGCTGGTGGCTGAAGCTGGGGGTGGAGCAGCTCAGAGCTCCTTGGTCAGACCCTTCACAGTGGGGGCTGGGGTTCCTGGATGATGTGGCCCTGATGGGATGGCAGCTTGGCCAGGCAGACAGGGTGCAGAAACACATTCCATGCGTTGTGACCATCCCCTCACTTCGACTCTCCCCTGCCCCTCAAGCAAAGGACTGGAGCCATCCCTCCAGGGGCTGCCTGTGGCTGTCCACACCCAGTGGTTGGGGGGGGGTTGCTTCTAGCACAAGGGAGGGGTTGGCAGGCCTTGGAAAATTAGTACTTCACAGTTTTAAAGAGAAAACTGAGGAGGAAAAGGCTGAGGAGGGTAAGGGGGCACAGGGACATGGTGGGAGAGCGGGAGCCCCTCTGAGCCACTCCCCTCCCTCAGGAACCACCCCCTTCAGCTCTGGATCCAGCTCCCCCCAATACACAGCACAAATTCCTTCAGTATAAATGTGCTTAAAATGAAAATTCTTATTAAAAAAATCAAAACCAAAAAAAATTAAAATAAAAACAAAACCAGCAAGAATTAATACCTGGGGGTTGGTACGGCAGGGTATGTACAAGGGGAACCCCCACCCCTAGCCCACCCCTCTGTCACCAACCAAGGCAGGGGGGAGGCTGAGGTTCCCCAGCTGGGGAGCAATGGCTTGTGAGTTCTGAGGACAGGGAGCCAGGTCCGGGCATTTGCTGGTGATGAAGATGTGGCAAGGTGGGCAAAGGGGTATCTTGATGAATGCGAGGCCCCTAGGCCCAACCCTGAGGCCCAGGACCAGGGTCCTCACTCAGTTCACGGCCTTGGCCCCTGACGTCAGCCTAGGCTGTAGGAGCAGGCAGTCCATTGAAGGCCCAGGCCTCCGTCCAGGGAATCACTGCCTCCTTCCTTCCATCCCCAGGAAAGGTCCCCCCTATACTGTCTGGGAAGACAGGTGGGGGCAGAGCTGGCAGGGGTTACATGGTCGGTAGGAAGGCAGAGAAAAGCCGGGGTGTGGGGCGAGGGCTGTGTCCATGTGGCGCAGGCGGTCACGGAGAGTGGGTGGCCGGGCTGCTTCTGTTTGAGCTTGGGCTGAGGCTGGGGCTACAGCTGCCTGGCGCTGGGGCCAGGCCACCCCCGTCCCGTCCCCCACCCCCCGGTTGTCCACTCAGAGTGTCCAGGCCCTCTGAGTTCTCCAGCATTTCCTGGATGAGTGGTGGCATGGAACCTGGGATCTCCATCTTCAGCGTGATCACCCGCTCAGCCCCTGAAGGAAAGGAGTGGGAAGAGGAAGAGGTCAGCCCACTCTCCCCATCCCAGCAAAGCCTGGTTCTAGGAAGGAAAGTCCCTGGGGATGGGAGGATCAATCCTACCAATACATTAGCATTTACCATGCACTGAAACTAGGACTTGGTTCTTTGACATAAGCTGGCTCTTTTTTTCTTTTTTGAGACAGAGTCTCACTCAGTTGCCCTGGATAGAGTACTGTTGTGTCATAGCTCATAGCAACCTCAAACTCTTATGCTCACACAATCCTCCAGACTCAGCCTCCTAAGTAGCTAGAACTCCAGGCACCCACCATAACATCCAGCTAGTTTTTCTATCTTTAGTAGGGATGCTGTCTTGCTCAGGCTGGTCTCAAACTCCTGAGCTCAAGCAAATTACCTGCCTCAGCCTCCCAGAGTGCTAGGATTACATGTGTGAGCCATCATGCCCAGCCCCAAGCCAACTCTCTTAAGTCTTCAAGTCCAAGGGCTTGTGGCAATGGGGAAAGTTCTGAACTCAGGCTGCAGGGTCAGATTGCCTGCATGGGTTTGATATTGGGCCCTTCCTCTCCACTGTGGCTTATCCTACTGATACCTCTGTGAACATGATTCATTTCTCCTACCCTCAGACAGGAAACTGAGGCTCAGATCTCTTGAGTGACTTGCTCAAAGACACACACCCCTGAGGTCTGGTTCCAAAGCTGTGGCCTGAACTGTCAGCTCAAGTGATTGGTGTGTTGCTCTGGCAAAGACATGGGGTACTGGCTTGGATGTGGGGGGCCTGGCCTGGGCCTAGACAGTGGGTCCTGAGCCAGGGCTCAGGGCCTGGCACCCCACCAGTTTCAGAGCCTCACCCTTAGCACTGATGCTCCGCAGGTCTGTGATCTTCATCAGCATCTTGGGGAACATGTGCGGGCGGTTGGGCCTCCGTTTCCGCACGTAGACCTTTAGCGCCTCAAGCAGCGGTTCCTGTAGCATGTCCACCCTGTCAGGCTGCTCCAGGTCCTGCCGGTCTGAGGAAGCAGAGCCACCTCCTGAGCAGCTGCCCCTCCCAAGCTGGGAACACAGTTGCATTCCCAGCCTTGGCCACAAGGAGGCACACCTGTCCAGGCCACAGCTGAGGGCTGTCAGCTGGGTGCCTCCTCACAGGGCAAGGAACACCAGTTTCTAAGCTGCCAGTGGGGACAGAAGCCCTTAAATGTAGGCAAAGATGAACTAGGGTGGGCTTTACCCAAACCCCTCTCTAAAAGCCCAGGTAATGGAACGAAACCCCCAAACGCAGGCTGTGCTGTCCTCAGGCAGAGGAAGGACTCTCAGGCCTCCCATTCCCACCTGCTATTACTCTAGAAACCAGCCTGACATGGCAGAAATCATAATAAAATAATAGAGGCTCGAGAGGCTGAGGCAAGAGAATCGCCTAAGCCCAGGAGTTGTAGGTTGCTGTGAGCTGTGTGACGCCACGGCACTCTACCGAGGGCAATAAAGTGAGATTCTGTCTCTAAAAAAATAAATAAATAAATAAAATAATAGAGGCAACTAACATTTACTGCACATTACCACCTTAATTCTCCCATCAACTTCATGAGTTAGAGGCCATTGTTGGCCCTTACAGACACAGAGGCTCAGAGAGGTTTAGCAACCTGCTCAAGGTTACACAGCTCACCAGAAGTTGAACTTAGGTGGTCTGACCCTCAAGCCCCCACTCAATCCCCTGAACCAGAGCCCAGGCCCCCACTGCTGTTGCCCTGCTATGTGGCTGCAGACCAGATGCTGCCCTCTGGGCCTTGGTTTCCCCCTCTGAGAGCCAGGGGCTGCACCCCCCACCCTGGGCCCAGCCTCAGCCCCAGCCCTGCCCACCTCCACAGATGAGGCAGATGGCACTAAGCAGCCCAGTCTCAGCATCGTCCATCTCCAAGGGCAGCAGCTGGTTGGCGAAGGCAAACACCAAGTCGGTGAGGGGGCCGAAGCCTGCGTTGTGCATCTGGGTCCGATTCAGGGTCAGCCCATCCGAGAAGGTCATTGTATCCTGCTCGGGCGTGTACCGAGTACAGATCCGCAGGATCTGGGTGCACAGGATGCATGAGTTCAGGGAGTAAGCCCCAGACACCCTGAGCACTCCTGCATCAGCATTCCCCCAAGGACCACCTGGCGGGCAGCCAGCAGTGCTGTCTGATAAATTTTCTACAATGATGGAAAGATTCTGTGTGCACCATCTAATATGGTAGCCACTGACCACGTGTGGGTATTGAGAACTTGAAATGTGGCTAATGCAACTGAGAAATTGAATTGAGTTTAATTTTAATTAATTTAAATAGTCACATGTGGTGAGTGGCTACTGTACTGGATGGTGCAGGTCTAGGTCACCCTGCCATCTCAAAGAGGACTTAGAGGAGAACTAGAATTTCTAGGAGACAAGGAACATGGCAGACTTTTGAGTATAGTTCCCAGGATAGGGCACACAATAGGAGCTGAAGAAATGAGTTGTGCTGAACCCTGACCGTGCCTCCTGCACCTGGGGGATGGGGATGGGAGGCTGCCCAGCTGGCAGCACACTTACACCTGCCCCCTTACCCACCTTAGCGTTCAATCAGATACATCATACAAGGAAAGAAGAGCCCAGTTAAATCTCAAGCTCCCCACCCTGCAGTGGCCAAAAGGGAACAGGCAGACTGAGCCTAGTCAAGGATAACAGCCATCACTTTGGCAGTTCCTACCCCTCTCCCTAATCCCCATCCCCTACCTCCTGCATCCTGCCTCCAGCTCATTTCACCCATGGGCTGACCAAATGCCCTGCAGTCCCCCTGAACCCAGCATGGTCTCACAACAGCAGGCTTTTCACCTCCTGCTCCTAAGTTAGAGATACCCTCTCACTCACCCTTTTTCTATAAACCCCGAGGCACCACTTCCTTTGGGATGTCTTCCCTGGGACCCAGGCAGTCAATGGCCCTCCTCCCATCTCCAGCCAACATTTATCACAGTTTTGCAAACTCTGTTGATTTATCTGTTGCCTCCACTACGTGGAAGGTTTTCAAGAGGGGATGGTCTTGTGTTCACCTCTGGGTTCCTGACACCCAGCTCAAGAACTAGCCACAGAGGGTCCTAGGTGAATCTTTATTGCAGAATAAATGGATACATGGATGGGTGGCTGGTTAGAAATTCACTGGGCAGATGGAGAAAGGGTGGATGACCCATGTTCAGGAGAACGAGTGAATCATGCACACCTGGCTGCTGAGTGGCACAGTGGACAGGTAGACAAGTGGACAGGTGGACAAGTGGACATATGGGGAAGGGAAGGGTGGCTATGTGGGCAGTGGACATTTGGACAGATCAATTCCAGGTGGTCATTTAGGAGGGTGGCTATGTGGCTGGAAAGACATCCACCAAGGACACAGGGGTAGTGCCCAGGGGGCAGGGTGCAGACCCTCACCAGGATGTCCAGGCAGGCAGCCTTGAGGAGGGTGATCTGATCAGCAATGGTGAGGGTGGTGAAGCCGGGCAGTTGCTTGGCAAACTCCACAGTCTTAATGATGCACTTGGTGGAGAGTTCACTGAACTTGTCCCAGAGGTCAATGTCCAAAGAGACACGTTGTTCTGAACTGTTGTTCTGAGGGAGGGAGGAGAGTGAGGGCCTTCTCCTCCGCAGCACCCCTTCTCAGCCTGGCTCTGCCAGCCCCCACAAGCCTGCCCTCTAGCCGGCCTTCACTTCCTGAGAGCTCCTTGGGAGGAGGAAATAGGAGGAGGGAGATGAAGGGAAAGGGAAGGATGCGGACGCCCAGCCGAGGCTGAGGAGGGAACGCCTGGCAGAAGGGGTGTCTCGGAAGGGGCTTATCCTGGCCCTGTGGCATTGGGCACATCCCCCTATTCGGCAGGGGGAAGCCTTACCGTAGTGTATTTGCCCAGCTGGCAGAGGGCAGGGAAGGTCTCCTGGTGTGCTTTGCGCACCTTCTCGATGAGCTCCCCCACCTCCGGTGTCAGTGTGTAGCTCTCAGAGCACTCGGGCTTGGGCACCTCCTTCTTCTTCTTGTTTCGGTCGTTCCTCACAGCTGGGGGAGACAGAAAGGCAGTTAGTGGGCAGCTCTCTGTCCATCCCCAGCCTGAGCTCTTCCCACCAGAGAGCTGCCAGCTACTAGCTACTAAGATGGTCACCCCAGCTGGTAAGCACATGCGTGCACACATACACACATATGCAGGAGCAGACAGGACGCAGCCACATGTTCCAGCCCTCCATGCCTACCCAGCCCACACACAAAGTTCTGCCTAGAGGACCCATGACCACAGCTGTGGCCTGGCACACACCCCAGTGGCCAGCTGTAGTGCCGCCCCCCACGCATCTACACTAGCCCATACTCCAGGTGTGTGACACTCTCCTTTGTGCTCTGCCTCCTGCCCCCAAAAAGGACCTGCTCCCACCTCCACTCAGTCATCCAGGCAGCAGTCTCCCTGGGGGTCCCTGGGACTGGCTCTGAGCAACTCCTTGGGCACGCAGGAAGCAGGCTCCCCAGCCAAAGAGTGGGGGACCCGGCAGGGAGAATCTCTCGGCCCATTAGCTGGGGAGCTGACAAATCACCAGGGGCGCTGAGCCGCACACACCACTCAGCTTTAAAGAAGCGATGGGGTCGTTACCAGCCGATTATCCCAGACACACAATCACTCACAGGGCCAGTGGTGGCTGCTGCTGACTCCGGAGGAAGAGAGGGTGGGGGAGGGGACAGGGAAGGGGGTAGCTGGCATAATTTGGAGATCACTCATGTCGATTCTGCAAATTCAATAAAGTGTAGGGGAGAGGAGGGAGAGGGAGAGTGGGGGGATAATTTGGGAAGAGAAAATTGCAGCTGTGACAAGACGTTTATCATTCGGAAGCTTTAATTCTATTGAAATGGCAGCTGCTCAGCTCCAGGGCACAGAGGAGCCAGGGGAAGGGGAGCTGGCGGTGGGAGGGAGTGGAGGTCCCCACCCTTGTCTTTCTGACAGAGAAGGTGGCACTAACAGAGGGAGGAGGAGGGGACAGCCCTTACGCAAAGGGTTCCAGGCCTGTGGGTCCTAAGTTGCCACTCACTCTGCAGTGGGGAGCCACCACTTTCTGGGCTCAGGGCAAGGCACCTTCCAACCTCCTGCAGCAGGATACTCAGAGCCCTTCCATTCCTTTCTGAGGCTCTTCAAGCATGAGTCAGAACCATCACTCCCCCATGCTCCCTCCTCACAAAGGGCTGGGGGGGTCCTGCAGCCCCCTCCCCCATCCCATCCCCCAAAGCTCAGGCTCCATGGCAACGGCCATGCAGACAAGGAGGCGTCTGTCAGCGTCATTTATCTCTGACATCATCAATCACTGGTCACCACGGCAACACCCATGATTCAACACAAGAGGGTCTCCCTGTCCAGCTTTTCCCTCCCTTCCTTCCTCAGGCCTCAGCTGAGCCCAAACTGGAAACCCCCATTCTTGTGGGATCTGAGAAGTCTCAATTCACTCTTTCAACTCCCGGTTCTAGGCTTAACCAGAAAATGGCTCTGGATCCTTGTGCCAGCACCCCAGCTCTCTAACACATATAAATCCCAACCTAGGACCCCAGAATTCAGACCCCTCCCCTGAGACACACAATCAGAAGGGGCTCAAGTATGCCTCTGAGCCCCAGCCCTGAGCCACCCAGGATCTGGCAGAAAGCCATCCTGGGAGGAGATAGACATGCACACATGTGCAAGCTCACACAGCCAGACAAGCATAAACAGGAACACCTATGCATGCACCATACCTGAGCATCGATCTGCACACCACAGACATGGCCAGACAGGTCCCTGCAGCCATGCACAAATCACCTTAACTATGAGCCTGCACACCACAGCAGGCATGCTCACGTGTGTGCACACATCCACCAAGCCCTGCTCCCTGGGCCATGGGAGCACCTCTGGCCCCACAGCACTCACACTCCTTGGACATGCCCACTTCAAAGCACTTCTGCAGCCGGCAATACTGGCAGCGATTCCGGGTCACTTTGTTGATGATGCAGTTCTTGTCCCGGTGACACGTGTACACCATGTTCTTCTGGATGCTGCGGCGGAAGAAGCCCTGGGAATAGAGGGGAGGGAGTCAGGTCATCCACACCCAGTGGTCCCACTTAGTAGGGAGAGGGCCAGGCCAGCTGCTGCCCCCAAGTCTTTACCCAACACCAACCTAAGTAGGCCAGAAAAGATGGAGGAGAACCCCAGCACCCGCCTCAAGGCTGCAAGACTGCAGGGGGGACGGGAGTCTTCTCCTACCCTACACCCATACACCTAACTCCTCTGTTCTAGGGAAAAGGACCTGAGGGCTGGTCGTAAATCAGGAGTAGGAAGGTATGGGGCTACACAGGAGAGAGCCAAAGGCTTAGAACCTACAGCCTTGAACTTGGAACACAGGAAGAGAAGGCAAGCAGGAGGCCAAGAAGACAGACACACAAGCTGGCCAGAGAGATGGAGGTGCACATGTACACTCACAAAAACTTGGGCAAGGAAGAAAGACACACATTCAGCAACCAGACAGATGTGCACTGACAGATCCCAGGGACAGAGCCAGGCTGGTCAGGGGCTCTTCATACAGGCTAACCAGAGATACAGGCAGGAACAGCCAGACAGGATAGACAGACAGTCTGGGGCCTTGTGGTTTGCCCTTGACCTTTGTCCCACACCTGGGGATAGCCACTCTAGGCTAAGAGGCAACCCAGAGCCCCAAGTCCCAAAGCTGTGCCTCTTCTGAGCCCCAATTGCTAAAGGAAGAAACCACTGCAGAGGCCTAAGCCCTTGGGGTGGAGGAGAAGCCAGGCCCAGAGCTGCTGAGGAGGTATAGCTCTATCTGCACCCTGGAGCCTAACCTAAGGGTGAGGGAATCCAGCCAGACATTGGGGAGCCCACAGCCTGAGCACCTGAAGGGGAGGCCAAGGCAGGGTGCCTGCCCCTAACTGCCTCCTGCCAGGGTGCCATGGTGAGGTTCAGGTAGGACCGCCAGGGGCAGGCCTCCTGGGTCCCCAGCCAAGAGCCAGCAGCAGCCAGCTCACCATGGCAACCTGGGCAGTGGTGGCAGAGTAGGTGTAGGCCCTGCCAGCTGGAGGATGGAGACAGGGAAAGGAGATGAGGCAGAAGGGCACCTCTGGTTTGGGAAAGCCCTGCTTATCTATGGGGGAGGTTCTGCTATAGGCATCCCCTCCTCCTCCAAGGTTTCCACACAGAAATAAGAGCAGAAGCATTAGGGACTTCCAGCTACCTCCAACCATATAGTCCCAGGAAATGGAAGTGGGGACATCCCATGTACCCAATCAAGATTGCCTTTCCCAACAACTCCCTCAACTCACCTTGCAACCCTCACAGGCGCTGACCCCATAGTGGTAGCCTGAGGATTTGTCTTGACAGACAAAGCAAGGCTTGTAGATGCGGGGGAGAGGGGGTGGCGAGGGTGGGCTGGGCACTATCTCTTCGGAACTGCTGCTCTGGGTCTCAATAGCTAGAGAAAGAAAAGGGGACGGGAAGTTAGAGACCCAGGTCGCCATCCTTAATACTGTGCCCCGCCCTGCCTCATGGTCTCCCCCAGGAGCCTCTCCCAGCTTCCCCCTGGCTGGCAGGATTCAAACTGTGAAGCAGTGGTGTCTCAGAAAAGCAGGGACTCCCCACCCAGACTAGGGAGGGCCAGGCTGCCAATGGAGCCGGAAGCACCCCAGCACTCTTGTCTCTCCAAGACCCCCACTTTCAAAGCCAAAAAGACCAGACTATACGCCATCAGATTTGTACATATGCCATGACTATACCTAGGGAGTTTGGGGTGGGAGTCAGCTTGATTCTAAAGCCCTGCCCCTTGGAGGCTGGGCCCCCATTCTCCCCCAAGTTAAGAAGGAGTTAAGGCTTGAAGAGGAGGGAAGAGGACACAGGCTAGGGGCAGAGGAAACTGGGGTCAACAGGATATTCAAAGCTGGCCACTCCCCCACCACCCTGCTTCCGCTCCCCCTTCTGCCTGCAGCCACAGCCCCTCCTCCACCTAAACAATCCCCTGGCTGGGGACCCAAGGCAGGGTGTGTAAAGAAGAGTCACAAATGTTGGGGCACAGCAGGCAAGAACTCCCTGGGATAGGTAGAGGGACCCTCTGGACACAAAAAGGAGAGCCTCCAGGGCCCCAGAAGCCCATCATTCTGGGCACCCCTGTCTGGAGGGGGACAGCATGACAAAGGGGGGTCTGTTCCCATCAATACTCTGTCTGTCTGTCCTCAACACTATGTCCGGGTTACTATCCCCTCCCCCTGCTATTCAGTTCCAAGAGGGCAGCCAGGAGGGGTGACCCAGCTACAGGGGCAACCCCTATTGCCCAAAACCTCCCCAGGGCCTGGCTCCATGCCCATCACCCCAAGGGTATAGGGCCAGGCTGGGTGGGAGCTGTCTGTGCTCAAAGCCTGCACAGCTGGGGGTGTAGGGTGCTAGATAAGAACTCTGACCAAGGCAAACCCAAATTCCCAAGGAGCCATATGGCATCTTGCAGAGCTCTTACCACGTTCACTCCACCTCAGAATCCTACTTCACCCTACCCCAACTCCAGCATGTGAGGTTCTGGCATTTTCCTGACCCAAGTACCTTACAGCTATGGGTCACATGGCCTCCACGTCCAGACACAGAGGAAGTTAAGTATGGGCACACTGGGGACGGACGTTGTGCTACCACCCTCCTCCTCACCTGTAGGCACACCAGGGCTGCCAGGTGGCTGATGACAGGGAACCAGGCCAACAACGTTGGCAGGGCTTTCCTGGCTCTTAGTAGGGCCTAGGCACCCTTCCCTGGTCAGCCTAGCTGGCCAGCACTGCTGAGGCCCCATGTCTCCTTCCCTGCCCAGAGATCAGCTTGAAGCAAAGGGACCAGCAATGTCCACACTGCTAACAGTCCAGCAGCCTCTTCACTGACCTCCCCCAAACACAACTGCCCTGGCCAGGCAGAGCATAAGGTGGTTTTTCCCCACCTCATTCTCCCCAGGCCAGACAAGCAAATCAGACAGGCTGAGAAGCCAGAGAACAGCTGCTGGGGGTGGGGGGGGTGGGGATTGAGGGGCCTGGGTGAGGCAGGGAGGCAGAGGGGGACAAGCCGACAAAGGAGCCCTTTGTTGTGCTAACTTTTTCCAAGACGTAAAAGCAGTAACAATAGACAATCCAGACTGGTAGGGGGATGTCAAGGACAAGGGGGTGTGGTAAGGATGGGGGACTTGGGCTGGGCAGTCCAACAAGCAAAGGAAGAAGGCATTGACCTCTCCTTCCCTCCTATCCACCCTTTGCCTCAGGCCCTGCCCCTCCCAAGGCCCCACCTCTAAAATGAACCAGAGTGGAGGGGGAGCCCGGACTGAAGGCACTTTGGGGTACAGAGTGGAGTGGAGGGCAGGTAGATGGGGCATGGGGAGACACAGTGATACCTGGATAAGGGGCAACAGCTCTAAGGCCAGGGATAGAGTAGAGGGGCAAAGACCTACTGAAATTTGGAACCAAGGCAAAATCCAGAGAGTGTTTATAGAACTGAAAAAATGTGCTTTTTAAAATTATATTTTGGCAGGAGAGGAGAGATGACCTGAGGCAAGGGCTCCAGTTTGGGCTGGGTGAGGCCTCCTTTCAGCCCACCCCATAGTGCTGGCTGCCTTTCAGGCTATAACACAGTCTATTCCCCTACCACATCCCTACCTGTCACCCAGGTAACCCAGCTCTGAGGTTTCCTGCTCTGCCCTTTGAACCCAGGGCTTGAGGCCCAATCCCCACCTCTCCAGGCCTCTAGCCAGGAGCCTAGGGGGCTGAGGTAGAAGGACCAAAGCAAAGGCTTGGGGGACTCTAGCCTCTACAAGTTAGGACATACAGGTGGAGGGGGATGGACTGCCCTGGTGCAACCCTCCATAACCTCACCCCAGAGGCCCCAGCCCACAATCTCTCTTCATCCTGCAGGACTCAGGCTACAGAAGGACCACACCTTCTCAGCACAAAGTTCCAGTGCCCGCCTGGTGGAGGGCTGGAACCTGCCCAGGAAGCGAGGGTGCCCCTCCCATGCTCCCCCATCCTGGTCCAGCACGGGTACAAAGAGCATTCTGGATTCCCCACACCCCTGAGCCGTTTGCAGGCTCGCACAAGGGGCCGGTTTCCTGGAGGAGATCAGCAGGAAATCAGCTGGGCCCTGAGCCAGTGCTCCCCTCCCAATCCAGCTGGCGCCCGCTCCTCTGCAGCTCCCCTCACAAACCCTAGGGACCGTTGGGGAAGGGGAGCAAGGCCCTCCATACAGCCCTTCCTCTTCTGAGGTGGTGAAGGTGGCTCTGGGTGTAGGACAGCAGTCTGCAGGTTGTAGAAGACGACCGCTAGACCAGCCGGCCTGATAAGCATCTCTTCCCCTCCCCCCACTATGGGCATCCACGTGCTTCACATTCTTGGACGTCTGGGAGCAGGCGGAGGCGTGAGCAGCAGAGACTGGTGGGGGACAGATGGGGAGCCATATCCTGTGCACCCCTTGTCCTCTAATGCACCAAACAGGGGCTCTGGGAAGGGAGGCATGGTCCCCAGAGCCCTGCAGGACCTAAGAGACCACCTCCTCCCACAGCTAACTGCTCTCTTTCCACCTTGCAGGTGAGGGGGGAGTGGAGAATTTACCAAGAGGGGGCTAGAAGATGGGTACAGTCACCAGAGGACCTCCACACACCAAGGGGTTCTTTCCAAGGTAGTGACATTGGGCCCACATCCTCTAGACATGGTATAGTCACACCCCTCAGACTCCAGGTCCTTCTGTCCATCAGGGCAATCCCCACATCCCTGTCACTTCCAACCTACAGCCTTGGGTTCTGCATCCACTGACATTCCAACATATATACACACCCTCAAGCCTATTTACCAGAAGTGGGAGCTGAGGCCTTTAGGTCTACACTACCCCAGACTGGGTGGGGAATAAGTCTCCACTTCCCCATGTCCAGTGGTTTGGGGCAAGCAATGCACATAAAATCCACTGCCAGTCAGACTCTGATCCTTCTTCCCCTCCAGTTCTGAGCCAAGAAAAGCCCCATGGGCTAAAGAAAAGACAGGACTAGAACCAAGGTCTCAGATCCCAGATTCCCTCCCTCTAGACCTCTGGAGAAAGTGGACAAGGCAGTGGCAGGGGTAACCCTGGCAGCCCTGCCTCAATTAGTCCATTGAAGGGCAGGGGGCTTTTTCCAGCACTGGGAGAATGGGAAAGAGGGTCCTGATGTGACCCTCTTAGTCTCTTTTTTTCCCCAAAGTCAATGGCTGATTGCTCACACCCTCCCTCCCATGTTTGCAGCCGCACACAGATTCAGTCCCAGGGGTAAAGGTCAGGGGACAGGACAATAGGAAAGGCTGGTGTTGAGGCAGCTCTGGGAGGACAGAGGTGGGCTGTCCATCCACCTCAGGTCTCTCTGAGCAAGAAGGGCTTTGGGTGAGGTAAATCCTTTGCCTTTCAAAATCTTCTCCAATCTGCCAGGCTCCTAGAGACCCACTCCACTCTTCTCCCTGGCAGGGAGGAGGAAGGCAGCAGGTCAAGAAGGTGGGAGAACCTCCAGGTAAGAGCAGAGCCCAGAAGTGAGCCACATAGGCAAAGACACCCCAGCCACCCAACAATAACTCCTCAGTGCCTGCTCCCGCCCACCCAGTGTACACTGTCTTACAGCTGGGCACCAATACGCCCAGGTGTGCACCCTGTGTGCTAACAGCACCTAAGTGTGCACAGAGCCCCTCCCTCCCAGAGGACCCTGAATCCAGGCAGGGGGCAACAAGAAAAGGTGACCAGGCTGCTAAGATGCTACAGTTCTTATCAGTACCCCTCTTAGGAAGGGATGGTCCAGGAGCTGGCCCTATCCCCAAGTGAAGGCAGGGTAACAAAAGCACTCAGTGGCAGGGTTGGGAGGGGACATAGTCCTCATTTCCAAAGCAGCCCCAGCCCCACAAAAAACAAACTCATCCCCCAGAGATCAAAACATTAAAATTAGGAGGAGAGGAATTCTTCCCACCAGAGCAACTTCTCTCTTCCATTCCTGGGAACAGAAGCCTCAAAGATGCCTGCCAAGTGTCTGGGGCAGGACAATCCTAAGATGGACCAAGTGCCCCTTCCCATGATATTAAGGGTGGGGTGAGGAAGGCAGCCAGGTATTTGAGGGAATTGCTTCTTTCTACCACATCCCACTGTCAACATTGAAGAACACCCCCCTGGCACCCACTCTAGTGACACAGGGGCTGGGGGCAGGAGCTGGCACACAGAAGGGGTGTCTCTCCCTCAGTCTTTGGTAGGAGTGAGATCTTTGGAGGAGGCCCTTTCTCCTCTGAGCAGAGAAGCCCCCAGACAAGACCTTTACCCCACCCTCCTGCCTGCTGTAAAGCGATTGGATTCCAAGAAGAGACACATTGGGAGTAATGGGCTTGAGCTTCACTTTCCCTGAAGAAGTGGAAGAAGAGATGAAAGGATGATTCCTGAAAGAAGGAACCTCAAAGTCCCTCAGCCCTCATACAACAGAAGCAACACCCAGGGTTACTGGAGGGGAGGCCTTGGTAATTGTCCATCAAAGGCACTCAAGTTGCAGGAAGAGACACGAGGGCTAAACGAAGAGTTAGAGATAAGACCCCCCCCAAGCACGCCCCCCGGGCTCGCATCCCGGGGGTGAGAATAGAAGCCTCACCGCCCACCCTGACCCTTACAACAAGAGGCAGAGGCAGGTACGTACAGTGGTTTGAGCCATTCCAAAGCGGAGTCCGGAGCGGGGTGGAGTAGGGACCCGGGGCGGGTAGCCCCTTTTCCGGGAGCAAACAGGCCCGGTTCTGATTATAAAAATCCACCACTAGGAAGGGGTTAGGGGTGGGGGTGAGTCCCCCCACTTCCACACTCTCGTACATCTTTCCCCGCGAAGGCAAGAAGTCCAGGCGGGGAAGTCCTGAGCGCTGCCCCCTCACTCAGCCGGAGGCGCCATCTGAGTGGAGCAGCTGGGGGCGAGGAGACGTCCCCTCGCTTCGACTGGCACCCAGGGCAGGGGGGTGGTCCCCCTGCCCTGAAGTCCCCGCGTCTAAGTCCGCCGGCCGCTCCGCCAGTCCAGGTGAAAAGCGGGGAAGTTGCGTGTGCTGGGGTGCAGGGTGTCCCTCGGCTTTCCCAAATAACGACTGGCAGGACCCGGGCACTCAGCGCCTTCACCTCGAGGGGGCTCCAGTCTCGAATCTCATGGTGTCGAGGCAGAGTCCGGCGGCTCCCCAAGTCCGGAGGCCGGGGGCGGGATCAGCGCAGGGCGGGGAGGTGGGTCGACTAGCACTTCCTTCTCCCCGCCGGGGCTCCCCGGCTTCTCCCGGGCGAGGATTCCGGGTGGGGGTGGGGACCCCGCGCAGCTCCGCCCCCGCCAGGCCCGGGGCAGAACATTGCTTGCTGGGTCTCCGGTAGTGCGCGCCGCGGCCCCCACCCCCCACCCCCACACTTGCGCGCCCCCCTCCCCTGTGGGTCCCAGCCCCCTTTCTCCACCCCGCCCCGTCCAGGCACCGCCCCTGGCTTAACCCATTCCCCGCGGGTCTGGGCGAAACGCTAGGAACCAAGAGAGAGAAGTGGCATGTGCACAAGCGAGTCGGGGGAGCCTGCGAAAGGGGAGAAAACAGGAGAAGGAAGGAGAAAGGCACCAGAGAAGGACCCCGCAAAGTACAGACCAAGGCAGGGTACGAGGAGAGGAGGGGGCTGCGGGCGCAGGCCAGGACGGAAGAGGGGCGGGCGCCTTCCCCCATCCCAGTTCCGGTTCCCAGCCTCCCCCGTGGTTTGGTCAATCCCTACCCGAGAGAAGCCGCGGCTGGGGGAGGCGTTGAGTCGGGGAGGAGGGGGGTGGTCCCGGTGTCCTCCCCTTAGCACACACCCCCGCCCAGGCCGGACCTCATTTGCCTAATGCAATGCGGCTGAACTCTCTCTGAACTCGCCTGGCGGCGCCTCACCTCCGGGTGACCCACCCACCGCTGCCCGTGACATCACCCGCTCGCCAGCCAGCCCGTGGGGCTCGCCCGCCGGCCCCATGCCCGACCCGGCTGGGCCAGCTCTCACGGACACGCGGAGAGCGGCCGCAGGGAGCGTAGGGCTGGGGCTCGTGTGGCCAAGTGTTAGCGCCACAAATGCGGCGTGCTAGGTGTCCTGGGTGTGACATTGTGCAGCTTGGGCGCTGTGTCGGAATGAGACACCCGGCTTGTGTCATTGTCTGTGACATCATGTGTGACTCCAGCAGCCGGAACCCGACGCGGCAGCGCTGGTGCTGTTGGCACAACACACAAGTAGAGGGGGCTCTCCTCCCCACGCTCCGCGTGCTTCCGGTGAGCAAAGCCCCGCCCAGGGTGTCTCCCAGCTGCGGAACCAGGATCGGCCCCTGCTGTGCAGTCCAGCCCTGGAGAGATCAAAAGAGGGGCTGATGCCTCACAGCTGACCACTTCATCCCGGAAGCCCTCGGGGTTCCTGTTTCATTGGCAGGAAGGCCTAGCTTGGGTAAAAGGTCCCTGGAAAGAGGGGATACCCCTGGACGAGGGGGTATCCTACTCTGCTCTCCAAAAGGTAGGGATGGAAATTTACATGCACAGGCTCTTTTACTGGGCCTATGCAAAGATACTAGGGTTATAAAGTTGGTGAACTCATTCAAGGAACCGAAGGAAGACTAGGATAGAGCAATAAAAGTCAAAAGGGAAAGGTACACAAGCCCGGGCTGGAGAGGTGGACAAAGCCACGCCAGGCAGGTCTCAATAAGGCTTTTGGATTTTATCCTAAATGCAAGGAGAAGCCATAAAAACAGACCAAGCAGGGCAGCGCCTGTGTCTCAAAGGAGTAGGGCACGGCCCCATATGCCAGAGGTGGCGAGGTTCAAACCTAACCCCGGCCAAAAAAAAAAAA
>NW_003852413.1:23668603-23677559 GCF_000181295.1 Otolemur garnettii
GCCTCAGCCTCCCAAGTAGCTGAGGCTACAGGCGCCCGCCACAGTGTCTGGCTATTTTTTAAAGACAGTCTTGTTCTGGCTCAGGCTGGTTTTGAACTTATGAGCTCAGGCATTCTACCCGCCTCAGCCTCCCAAGTGCTAGGATTACAGGCATGAGCCACCACACCCAGCCTACCAGATTTTTTTTTAAAAAAAAACACTGGGTCTTGCTGTGTCACCCAAGCTGGAGTACAGTGGCATAATCACAGCTCACTGTAAACAGGTTTCTCAGCTCAAGCAGTCCTTCCCCTTAACATGTGAGCCGCTATGCCTGGCCTCACCAGGTATTTTAGAGGTAGAATCAATAGGGGGATGGGAAAGAAGGGAGCAAAGAGGACTCTCTGGTGTGCAGCTTATGCAATGGTGAAGTTCCTGAGATTGCAAAGTAGAGAAATCCACTGGGCTATTGCAGAAGAAGGTGTGGGGCTCCAAAATAAAGTCAGGGCTATAAGATGGAATGGTCTGGGGCAGATTTGCAAGTCTTGGCAATGGATAGGACCACTGGGGAAGAGGAAGGACACAGTGTTTCCATGTTTTTGGTATCCTTCCTCTCAAATGATGTAGCTCCTAGGCACCATTTATGTTCTATGTTCTTTGCTCACAGCTTCAAGGTGCTAAGGGAGTCTGAGGGGTGCTGAGAGTCTGTCCCTGCCATCAAAGACCTTGTGGTCAGGAAAAGATCTCCCAAATGATTACAGCTCATGGCAGGAATATCAGAGAAGTAACACCCTGGTAGAGAGATGAGTGTTGTTTGTATGTATGTATGTATGTATGTATGAATTAATTAATGAATACTCATAGGCATTCTAAGACGGGAGGGAGAATGTGGTAAGGAAGGGAGAACACCTGTGAAGGTTTCTGGGCAGAGGTGGCATTGAAGATGTTCTTTGAGGGCGGCGCCTGTGGCTCAGAGGAGTAGAGTGCTGCCTCATGTGCCGAGGTGGCAGGTTCAGACCCAGCCTCGGCCAAAAACTGCAAAAAAAAAGATGTTCCTTGAAGGATGCATAGGATTTCTGGAGCTAGAGAAAAGCTGAAGAGGCCTGTTTTAAGCAAAAGCAAGGTCACAGGACAGGGCAGAGCAGAACCCAGTGTCCTGGGGCAGTGGGAACAGAGGGAAAAAGGAAAATTCGGACCAGTAGCTGTGGTTGGGAGACCTCCAGTGGCAGCTGTCTACAGGCTTGAGGCTCTGTCCTGCTCATCCTTATTCCAGTGTGGCTCCTCAGGACTTGTGCTTAGTAAGCCCTCAGCAGGTGTAGGCTGAACTGGCCCCTACTTATGCCAAGAAGGGTACCCTACTGTCCCCAACCCCATTTGGAGGGGATAACAAACAGGAAATCATAAGGCAAATGCCAGGTAGACAGTGGGTCCCAATACAGGGGGGCCTTTCCCCAAGACAATGTGCAGCTTCACCCCATTCCTAAAGGCTTCACAGGAAAGTCCTTAAGACTTCTGCCCATGGTGGGGCTCTTGGTCTGTGGGCTGGCTGAGATTTCCAGCAACCCAGAAGTCAAACTGGAGAGGGAAGAGCCTTTATTTCTTGCCTATCTAGGACTGAGTGGCCTCCAGTCTACCCTGAGAGACCCAACTGACTGACTATGGTCCGACTCCATGAAGAAGGTGGAGAAGGAAGGCACCACCCTAAAATGATTTAGAGAAGGGAACCACTTCCTCTTCCTGCAGACACTGCCCCCTACAAAGGGCAGTCACGGCCTGCACTGACACAGCTCCATGGGCACACAACCTGAGGAGGGACACAATGCATTGGCCCTGATCTGCCCAAGAGTCAATGTGTTTTTCCTGGTGGTTCCCTATATCCTGCCCTCCTCTTTTAAGATAAATTTCCCTTTAATTATCCTAATTTGAGTGTTTCTAATTGAGATGCTGATGGATACATCTCTGCACACTTTTCTTATGCTCCTAGAAATTTATTTATGTATATTTTGTCCAGAGGAGGATAGGCTTCCTTTCCTGGGTCCCCAACCCCAGTCCATGCATGGATCCTGCCCTGTGAGGGCTTATGCATTGTCTCCGCTGGGAGATAAAAGGTGAGGGACCAGAGATTTTCATTCAAAACCCCAAGTAATAGTCTTTTGGCTGACTCTACATTTTGGACTGCAAGAAAGGCACTGCTAGGGAGTACCCCCTCCCCCTGGGCTGTTCCTCCTATTGTCCAGGGAAAGAGTGGAAAAAGGGGAGAGAGGGAGGATGCACAGACTGCAAAGGGAAGGAATCAGCAGAGGAAAGAAGAGAAGTGCACACCCCCTCCTCTCTGTCTCCTGCAGGGCTCACCCAGACCCTTGGGCCATTCCCCAATCTCTAGACACACATAGCAAACATGTGGACTAGAAATCTGGAGCCACCGTTTTGGGGCACCCATTCCTGGCTCCTATTGATTGCTTCCAACTTCCCTTCTCCCACCCACAAATTGAAACAAAATAAGAATCAGAACTGTGGCTTTTACACTCTGTTCCTTCAGTGTCAGTCTGAAGATGGGGGGAGGGCACCCATTGAGTTCTGCAAACTCACCATGGGCTGCAGCGGGCAGATTTGGGGGTGGGAATGGATGTGAACAGATTGTATCCACAGCATCCAGGACAGGATGGAGATCTGGCCCAGGCCTCTTATCTCTCTTTCCTTCCAGCCTGGAGGATCCAAAAACTGAGCGGAGGAGGCACAGCTTGGGGTGAGGCGCCTTCCCTACGCCCTCTACTGGGGGAAGGCTAGAGGTTTTAAGACAAGGTAGGACCTCAGCAATGGAGGAGGGGGTTCAACATTGGCACTAACCCTCTACTTCCCATCCGCTCCCTACACCCTTGAGCATGCCCCACAATACTCTCCCAATCTGGATGGTAGATAACAGCCCAGCTTTGCAATCTTATAGATCCAATTCTGAAGTACTTTAATCACCCACAGCACTGTTTTCTCTGTAAATGAGGATGTCTCTCTCCCAGGATTATAGGGTTTAAGATTTGTAAAACACAGGTTAAAGCCCTTGACACACAGTGAGAGCTCTACAGACGTTAGCATCCCATTCTCTCCAGCTCCTACTTAAAAAAGGCCTAGGTCCAAAGACACCAGGTCTTATGTAAGGCAGGGAGCTAAGTGATCGGTCAATGATCTTGCCTAATTCACACCCCTCTAAGGTGGATTCTGGTTTAATATCCTTGTCTTATAGATGATGAAACATGCTCAGATAGGTTGTCAGGACCTAGAAAGTGGCACAAAGTTCCAAGTTTTAACTGTGAAGCCTATCCCACAGCCCCCACTCAGACCTCTTTGCTGGTGGAATTCCCAAGGTGAACAACAAAAAAGGCAGATTAATTCTCCTCTCCAGCCTAGAAGAGTGGTAATAGATGCTTCTTTCCCAAGCACAACACAAACCGAAAACTATGTTCTTTTTTTTTTTTTTTTGACAGAGCCTCAAGCTGTCCCCTTGGGTAAAGTGCCATGGCATCACAACTCACAGCAACCTCCAACTCCTGGGCTCAAGCAAGTCTCCTGCCTCCGCCTCCCAAGTAGCTGGGACCACAGGCGCCTGCCACGACGCCCCGCTATTTTTTGGTTGCAACCATCATTGTTGTTTGGCGGGCCCAGGCTGGATTCGAACCTGCCACCTTAGGTGTATGTGGCTGGCACCTTAGCCACTTGAGCCACAGGCGCTGAGCCAAGACTATGTTCTTTAACTGCCTTGTGCCCTATGTCATACCCCCACCCAGCCTCAGCAGCCAAGAAGCTGACACCTCCCAGCTCCAGATTTGATTCTCCCAAAACACACTCACTAACCCTCTCACCCAATGCACATAAGCCATTAATCCCCTCCCCAACACATCCAACCTTGACCTCCCTTACTCTTAAAACACACACAAGCCTGACTCTTCCCATAATGTACACAGAATCCCAACCTCCAGGGTAAACACCAGTCCTCAGAGACCAAGCCCCAAAGGCTGGCTTGGGGAAAGGGGGAATCCCTGTGCCATCTCTGGGGTTCCCACCCTGGCTCCCTGGGAGTCTGTAGCAGGATAAATCCCCTTCCCCACAGTGACCTGGAGAGAATTTGTCATCCCACAGGCCACTAGGTCCCTGAAAGGCACAACAGTGCCACCTAAAGTGCTACCTCCTTCTACCTGGGAGAAGGATGAGGGAATAGGAAAGACCCAACACTTTTCCTTTGGCAGGGAATGGAAGGAGGGAGCCTCATCAGTCAGGTTTCCTACAAAAAGGGTGGCAGAGGATCAGAGCATATCATTTGCTCCCTGCAGGAATGGAGAGCCACTGGTTTCTACCTCTCTTATGAACTGCCTAACTCCTCGGCTCCAGCCCCAGGCAGAGGAAGCTAAGCTGCCTCCATCTCTGAGGCCAGACACATCATGATTTCCTACCCAGTGCGGAGGAGCTCTGGTCATCAGCCCCCTCCCCCTTTGTAGGAAAAGGAGGAAGGCCCATGGCCATGCCTCTGGTCCGAGAGAAGAGGAAGGTCAATAAGAAGCTCTGAAACTGGGGGTCCAGATAGAAAGATAAGTTGTTGTTGTTTACTAGGAAGGAGGAGGAGCAGAGAAACCCACAGGCTTACTGAAGGAGGGGGCAGGAAGGGGGCATTGCCTAACCTGGGTGGGGACAGCCAAAGAAGGCTACACTTGCCTGAAATGTGGGCACCCCACCCTGAGGGGAGAAGGTCACCAGGGTGGAAAGCCCTCCCCACCCACCTCTAAGAAAGAGGAAGAACCTTGCAACATTCAGAGCAGGGCAAAGCATTCACTGAGTCTGGCATATGATAGGCACAGGATGGGGCCAGGCCCCATCTCCAACCCTCTGAAGAGTCTAGGCTCTCAGTGAACAGAGTTTCTGGGAGCTCTATTCCTATCACCTGGGTAGGGACAAGTTGTCCATAGGCACCAGGTTGCAGACTCTCAACTCCTGTCTGCTTAAAAATCCCACTGGCGGCTCGGCGCCTGTGGCTCAAGCGGCTAAGGCGCCAGCCACATACACCTAAGGTGGCGGGTTCGAATCCAGCCGGGGCCCACCAAATGACAATAATGGCTGCAACCAAAAAATAGCCAGGCGTTGTGGCAGGCGCCTGTGGTCCCAGCTACTTGGGAAGCTGAGGCAGGAGGCTTGCTTGAGCCCAGGAGTTGGAGGTTGCTGTGAGCAGTTAAGCCATGGCACTCTACCCAGGGGGAAAGCTTGAGGCCCTGGCCAAAAAAAAAAAAAAAAAAAAATCCCACTGGCACAGCCATGCACAGTGGCTCATGCCTATAATCCTAGCACTTTGGGAGGCCAAGGCAGGTGGATTGCTTAAGCTTGGAGTTCAAGACCAGCTTAAGCAAGAATGAGAACCCATCTCTACTAAAATATAGATAAACTAGTCAGACATTAGAGTGGGTACCTGTAGTCCCAGCCACATAGGAGGCTGAGGCAAGAGGATTGCTTGAACTCAAGAGTTTGAGGTAAGAGGATTGCTTGAACTCAAGAGTTTGAGGTTCCTGTGAGCTATGATGCCACAGAACTCTAGCCACAGCAACAGAGACAGTCTCAAAAAAACAAACAAAAAAAAATTGCACTGACAGGGAACACTCTTCCAGCTCCAGTGAATCTCAGTCCCTTCAATACAGCAAAAACTACAGATACACCCACCCATTCTCAAGTATCCCTGAACCCCAGATACCAGCCTCCTCTCATCATTAGCACAGACTAGAAGACCAGACCAAAATCAGGGTCCCCAGATTCTGTCAACCTCACACTTCTATATGAGATAGAGGGGAGAGAGGGAAGAAACAGATTAAGGTTTGAGAAAGGGCATCAGGGGAAACTAAGGCAGCACCTTTCTGGCCCCAAGGCATAAAGAGTGTGGATGGGAGAGGGAATAAAGGAGCACAGACATAAGGTCCTTACTCTTGGTGGCTAGTGGGGCCTGAGAGGGAAGGGGCTGTGGCAAAACCAGAGGAGGCGATCCAGGAAGCAGTGGTGGTGGTGGGCAGACAGCCAGTGTGGGCAGTGAGGCACCCAGCCAGGGCCTGCCCCAGGGACAAAGAGACTCCCTGGCTCTGGGGAGAGAGCACTGCCCCCACACTGAGAAGGGGGCACTGACCCAGCCCAGCCAAGTGCACAGGGCAGTGGTGCCAGGCAGCTTGCCAGTGGCTATGGAAGGGGTAGCGGGTCCCTGGGACAGGGTATTCAGTCCCTGCTGGCCAGAAGAGATGGGACATGTTTCCCAGGTCAACAGCTGACCAGCCGGCCAGTAAGCTGTCCATGGCCCAGTCTGCTGCTTCCACCCCCTCCCGCTCCAGACCAGGCCCTGGCTCTCTCCTCCCCCCAGCCCTGGCCTGACGCCCAGCTGGGCCCCGGGGGCCAGAGTTACTGTAAGCGGCCTGGCAGGCCCCAGCCCTGGACTCTGCCAGCTGGCCATAGCTGCCGCCACCTCCCACTACCTGGCTCGGCCAGCCAGGGAAGGCTACTAAGACCCCTGCCTAGCCAATGGGTGACCCCCATGGTGGAGGTCAGAGGCAAAGGAGAAAATACAAGCTTTGCCAAGACCATGCAAGTGTCCAAGGCTGGAGTCCAGGCCAAGTGCCCCCTCCAGGGATGCTCACTATGTTCACCAAGCTAGCCTGTAGATCCCTCCCTCTCATCCTCCCCACAAAGGGAAGCACATCCTAGCACAGCCAGGATGGAGCTGGCAGGAAGAGAGAAGAGGATTCCAGTCGGCCTACCTCTGTCTATTCCTTCAAGCCCTCAGAGGCACAGAGTGGGGGTAGGGTGGGATGAGGGGTGATGCTTTTACCCTCAGTAGAGCTCCCATTTCCACCAAATGTCAAGAGGTTTGTTTACCCGCCTTTGACCTCTAAGTCCAGTCCTTGGAGCTATTTATAAGGCCCTCAACAGCAGAGCACAGAAAAGGGCTGCAAGGAGCACTGTGGGCCAGAACAGCATGGTTTCATCTCTCTCTTTGCCTCCCTAACATCAAACAAACAACCACTACGATCAGCCTACAAACTGTGGGGCTTTCATCCTCAAGCCCCCGAATCATGGCCTCCTCAAATGGGAGAAGACCTTGCCACTCACTGGTAGAACAGATGTGCCCAGAGCCCAAGCCCTAAGGCCTGCCACCCTCCACAGGTCCCTCCCACGAAATGTCCCCCAACACCCAGAGACTTACTGGCTGGGGATGGTGTGCTATATCCACTAACCGGAAGCTGGTGCTGGAGAGTGGTCAGAGCGCCTGGTGGGGACAGTCCACCCAGCATAGGAGGGAAGAAGAAGGCGTAGGGGGGCACCGGGTACCCATTAAGGTGCCCACCCCCAGGTGTTGGGCAGGAACTGCTGTTGCTGGCCATGCCAAGCAGCCACAGTCAGAAGGGCAGGCAGACAGTCTGGCAGGGGGCTCTGGTAGGCTTCAGGCCACCTCTCCTCGGGGCATGGGGCCTGAGTCCAGAGGGGGTTTGGGTGGTCAGTCCACCCCCCCTTCTGTCCTGGAGCTGTTGTCCAAGGAGAGCAGGCTATTCTCAGCCTCCCGGAGCCCCCACCTTAGCTGGGGGTCAGGTGAATTGGGGGACGTCTCAAGAGCTGATCCTTTGGTCAAGTAGTTCTGTGAGCTGGCACTTTCCTGGGAAGGTCCAGAGCTGGCCTTCAGGACACCAAAAAGGATGCCACTCCTAGATGGGTCTCGGTGAGGCGGCTGAGGGGGCCATCTCCTGTGATGCTGCAGAAAGAGGAAAGACAGGTGAGTGGGCGCTGAGAAACAGGCACCCAGGCATTCCCCATGGAGCTCCCCAACCTGGGCTGCCGGAGATTTTCCCGTGGCACCCAGCTGAGCAGACAGCTGGCACCATGCCTAGCTGGCAGAGAAAACCTGGGAGCAGGGCCCAGACACTGCTGGGGGTAGCAGAATAGTACAGCCAGGCTGGGGAGACAAGGACAGAACCCAGAGCCTTGGAGGGCCTCTCACCCACAATCCTGAGGGGAAAGGGTCCACAGTGCCACCCCAAGGGATCACTACAGCAGAAGCAGGCAGCTCACTCTCCTTTTCCAAAGGGGGTTACCTGAGGTCAAGATGCAGAGAACTGAGTGCTTGGGGGGAAGAGGGAGGCGGAGGAAAAGCCGCTTCCCTAAAGCATGAGCACTTCTCAGAAAAATGACTCCTAAGCTAGGGGCCCCTCTTACACCACTTCCCCCCCAAATCCAAGCCCCAGCACCCCAGATGAGTTTGTCCCACAGGCCCTGGGAGGAGGCCTATTTATATACACACAAATAGGGAAATGGAAACTAGGAACTCTGAAGTCTCACCTCCAATGCTTAACAGCATAGATGGTCTAGGGGTATGCAATATAGGAGGGCAGGACTACCCAGGAAGCCTCCTACCCTCAGACAATAAAAGAGATTGATCTCAGAGTTCACCCACATACTCTGAAGCAAAACACAAGAATAGGGTAGGAGATGAAAGGTCAGATGCCCCTTACCAGTGTGTGCATAGCTCCATACTCTGTTTGAAGAGCTGGTACCAGAGAATATGTATAGATAATACCATGGGTAGAGAGAGACTGAGATGAACCCAGAGATTCCAAAATACAGTCAGACAGGCAGCAAAGAGAGCAAAGAGAACATAAAAAATAGATCCACAAGACGATGTTTGAAATCCATTCTGGTATAGACTATACATATACATGTATTTATATACATCAATATATGAATATATACACATGAAAGACAAAAGAGATAGACAAAAAGAAACATGGCCAGTCACAATCACAATGAGATATCACTTCACACCCACTAGGATGGCTACAATCAAAAGGAGAGATAATAAAAGATAGAGAGGGCTCGGCGTCTGTGGCTCAACCGGCTAAGGCGCCAGCCACGTACACCTAAGGTGGCGGGTTTGAATCCCCAGCCCGGACCCGCCAAACAACAATGACGGCTGCAA
>NW_003852413.1:23678212-23687413 GCF_000181295.1 Otolemur garnettii
TGGAGGTTGCTGTGAGCTGTGATGTCACAGCACGCTACCCAGGGTGATGGCTTAAGGCTCTGTCTCAAAAAAAAAAAAAAAAAATTCCACTCCTCAGTGTCTACCAAGAGATATGACAACATAAGTCCACAAAAAAGACTTGTACGTGAATGTTCATAGCAGCCTTGTTCACAATAACCAAAATGTGGAACCAATTAAATGTCTATCAACTGATGAATGGATAAATAAAATGTTATATATCCATACAATGGAATATTATTCTGCTAAAAAAAGGAATGAATTACTAATACTACAATATCATTCCTTGAAGACACTATAGTAGTTACAGAAAACCATATTTTACATGATTCCATATATACAAAATATCCAAGATACACAAACCTATAGAGACAGAAAGTAGGCTTGTGGTTACCAGGGGCTGGGGTGTGGATTTGAGGGAAATGGGAAGTGACTGTTCTTGGGGATGGGGGCTCTTTTTGGGGTGATGAAAATGTTCTAAAATTGATTGTGGTGACAGTTGCACAACTCTGTGAATATACTAATGCTCTGAATTGTATACTTTAATGGGTAAGTTTTATGGTATGTGAATTACATCTCAATAAAGCTGTTTTTAAACTTTTTTTTTGCAGTTTCTGGCTGGGGCTGGGCTTGAACCTGCCACCTTCAGCACATGGGGCCAGCGCCCTACCCTTTTGAGCCACAGGCGCCACCCTCAATGAAGCTTTTTTTTTTTTTTTAAAGTAATCAAAGAAACAGGGCCACAGATACTCAAAGTAAGGACTATCCTTTCAAACAAACACCCCCTACTCTGCCCTCCCCCCACCCAAGTTCAGGACATACTAGCTTCCAAGTTCCAAGTTCAGACTCAAGGCTCAAACCTGGACTCCAGGGGACATGCACATGGCTAGCATTTGGCTGAGGACCAGGCCTGCGATAGGGGAGTTCCTGCCAAGGCCACTGTGGAAGAGGCCAGGACTTCTGAGCCCAGCTGGGCCAGCCAGCCAGCCTGTGTTGAACTGAGGGAGAGAGGGAAAGAGGGGAGGAGGGGACAGGTACTACTAGCTAGGGAGGGAACAGTTGCCCCAGGAGTAAAATCTGGACCTCATTAATGAAGATGATTTTTACTGTTACTCATTATGACAACCAAAGGGCCTCTCCTCGCTCCCAGGCGAAGTGCCCTCTTCCCTTCTCAAGCCTCTGCCAATTAATTCCCTCTTATGCTGAGAGGGCTGCCATCAGGGGAACAGAGGCTCCACCTAACAGACCACACCCTTGTAAAGCCCCACACAGTGGGAACCTGAGCTGGGGGAACTAGGCAAGGGAAGGAAGGGCTGGTAGAACTTCATCAGTGCCTACAATTGGACCCTCACACACAAATACACACCACACACTTGTAGAAACTCATGCATGCAGGTCTACAGAAAACATCTAGGTGAGCAGGAGCATGCTTGCAGCCCCAGCCTGTGTGTGTGCGGGCATGCATGTGAAAAGAGGGAACCTAGAGATACCATCTCCCCATGCCTGGCCTCCACCACACAATGAACACAGTTTAGAATCTGCAAGCATGGGCCCTGGTACACACCTCCCCAAAGACATATAATTACAGCCACACAATTTCCCAAACGGCACATTCCCTGGTCTTCACACAGCCAGGTTGGCCCCTTTACCTGTGGCTTCTGCCTGAAAACATGAGACCCTTCCTGTAAGCCCAGCCTATGTACATCACCCTCCACAACACACACCAGGGTCTGCAAACACTCAAGTGGATTCATGTCCACATAGAGGCCTGTCTCCCTCCAGGTGAGGCCCAGGAGGCAACTGACGCAAACCAAAGCCTGAACCAAGGCTGAGGCCCAGAAAGCCATTTGTTCCAGAACCCAGCATCTTTACCTGGTTTTTAGGGGTTAGGGGGTGAGTTCAGTTAGTCCAGCCTGGACCTTTTGGAGTCCACCCTTGCTCCCAGAGATAGAATTAATGCCCCTGGAGAGTTTGAAAATGGACCAAAGATTTGAAACCTCCCCAAAGATTCCTCCCTCCAGCCCCCCATCCCACCCCACCTCACATACACTCCAGGGAGAGGGTGGAAGGCTTCCCCAACTCCCTGTCAGAGCCTCCAATATGCCTAACCCATTTTAGCCTGCAAACTTCAATGCAAAGTTACTCAGCTCCCTGGAGAGGGCTTTGAGCCACAGAAGGGGGTAAAGGTCACAGAAATGGGCCAAGGGCCAGGCAGACCAGGAAACAGGGAAAGGCAAAAGCAGAGATGACGAGGGTGGAACCAAAAGAGCATAGGTCCTGCCTCAGAAGGTCCTTCAGGAGCCATGACCCTCAGGGAGATGCCTGGGCCCCAGCCTTCTGCACCCAGGGGTGGAGAAGGCCCCATCAGAGAATCGAAACCAGCACCAAAGAGTGGGAAAACAAACTACCCACATCCAACCTCCACCCTATGCCAACCACCTCCACTGCCCACGGGTACCCTCCCCCCAAGAGAGAGAGAAAACCACAGGCCCACACTTTCAATATACTGAGATTAGCCTGAACACAGCAGAAGAAAGGGTGAGAAGTCTAAGTCTGAAGTGCCTGCAACTAGCTATGTGCCCCTGCTTGCTAGAGCCACCCTCATTCCTAGAAGGTGCTAGGATCCCTTCCTCAGCATCAGTCATCTCTAACTACCCCTGGTTATATCCCAAAGTCACACAACTAGAGAAAAAGGTGACAGCTGCCTGGGCCACAAAGATGGTAGAAAGAACGAGGTCTGAAGGGTCAAATCTCAGCTCTGCCACTCTGGGTGACCTTACATAAGTCACTTAACCTCTCTAAGCATTTGTTTACTCGTCTGTGAGCTGCCTACCTCAATAACTGGCTGTGTGATTTAAGAGAGGAAGTCCTGGAAAGCACCTAGCCCAGAGCCCAGCACAGGGGAGGTCCTGGGCAACTGGGACCCTCCCATCCTCCCAGGCCTCTCACCACCACCTTGGTACCCCCTTGGCAGCTTCCCTTCTTTTTCTTGCCTTTCCCCAACCAGGGCTAGCAGCTAGGAAGGAGAATTATGCATTTGCCAGAGTCTGCTTCCCCCCAGACTGAGGACAGGGATGTGGGGAGAGGGATATTTGGGGTGTGGGTAGAAGCCTGACCACAGCTCTTTCCCAAATTCCCTTCTTTCATTTCACAAGCCAAAAAAGGAAACCTTTGGATTTGGGAGGGGAGAAACGGAAGAGAAATAGATTATTTCCTCCCTTTTCCTGAGAGAAGGGAAGCCAGGGGTCCCCAAACCCAGTTGGGCCCAGCCTCCCTTCTTTATTCACTCTCCTCTCTGCTCCCCAGGCCTCCTCACAACAAGAGTTCCCAAGGAACAGAAGTCAGGCAGTCCCAGAGGGGCTGAGACAAGGGGACAATGATTGGGGAGCTTAAAAAAAGGGGAGGCAGGGGGTTTCCTAAGCATTCTAGACAGTTAATGAATCATATGCAAATGATACCCAGAGCTCAAGCTCAACTTGAGCAGGAGAGACTCCGGCCCTGGCAGAAACAAAGACATGCCCCCTTTGGACCCCCTACTCTGCCAGAAGCTGGCCAAGCAGGGCAGGACAGGGCCGATTTCAAACCAGAACAGTGGGCTGGAACTATTTATAAACTTTCCAGGAAAACACTCACATACACACAAAGCCACAACCACTCCCCTCCTCCCTGCTCCTCAGTTCTGCAGACAGGGGTTGGGGAGCAGTGATGACTACTACTCTCTTTTTCCAGGGCCCCTCTGGCCAAGGCTCTCACTCCTCTTCTCCCCAGCTAGCCCACAACCCGGACACTCTGGGCCTCTGTTTATCATGTAGTTACCAGGATCTGGGCTGCAGGAAGCCAGGCAAGCTCAGCCTTACTTTAAAAAAGAGCTGAGGGAGGCTGGAATGTTTGCAGGGCAACCGTTTCCCCATGAGCCCCACACCCCAGGACCACTGCAGTATAGCTGGATCTGCTTTGAAAACCTGCCCCAGTATGTGCAGGCCTTAAGCAGACCCTCACAGTAATGAAGGGAAGGCAGAAGCCCGGCGCCTTGCTTCTGGGTGCTACCACTGACCCTGCCTCAATCTGCATCGTGCCAGAAGAACAAATCAGACATCTCCCCAACTCATACCCCACTCAGCCCAAGGTTCTGCCCAACTACACAGAACTGCCTGACCCCCATTCACCACAGTCTCAGCAGTGACTGAACACGAGGCTGACAGGGCAACTGGACAACCCAAGCTCAGGACAGGCCAGGTTCTAGGAGGAAGAAGTGGGGGTCTTTGCCGGGTAGGGCAGTGCTCTCAACTCCTCCACTTCCAGCGACTCATATCCCAAAGTCTCTGGGGAACATGCTAGGGACTTTTGAAGCCCAGGGTGGCTGAGGGGTCCACCCAGAATAAGAGATAAAGCCTCCCACCATGTCTTCCTTTCAAGCAGAGAGTAGGTGAAAGGGCAGGGGGCAGCCCAGGCCTCTAGGAGTAGGACCAACCCACAGGAAAAGAAGAAAACAGGAAGAGGAAGAGAAGAGCCAGCTCAGGCCACAGCCAGACCACAGGAGTGTATGGATCATACAAAGGCAACTCTGTCTGGGTAGGGGACCAAAGGGACACAGACAAAAGGGGACCCCCCAGCTTGGAAACCCCCATCCTCACATCCAGCCTGGCATGGGTTTTCCCCACCTTCATCTTAACAGCTGCCCCCTTCACCACTACCTCCCTCTATTCCACCATGCAGGAAACACACAGAAAGTAAGTAGGGCAAAGGTGGGGAAAGAGGCTACAGCAATCCCCTACCATTCCCTTGACTCAGTCCCAACCCTAAACTGCCATATTCTGGATCGAATCCTATAGGGACAAACTATCGGTATGACAAACTAACTTGATGCTCCCAGCCCCCTTCCAGCATGCCATACTGGGGACCAAAGTTGCAGGGAAGCCAACTGCACTCCCCCACTTCTGCCTCAGGATATCCTTTTGGCTCTGACCTCATACCAGTCCTGAGTCAGACTGTGCCCTGCCCCAGACCCCCCCACTCACTGACACCCCACCCTGAACATTCTACTCTATAGTTTGGGCTAGAACCAAGAGGAATCTCTTTCCCCTCCTCCCTCTGCTGAATAGGGAAGCCCACAAGGGGGTAGGGAGAGTAGGTCATGGAGTCCCATCACCTTCCCCTTAAAGAACAGGGCATGTGGGGTCAGAGAGAAGCTGGCACAGGCTATGTATGTAGGGACAGAGGATGGTCTTCAGAGCTAACACCTACCAGCCCCAAAACACACCACCTAGGACCCTGCCCAGAGTTCCTACACCCCAGTCTGGATCCCAGGAAGCCACAGAAACTCCCTGGGGAAGGTGGTTTCCATCAGAACACAGGACAGGGGCAGGCTCTAACACTGAAGGGGGATAGGGTTCCCTGAACCAGCATCTCATGAGGCAGAGATCAGGCTAGAGGGCACCAGGTCTGTAAAATCAGTCAAACTCACACAGCCACAGCCACAGTCAAGCACAGCCCGAAGTAGTCACAGTCTCCCCAACACTCAGGCTGAGTAGGTGGTGGTGACTCCTTTCCTCAGACAGAAGTCTGGGGGGTCTTGGAGAATCTGGGGCATCAGAGACCACACACACTCAGCCTGAAAGGGCCCCCCAATCAGACTCCCCCAGCCCCCCCCCAGCTTCATGGGGAGGGGTAGCTCCCTTCCCACAAGAACCAGGGTAGTACCCACGGGGGCCATCACCATGGCAACCAACAACAAACATCCCAGAAACCACAGTGGGGCAGGAAGTGACAGCCACGTGACAGGAAGACATTTTTTTCTTAGCGTGGGGTTGGGGTGGTCATGAAGATTGTTCCTGGCCCCTGGGGAATCAGCTATCCCCCAAGTTTCCCCCACCTGGAGCTAGAGGGAAGGGGCACCACTAGGAGGGTGGCCACCCCCACTGCTGTGTGCACAGTAGGGGTAGGTTGCCGGACTTACTGGGCTCTCCCTCCCTGCCTGCCACTCACTCACGGTTTCACCCCCTTAGCCCCCCTCCTCCCCACTTCCTGCCGTGACTGGAGATCAGAGAACTCCCCACCGCAGCTTCCCCTTCTCAAGTCTCGATTCCTGGGCTGAAGGTTTCACTGTGGGCGAAGGAGAGAGGGAAGGAGGGCTGAGGACCTGCAGTAGGACCCAGGGGACAGAGTCTCCAGAGGGAGGGCCAGGAGGAAGCCACTCCAAGGTAGGTGTGTACACACAGACACCCAGCTGAATGGGTCACGGTGACACTGCCTGGCAGGGGCACAGTGACACACAGAGACAGCCTGAACTCAGACAACTCTGGGGGGAGAAGGAATTGAGCCAGAGGATCCAGACCCTGCAAACCCCACTCCGGACCTGTCCTGAGCCTCCTTTTCATCTCTGGCACCTACTGGCATCCAGGCAGGCAAGGTCCCAATTGTGCCTGCCCCCTGCTTCCTCTCCTTTGCTTTCGGTGCTAAGGAATCCCCCTCAAAGCTCCAAGGTGCCCGCCCAGACGAGGGCACCTTGGCTGGAGGTGGGAGAATGGAACCTCCCTCCACGCCCCTCCCCTTCTCTGCAGATGTCCCAGACTATATTTAGCCCAAGCTGGGCGGCCAGCCAGACCCAGACTCCCCACTGGCCTGGAGCTGAGCTCCCAGTTTTTATGCAATTAAAACATTAACAGAGAACCACCCCCATCCACACAATCCTCACACCCCTCAGCCCTGCCAGGGCTGCAGAGCTTTGAAAACTTGAAGGAGAGGGGCAACCTCCCCATCCCCAGCCAGTGACGGGGCTGGCTGGTCACTCAGCAGGACAGGGGCATCATCTATGAGATTAGGTTGGCACTGAGTGGGGAAGAGTCTTTCCTTGTTCCGGCCGGAAGGGAAAGGCATATCCAGGTGTGGGGGGGGAGGGGCTGGCTGCAAAAATTACACCTGTCATTTTGCAGCCCCCTCTCTGCCAGCTCCAGTTACAGGGCTGGGGCTGGTAACAGGTGCTGGCCAGTCTGGCAGCAGCATAATCCCCCACCCGTTCCCCAGGCTGAGAGTGGTGCCTGGAGGTCCACTCTCAGTAGGGGCCCTTTGGGTCAGGATGTTAAGTAACAGGAGGTATCACTGCCCAGAGGGGTGGGCAGCCCATGGCCCTTTTGTAAGAGCTGGCCCCTGGGCCATGTGATGTGTGCTGGAAGGTCTGGGGAAGCCAGGGAAAACTTAGTTCCACAGCACCTATTTCATTTCCCCATGATGCCAGGCAGGCGGGCTAGAGTGTGGGAGGTCTGTCTGCCTGCCTCTTCCTCCTCCTCCTCTCCAAATTCCAGGAACAGGCAAGGGAGGCTCCAGTTGCGGGGAGAGAGAGAGAGAGAACAAGCAGGCGGTCCCAGCCTGGGGGGGGTGGGGGCGGGGGAAGAAGGGGGAAGGACTGCAAGATCCAGACAAAGTAAGAGACACCCACACCGGAGACACCCACACCCAAGCCAGACTGGGGACAGACACACCGACGCTGACACATTCTCACACTCTGGGCCAGGTCCCCGCATGCCGCCCACTCTGAGGGAACACCCGAACACCCTCAACCAATCCTGCCAATTTCCAGAACACTCCCTGGACACACACGGAGATCCAGGCTCTGTCCCCAACCCTGCATCCCCGCACAAACCGTGTGGGCTCCAGACAGCAGCTTGAGGGTGGAAAGGAGAGCAGAGGGAGGAAAGACAGCAGGCGTCAGAGAGAATGTGCAGCCAAAGCCCTGAGAGCTGGGTGTATCAGTTGCCACACTCCCTTCCCAAAACCCAGTAAGTCAAGACAACCCTGGTCATCTTGCCAGGGACCCTGCCAGCTTCCCACACTCCCAAAACCACCTCCATCAGACGGATGTGGGGTGCTGAGCAAGTGAAGATTACCCATTTCTTTGTCACAGGGGTGGTATTACCCATCACCCCAGATCCCAGGCAGTGCTCCCAAACAGACCCCAAATAAGCAAAACATACCCATCCCTCCAGCCCTGCCCTGCTCATGTTTCCCAGAGGACAGAGAACTGGGCACCGAAGTTTGTATTTTGGGGTAGGCCCCACCCTCACATTACACAGTTCTGAGGACCATCCCACATAAGACCCTTGAGTCTAAGCAAAGAGTAGCCTGGGAATAAAGGTCCCAGCAGGTAGAGCCAGCTTCAGAGACTAAATGAATTAGGGAAAAATGAGTTTATCATTAACTGGGGTCTGGGTCAACATCCAGAAAACAGACCTGAAAGGCTCAGACAATGCCCTCTCCCCCACACTAGATAGGGTGGCAGGAACCATGTCATGGCACGTGTAGGCGACTGTGCCCAGTGGGGGAGGCACAGGGCAATCAGGATGGGGCTGCCCACAGCTAGCTTCCTGCCAGGCTGCTGCAAGTTAGGGAGTAAGAAGTGGACTAAAAATGTGTCCCAGTGTAGAAGCAAGGGCATTTAGGGTCAGACTGGAGGAAGAGAGATTTAGAGGCTATAGGAGGAGGTGGCCAGGATTAAGCCATTCCAAGTCCAAGGTCTTCTCAGAACAGCCACTGAATCTGTACCACTGTCATCAGTCTGGTGGTGAAACCTCTGCAGTGGCCACCTCACACACACTTACTCATACCCTCAAAATCCCTGAAAATCCAAAATCCTCAGCTCCCAAGAGCCTACTTGAGTCTGACCCTACTGACCTCTCTGTTTCAGAGCACCATATAGTACAGACAACCAGGTAGTGCTAATGTCCTAGGTCTTTCTAGTGTACTGTCTTTTCAGAATCACAAACTCCCTGACTCTACAACCACCACCCCCTCTTCCTCCAGGACAATGAACCACACATCTAACTCCAAATACTCTTTCTCCTGTTCCTTCCCCTAAACTCATCTCCACCCCCACCCAGGGGAAGCCCCAAGACTCCAACCCACCCCAACTCCAACCTGGGGCTTCCCCAGCACAACCTCCTCATCAAGCCCTGAAGGAGAGTTTGGGGCATGAGCGACAATTTCCTAGCAAGACCTGAGAGGTCCTTACTGAACCACTTCCCCCAGTCTTGCCCTATGAAGACCACAGCCAAAGAAAAGGATAAGAGACACTGAATCTCCTGGCCAGAAAACTAGGGGTAGGCTCGGCGCCTATAGCTCAACCGGCTAAGGCGCCAGCCACGTACACCTAAGGTGGCGGGTTCGAATCCCCAGCCCGGACCCGCCAAA
>NW_003852413.1:23687620-23691542 GCF_000181295.1 Otolemur garnettii
AGAAAACTAGGGGTAGGGACATCAGGAGCAGAAGTAAGGGTTGGGGTAAGCAGTAGGGGTCAGGGGGAGTGTTTTCAGGAACACTCCCTTCAGAGATTATATACATACACACTTGTGCACACAGCCAGCAGGCAGAAGACAATCCGGCTACAGAACAGGGAGCCAGCCCCAGCAGGGCATACCCTTCCAGGCCAACACACTGGCCATCCTATCCAAGATAGGATGGAGGGTGGAGAAACATCTCCAAGGCTGGGGGGCTTTTTTGTAAAAGTTGGTCCCCACCCCAGCCTAGCATAATGGGGGTCAATCTCCCTTCCCACCAGGCAGCCTGACAACAGGGTAGCGCCCAGAAAAGAGGGGACATAGCCAAGATGATTTCCCAGCTCCCCCAAAACACACACACCTGGCTAGCAGCTTCCAAGCCTCGTGGATGGCACCAGGTCCCAGACACCCTCAGCAAAGCAAGGTCGGCCAGTCTATTCCGTCCTCACTATCACGCCCAACAGCTTCCACACCCCATGGTAGCACAAGACCCAGGGACACCCCACAGACACACACTACACTGGCTTCCGCACCCAATTGTGACGGCTCCTCTCACTCCACAGGGGACACCAGCTGAGCGGGCCCCGCCCCCCAGCCGGCTCCCTCTGGTGGGGGTGGGCCCCCTGGCTGATTCTCCCCAAACCACAGAGCAGCTCAGATAACAGGAGGGTAAGAAGGAGGGGGCCAGTCCGTTGGGCATCCGATCTCTCCCCAAACAGGTTTGAAAGTCTTTTTGTTTTGCTTGTTTTTGAAGAGAAAAGAGAGAGCAGGATTTCCCAGCAGCAGTTCTGCAACAGCTCGAGCACTGGGGACACGCGCGGCAGACCGCCCCAGACGCCTCAAGGCTGCGCGCGAAGACACCGCGCAGGCAGACGCACAGACGGGGCTCCCCCACCCAGGACGCGGTGGTGGCGGGGTGGGAAGCCCAGGAAACCCCGGGTTCCCGTCGGAACCCGCCCGGCACCAAGGCCCCTCCCGCAGCTCCTATCAGGAGCAGGCCCTGGGGCCCCAATGCCTGCGGGTGCCAGGGACTCCCCAAAAACCCCGGAGAGAGGTTACCTCGCAGCGGGGGGACGCAACCCGTTGGGGGTGCCCGCAGGCACGGCGTCTGCCCTAACCCGGAGCCTGGGTACCGCTTGGCATCGGGGGTACGGGGTCCCCGGAGAGGAGCCGTCCGGGGGGCCGCGGCTCAGGGGCGCGGGGCGACGGCAGCGGCCATATCGAGTCACGTGCGGAGGCTGAAACTTTACCCGGAGCCCCAGACTGGGGGGGCGGAGGGTACGGAGCAGGGGTGGGGGGAGGCCCTTTCCCTCAGACCCGCCCCTCCCCACCCACAGACCAATCATCATTCAGGGGCGGGTCCGTAGGATCACGCCCAGCCCACCCTTCCTAATAGACCAAGGGACGGGCGAGTCTTAAAGGAGCCCTCCTAGCTGAAGGCTGGACCGTGGGAATCTGGGAGAATCCCTCCCTCAACCCCAGAAAAAGAGATGCAGATCGAGGAAGAAGTGAAATTCTGCATAAAAAATGGAAATAGGGCTCGGTGGGGAAAGGACGGCCGTGTGGTATCCAACACTCCTTTCTTCCCAACTACACACACCCACATACACAGGTTCACGGATCACACACACACCCTACACCTACCTAAACCTAGGAAGAGAGGCAGCGGCATAATATGGAAGTGAACGCAGTGACTGACCCTAGCGGTCAAGCCCTTACTGCCCATAATTACACTCCTCCTCCACGGACCGGTTGAAACTGAGAGTTGTATGACCTTGAGCAAGTCACCTCCCTTCTCTGTATCTTAATTTTCTCATCTGCAAAAAAGGAGTACAGGAATAGATCTCCCACACGCACACCTCCTTCCCCAAATACCTCTCCAGCTCGAGTGAATAGGAGGGGCTCTGGCCCAACCCAGCCCCTCAAGTCCCCTTAAAGTACACTTCCGCCCGAAAGGGCTTTTGGATCTTCCACTAGGGGCGCCCAGGAGCACCCCTCCAGGCTAAAAGACTCAGACTCAAGTTTCCCCCTCCTGGCCAAGTCTAGAGGAGCCAGAAAAACTCTCATTCACGTTTCAGCTGCACAGGATCTGAATCACCCTCCATCTGCAGAGACCCCAGGCCCCAACACAGTCATGAGCCCCATCCCAGCCTGTTGCTCTATTTAGGAGGATCACGTCCCTACTGCTAGCAGTTCACTGGGTTGGGAAGTGGAATCACTAGGGATCACACCCCCTTCCGGTTCCCAGACAGAGAAATGGTCACAAGTGCCCCTACAGGACTTCCCATTGGAAGAGGAAATGCCACATTTCCAAGCGTCCACTCCCCTGAGGTGTCTCTCAGCCTGACCCAGTGGCAGAATTCTCAGACCCATCCGTCGGATGGGCTCCACTTTACAGACAGGCAAAAGGTGGACAGGGGGTTCGTCCACGCTCGCACCAGTTAGTTGCAGAGGCAGGTATAGAATTTTAGGTATCCTTTAGCCCAACCCTTGGTAAAGTAGGACAAGCCGGGTTGGCGGGACCCTCTGCTTTAAGCTCTGGCGGTGGGAGAAATTGCCCCAGCAGTTCAGGACAGCTCGAGGCAGAGCTTCCCGGCTTCCTCACTTTCCCGGGACCCTTCCCGCCAGCTGAGCCTGGGCTGTGTACCGCTCGCCTCTGGATTTCCGTCCACCGGTGCGAACCTCCCGCCCAACCTCTCCCGCCCTGTCCTGTCCAGATCCATCCGCAAACATGCGCTCAGCCGGCAGGAATGCGCCAATGGCTCCCAGATGTGGACGCAGACGCTTAACCCCTTCGCCCCCAGCCTCGCCCCTACAAGGGCCTTCCAGCCTGAACCCCGCCAACAGCAGGGAGCTTCGCCCAGTTCAGAAACTAGTCTGGGCGGGGGGGGTCAGCGCCAGCCCACCCTCACCCTGCCCTCCCCGGTGCCTACAGGCATCTCCTGACCTAGATCCTACCAGTCTTTCTTCCAGCTGAGGCTAAAGGGGAAGGCTCACGGACACAAAAATGCAAGTGTGCATGCACACTTCCTCCCCACCTGGGACTATCTTTATATACACCTGCAGGTCAGGTACACTCTTGCTGGCTGAGATTCAGGCACCCTCGTACAAACGCATACTCACGTGCATTCGGGCATGTGTACACCCCCAAGATGCATGCATGCACATCTATACAGAAGAACATACAAACATTTGTGCACCTATAAGTCCATGAAGCCAAGGATGGGGCACACTTCTGAACAGACGTAGCAGTAGGTTTATGCAGATAAAGAAATTCATAAATGCACAAACCCAGCTCTCACAGGGGGTCTAGCAGCTGTGTATACAAACACCCTGCACACCTTCCAGCACTCTTTTCCTGCCCCAGGGCAACCTGTACCACCCATCCAAGGTCAAGCCCTACCCAAACTAGACTCCAGAAAACAGGAAAGGTCCCAGGTGGGAGGCTAGGAGTCTTCAATCTGCAGCAGCAGCTGAACTCCAGCTGCGCTGGGCTCACAAAAGGGCTTCCACCCCTTTCCCACCAAGGACCCTGAAACAGGAAAGAAGAGTACCCAGGAGATGACAGGAGACTAGCAGAGAAAGAAAAGCCATAAGCCCAAGAGACCCTTACTCTTTAGGAAAGATGCTCTTTCTTGGAGCCTACCCTTTCCCTGTACACAGAAGACTATAGGCTGGGGGAGGAGCCTGAGCCTGGTTTCCCAGTCTTGTCTGGTTTCCCCAGACAAGGATCCCTCTTCAAACTAGAGGAAGCAAAGAGAGAGAGCCCATAAAGTCAGGGGCCAGTGGCTCGGCGCCTATAGCTCAACCGGCTAAGGCGCCAGCCACGTACACCTAAGGTGGCGGGTTCGAATCCCCAGCCCGGACCGCCAAACAACAA
>NW_003852413.1:23692216-23699973 GCF_000181295.1 Otolemur garnettii
CACCTGGATGTAATGTGAGTAAGGTGGGAGTTGTCTATTCCCTTCCCCAGCCTCCCAGATTATCCCAAAAGGAGCTCCTCCCCCTATATCTTAATGGGTCCCGCCCCATTTGATTCTCACAGTCCTGAAGGGCCAGGGTTCTTGTTTTTATCCCACAGATGAGAAAGATGAGAAAACTGAGACACAAAAAAGAAATTGCTTTGCCCAAAGTCATATGACTTGTCAATGGCATAGCTGGGATTCAAACTCCCAGTCTCCTCCTCAATTCCTCTCACCCACTATTTACTCTGAACCAAACATATTCCACTCTACTCAGTACCCTGCTGCCTCTTCCTTTACCCCATCAGCGGAGCACATTGGAGAAGCACCATCCTTCCCTGGCTTTACACATTTATGGCTGGGGGCCAGGACATGCCAGAGAGAGATCAGGGAAGACACTGGGGGCTGCATACATAGCCCTCCACTCCCACACCAAGCATAGTGCCCACCTGCCTAGCAAGCGTGGCCGGGTGACTCAGCTGCATCCGGGGAAGATGCCAGGGCAGTGACTCACCTACCAAGAAGAGCTGAACCTGGCCCCTTGCCAGCCTCAGGACATAAGCGACTTAGTCACCACCAGGACTGTGTTGCCCGCCGGGCACAGCCTAGGGATGGGAGACAGGGGAAGACTGTCCCTCCATGGTTACATGCGTCCCCTGGTGAAGAATAGCTCTTAGCATCCTAGGGCCAACAATGGCTGTGCCTGACCCTACCCCTTCACCACTGCCCACCCCCACTGTGCTAGGCCTAGCTCCAGTGCTAACAAGTTTTGTGAGACCCCTGGGCTGCCCTACCCCCTGCAGCCTGCCCACTGCCCATCACTCACCACCCACTCTACCCCTGCCCCACCTCCTCCTGCCACCCAAGTTGTACCCAGGCAGTGAGTCTCCTTTAACATGTCCTGGCAGCACCTCCTGCCCCCACAGCCCCTCTCACCCCCCTCATATACACATGCACTCATACACACTTCTGCCAGCCCTGCTTCTGCCAGCAGCTGCTGAAGTTGTTGAGCAGGAGGGAAATCGGGAGGGTGAGGTGCAGGGATTGAATTACCAGAGCTGATGGGGTAGGCTGTCACCTAATCCTTTCCCCATCTTGTCCTCTCCCACCATCTCCCTCACTCACTTACCTCCCTCCCAACCTCTGGCTGGCAGTGACTGCCCTTTAAGCCCCTCCACCCCCACTCCACCCAAGCTAGAAAATAAATGTTCAAGGGTCTTTGTCATGCTAAGACCAGCCCAGTATCTGAGAAAGAGAGAGAATGAAAGAGACAGAGATGGACAGAAAGAGCAATTCTTGTGCTCAGTGCTCAGACTATAACCATAGATGTGTATATCTGTGTGTATGCTGACCCAGAAGGGAAATGAGTAACTCTGCAAGTCCCAGGAGGGGGGTGGGGGCAAGGGGAGCTGACAGGCCGAATAGCTTCAATCCATTTGCACTATTGATTTCTCACACACTGTGGCAGGCCTGATGGGGGGCATGATAAATCAGCCCCCCAGAGACATAGAAACTGAGTGGAGTGCAGGAGAGGAGCTTCTACACCACAATTTGTGGCTCACTGAGACCTCTTGGTGGGGAAGAGTGGGCAGCAGAGGAATAGAAGATGTTGAGAGGCAGGAGGTAGGGTCAGAAAGAAGGTGTTGGATTAAGGCCTATCTGGAACTCCACTTTCCAGCTGGGTCTGAAGCTAACTTGAAGAAAAAAGGTGGGGGACAGATGCACTATTATAACTATATAGGCAGGGCCCTGAACAACTCCAAGGGGTGCCATTCATACCATAGCCTATGGAATGGCTTCCCCTACAGCTGTACACAATGTGGCTCTGGGGGAGAGGCTGAGGCAGGAGACAGAACACACCCTGAATCTGAGGGACCATAGTTCTCCCCTGAATTTTCTACCTCCACACCCCCCAACTCTCCTCAAACACCCACCCCTGCCTCCAGGCTTCAGAGGAAGGCTCCCTTCTGACTAGTGATCATATGCTGGTAGTAATCTTTCCACTCCTCAGTTCTGCCCCCTTTCCTGTGTTGGAAGTATTGGCAAACCACCATCATGACCTGCAGGTCCGGGGCTTGGCAGGAGAAGGCTCACAAAGGGATGTGGAGAGTATGGAGACCTGCATCCTAGTCTTCTGTCTGTCCCTGATTCATCCTGGAACTGCAGACAAATCCCTGGCCCTCTCTGAGTCTCTAAAATGAGGGAGTTGGACCAGATGTCTCTTCTCTAAGGTATTTCCAATTCCCACAGCTTGCCAGCCTGCGAGCCTGTTGGAACCTGTCCAGCACCTTAATTCACACCAGTGGCCACAGGCCACCCAAAACAAACCCCAACCCTGACCTCCTGCCAGCCTGGACACATACTGTCTCCACACAGACTTATAAACAAACCAGAGTGGGGCTTATGGAGACCCTGAACAAACAAGCAGAGAGGGAAACAGACCAGGTGTGCCTGAGGTCCTTGCCACAGTATGTGAGGGAAGCACAATGAAGGATGGTGAGGGACCACAACTGGAGAAAAATGGTGCAAGGGTCCTTCATGGAGCTAAGCACTGGTTGAGTACCCTAGGTTAAATCGCGTAACCTCTCTGGGCCTCGGTTTCCTCCTCTGTGAAGGGAAGGGTTTATCTAGGTAGCCTTTAAAGCCCCTTCTAGTTCTGAGTCCATCTGGACAAAGAGACCCCTGAGGGGTCCCAGGACTATGACTCTACCTACCTAGCCCAGCTGGGTCCATCTACCTGGGTCAGGTCCCTCTTGGCAAGGTCCTGCCCTGCCCAATATGCCTCTTTGCTCTGTTGCTGCTCCTCTGGCCCTCCTCACTCTTCTGCTTGCCTGCCTGCTTACCCTCACCTTAGCCAGCCCTTCTGCCTGCCCCGTGCTTTTCTGCACGTCCCTCCTGCCAGGGGACAGACCAACTAAAAATAGTCCCTGCAGCCTTTCTCGCCCACAGCTGCCCAAAGAGCAGGAAATAAGGGGGGCAGGGAGGCCCATGCCCTGCCCTCCCCTACTAAGTCCCAGATCAGAACTGTGTCCGACACTCCAGCCTGGGGCCAGTGCCAACTTGGCCATCTTGGGGGTATCCCACACCCCTTCCCTAGGGGGAGGCCTGCCCATAAGTGCCTACAATCACAGAGCTGCCCCTACCCTGTGGGAGGAAGAGAAAGGAGGCAAGCGGTCTAGAGGGAAACCTTCCCAATTTCTGACAAATCAGTGCCAACCACATTGTGGACACCAAGAGGGCAGGGCCCAGCTCCTCTGACTGGTCTTTTGAGGGCAGAAGGAACTGGCATGTGGAAGCTTGTGCTGGTTTCCTTCATCCTGGCCTGGCTGGAGGGAAGACAAAATAGTGCCCTAGCCTCAATTATGCTAATCCCTTGTTCCCCAAAACACAGGGGTTTCGACACCTACCCCCAGGTATCATGGGGGAAAGCTAAAAATGATACCAGAAGATCCTGGCTACCCACACGTAAAGTTAGAAAGAACCCTAGAAGCAAGAACTGGCCTTCCTGCCAGGCTGGGCATGTGGTGCCCCCAAGCTGAGTCAGAGGTTAGGAGGGAGAAGCTGGGGTGCTATGGTGCCATGAGCTATTGTGTCCCCACTCCTATCCCATCTGGGATTCCTGACACCTCCCAGCCCTAGGGGAAGGCCCTCCCTGTACAGGAGGAAGGAAACCAGCTTAGTGATTCTCTGGAGCCCTGCACCTTGAGGTAGGCGGGAAACCCAGGAGTCCTGGCACCCAGCCCAGAGAGTGAGTGAGAGAAATACCTTAGAGGGGAGGAAACAGCCCAGATCAAGGCAGACACACGGCACCCCCAACGGCTTCCAGACATGACCCATAAAGAGGTAGTGGCCAAAGGGGCTAGATGGGGAAAGTGAAGATATTTCTGAACAGCAAGAGAGAAAAAAGTGAGACCACAGGAATGGGGAGGAGGTGGGATCTGCTTGGCTCTCACCTGCTGTTCTCCATCCTTGTCAGAGTGAGACACTCTGATATTAAGGGCATCAAATATCAACCAGGTCCTGAGGTCCTTGGTGTGCTTCCCCTTCCCCTAATCTCCAGACCTCAGCCTCTTCATTCCTGAGCTTCTTATGGCACCCCTTCTCTGGGACCAAGCCAAATGAGAATTTAGCAGGCCCAAGGTAGAACTCAGGAGGTCCAGGCAGTGCCAGGGGCAGCCCTCATACCATCCTCCCACCGGCTTCCCTCCCGCCTGCTCTTAGCCGCCACACATATCTCAACTGTCGAATCCGATTAGGGCTCCTGCCCAGTGAGCCGGACAAGGAGGCCACTGGGCAGGGGAGAGAGAGAGACAAGGACACCAAGCAGGGATGGCAGAAGGAAGGTGGAGACAGGGCTCAGGGGAGAAGGTGTGGAGCCCCAGAGGGAAAAAGCCTGGTGGAGAGATCTATACTCTGGCAACTGCTACAACCTGCATTAGGGGAAATCTGCAGTACCTGGGGTAACAGCCCTGCCTTGTTCCTACATCCCCCAGATGGACAAGGATGGGGGAAGAAAACCGAAGGCAGAGAGATTGACCTAGATTTAGGAAGAGGATTCCATTCTCGATCCCCCCAGCTATAACTACCATTTGTACTGAGCTTTATGATATATTATCTTGTGGGTTCTTTATGGCAGTATCCCAATCAGGCAAGCAGGGCTTGCTACTATTTACCATTCTTACAAATGAAGAGACTGAGGCTTAGAGAAGGGGAAGACCTGTATAAATACACATAGTTAAGTAACCAGGCTGAGTTTCCAATTCAGGCCTCTGATTCCTAGTCCATTGCTCACACTCAGAATCTCTACTTTCCTTCTCAGATCTAGACCAGAAGTAAAGTCTGAAACTACTTAATTATCTACTCTTTACCCCTAAACCAACCCTTATGGGACCTTGGGAGCCATGGAAGAATGCAAAGCACACCCCACACTTAGCCAGAGTGACCAGATGGGGATATGCCACCCACCCCACTGTACACTAAGAGCCACAGGGATTCCCTCAGAGTGTGACCAGTCTCTTCTGTCACCCCCCACCTCCCGTCCATTATCTTCAGAGGTAAGATACATACTCACACATGGTTACTCAGGCAAGGCATACACGCTTTCTATAAGCCAACCCAACTAGTATGAGATGCCCTAGATCTTCAGAGAGCAAGGCCTGTCAGCCAGCCACAGGAGGGTAAAAATAAGCCACCATAAACAGTAGATGCTCATCTAGCTCTCTCTAAGAGGGCCTGTAGGGGGGCAGAAGCTTGGGGACCTCCCAGCTCTAGTGTAATACTAGGAGCCTGAAGCTCTGAAAGCCAAGGAGCTTAGGGAGCTGGCAGGGCTGGGCAACCTCCCGAATCTGGTCCACACCCTCTTCCCCAGCCATCTGGGCTGAGCCTGTTCTGGCCTGGGTCACAGTTTGGTATCCTTCCCCCTCAGTGGACACAACCACTTCTATCCAAAGCTTATAGATCTTACAACCACAGGCACATACACACATAGGAATGGGGTGGGGGCTTTTTGCAATAAGTGTTGAAGAGCTGGCAAGGATGGAGGCACTAAAGTTAAAGAACTTTCCCTAGAGGAAAAGGTTACCAAAACACAATCTCTACTACACTTCAGCACCTCAGCCACCCAAGTGTGAGATGAACCTGGAAGGGGGCATCAGTTTCCTTAGAAGATGAGTAGGGAATGGGGGCAAAGTCCTAAGCTCTCTGGGTAAGGAAGCAAGAGAGAAATCCCTCAGGGAGGCGCAGGTCTCTCTCTGGCTCTCTCCACTCTCTGCTACCCTAGCCAATTCTCCTGTCTAGGTGAGGTGGGGGAAGGGGTTTTAGGCAGTACTGCAATGGAGGGTACAAGGGCATGGGGCCTGGACAGACCCCCCCCCAACACTTTCCACTCTTTGCTAGAGAATGGGAAATGCAGGAAGGGCACTGGAGGGTGCTCGGGCTCCGAGCTTTCAGACAGCCCACAGTTCCCAGGATCTCCACCTCCCAGGACTACAGTGAGCAACGGATGGGAAGAAGGGTTGGGGAAAGCTAGAATTGGTGAGAGGGAAATGGCAAGATCAGAAGCAGAGAGGCTGGGGTGAAAGGCAGCCAAGGAAGAATGGGGAAGGGGTGTGCATGGTCCTACCTGTTTAGGTGTGTGCTGGCAGGGGGCGAAGGGGTTCCCAGGAGAACCGGGGAAACCCTCTCAGCTCGATTCAGGATTCCCCCCTGCTTCTGGGTTAGGCTGCTGCAAGAAGCACAGGTTCCCGTTGGGTCCTAAAGCCCCCATCTAAGCAGAAGGCTCTCTCTACCCTCTTCTATCAGCCCAGAAAGGGTCAGCAGGTGCAAAGCTAAGGACTGATGAGGGAGAAATAACTCAGTGGAAGAAGAATGGAGATCTGAGTCATGGGTTAGACAGGAACAGTCCCCAAGCTCAAATACACAGCATACGGATGACTTTAGCTCAGGATAGGATGACATACAATAGGAGGAAATAGACATTTCTGCCTGTCCTGAGCCGATGGATTTGGATTTCGGTGCTGGAGATGGGGTTAAGATCTTTCTCATCCTTATCACTTCTGCTGAATCTTTAGCTATTGAGAATTTTGGGAAGGGAGCATTCATTTTGGATGGGTGGCTGCTCACTTCTGCCTCTTCTTCAAACTACAGCTGTCTCCTCATTCCTGCCCACTATTCCTAAGTGACTAGGGGACCACCCTGGGGGGTGGAGGGACTTGATTTGGGGCAAGGAAGAGGTGCAGGATGACTTAGATGGCAGCTAGAAGTGGGTAGTTTTATATACTTAGACTGAGGTGTGTGTATCTGGGAGTGTGGGGTGTGTGCAAATATACAATACAGGTGAGAGTATAAGCAGGTGGGGTTAGGGGAAAAGGGGAAAAACAAAAACAAAAAAGGGCTTCAGGCTATATCCATTAATAGAAATGGCAATTACCTGTCAAACAGGACACAGAACCTAGAGGTCAACTAAGGCACGTACCCAGTCCTCAACAGGGTTCTGAATCTTTCCCCCTCCTTTTTTTTTTTTTTTTGAGACTCTGTCGCCCTGGGTAGAGTGCTCTGGAGTCATCATAGCTCAAGAGCAACCTCAAAACTCCTGAGTTCAAGTGATCCTCTTGCCTCAGCCTCCTGAGTAGCTGGGACTATAGGTATGCACCACTGCGGCCAACTAGTTTTTTCTATTTTTAATAGAGACAGGGTCTCACTATTGTTCAGGTTGGTCTCAAACCCCTAAGCTCCAGCAATCCACCTACCTCAACCTCCCAGAGTGCTACAACTACAGGATAAGCCACCAAACCTGAGGTTCCTGAATCTTTACTACCAGAATGAACAAGTTAGGCCAGGTGCAGTGGTTCATGCCTGTAATCCCAGCACTCTGGGAGGCCGAGGCGGGTGGATAGACTGAGCTCATGGCAGCCTGAGCCAGAGTGAGACCTCATTTCTAAAAGTAGCCGGGCTCAGCGCCTATAGCTCAAGCGGCTATGGAGCCAGCCATATACACCAGAGCTGGTGAGTTCAAATCCAGCCTGGGCCTGCCAAACAACAGTGACAACTACAACCAAAAAATAGCCAGGCATTGTGGCAGGTGCCTGTAGTCCCAGCTACTTGGGAGGCCAAGACAAGAGAATCACTTAAACCCAGGAGCTGAAGGTTGCTGTGAGCTGTGATGCCATAGCACTCTACCCAGGGGGACAGCTTGAGGCTCTGTCTCAAAAAAAAAAAAA
>NW_003852413.1:23700406-23702627 GCF_000181295.1 Otolemur garnettii
CCAGGGCAGCAAAGTGAGACTCTGGTCTAAAAAAAAAAAAAAAAAGTCTGTGGACAGTGGCTCACCCCTGTAATCCTAGCTTTCTGGGAGGCTGAGGCAGGTGGATTGCTTGAGCTCATGAGTTAGAGACCAGCCTGAGCAAAAGTGAGACCCCATCTCTACTAAATAGAAAAAACTGAGGCAAGATCGTTTTGAGCCCAAGTTGGAGCTTGTAGTGAGCTATGATGCCACAGCACTCTACTCAGGCAACAGCTCAAGACTCTACCTCTAAAAAAAAAAAAAAAAGTTAAAGAGAGACTATCTTTCCAGGTACCATGCTATTTATTTCTTTTTTTGAGATAGTCTTAGTCCCCTCGGAAGAGTGCTATGATGTCATAACTCATAGCAACCTTTTGGGCTCCAATGATTCTCTTGCCTCAGACTCCTGAGTAGCTGGGACTACAGGTGCTTGCCACAATGCTGGCAATTTTTAGAGACTAGGTCTCTGCTCTAGCTCAGGCTGGCCTTGAACTCGTGAGTTCAGGCAATCCATCCACCTCAGCCTCCCAGAGTGCTGGGATTAAGGGCATGAGCCACTGCACCTGGCCCTCAGGTACCATTTTAGATAAATATAAACGGCAAAGGGATCTTTTAACACAATGTGTAACTCAAGGTCAGTAATTTAATTTAGGATAGCCATCTTCTCAGTAGCTCATAAGGCAGAATTCGGGTTTGGTGGGCCAGATGGGCAAGGAAAAGGTGGATGAGAAGTCTGCAAAGTTCTGGATTTAGACTATTTTGCAAGGAGAGTTGCATATATCTTCAGCAGCAGAGCAGGGAAAATGTCATGGGGAGAAGGGCCAGGGGAAGTCAGGGACAGCCTTGAGGGAAGGGAGAGGATAGCAATGCCTCCACCTCCTTCTCTGTCTTGCAGAAAGAACTGGGGAAAGGAGCTAGACAGTAAGGATGGAGGGCCTCAGGGTGGAGTCCATGGGGTGAGCTTAGGTCAAGGCTTTCACCCTGATGTGCCTCAGTTCTCTCCCAGCTGTTAAACAGGGCTCTTGGTTCTTCCCAGGCAGTTAATGAGTGTTTACAAAAGGGCTTGGAGATCCTCAGATCTCAGCTGGGCCACCACTACAGTTATATAGCTCAATAAGAGCTGCATTATTCGGGGAGAGGAGTAGGGGAAGAGGGAAATAGACTACTCTCTTACAAACTAAGGATAAAACCAAGCTCAGAGAGAAGCACAAGTGTAGCTGCCACAGGATATCCTTGTGCCCTGGATGGAGGTCACCCCCCACCCCCAACCACCACCAAAGGCTGGCCTCCAGCTAGCTGTAGGCAGAACCCAGACTAAGCAGCTGGTCTTCATTAACTCCAGCTTTTTCACCCCCCCCACTGTGAACCCACAGCTTCTACAGGCCTAGGCTGGAGGGGGCTGCCCTTGCCTGACCTTGCAGCTGACACTGGGGTGGGGGGCATGGCACCAAAGGGCAAGTTACCAGCTGAAAAGAAAGGCTAAGCAAGACTCCTTTTTCCCATTGGGAGAAATAAGAGAGGAAAGAAAGGAGTGTGGGGGTGAGAGGGTGGAGGTGGGGGAATTTAGGGCAAACAGCAGGCAGTGAAGTCAGCTGGACTGAGGCCCAGAAACCCCCACACCCTGGGGCCAAGTCTTACTCTAGCTTTGCTCTCAGCTCAAGTCTTGGCGAGGCCCCAAACTAGGGAAGGCCCTGGTTGCCCCTTTCCGCCTCCCTACCCCCACCCTTATTAAATACACATTTTATCTCTCAGCATCTTCATTATCTTAACTGAAGGAGACATGCAATGGATGGCGGCAGCAGAGAGCGTCAGGAGAAGGGGGGCAGGCGTGGGGAGGGCAGGCGCACCCTTGTTATAAAGTGCTGATCTAGCCCTTTCAGGCAGTGTGGGAAACAGAGGAGGGATCAAAGGGAGTGAGGCTGATTCAGAACTCAATTAGAGCTTTTTAAAAAATGAAGCTGGCTCTCTCCTTTTGCCAGTCTTCAGGCTTTACCCGGGTCCCTTGCACCCAATTAGCTTCCACTGCCAGTGCCTTGGGGCTGGGGTTGAAAATCAAGGGGAGGCCAGAGGGCACGCCTTCTCCCCTGTGCCTTCCCCCTTCCTAATGTACTTATTCTGAGAAGAGGGAGACATGTACTGTTTGTAGCTTAAGAAATGTTGTCTTACAGGGCACCTTATCTCTTTTTTTTTTTTTTTTTTTTTT
>NW_003852413.1:23702766-23714917 GCF_000181295.1 Otolemur garnettii
GTCTGGCCATTTTTTGGTTGCAGCCATCATTGTTGTTTGGTGGGCCCGGGCTGGGGATTCAAACCCGCCACCTTAGGTGTATAGGCTGGCGCCTTAGCTGCTTGAGCCACAGGCGCCAAGCCGGCACCTTATCTCTTTAGGAGGACACTGAGATCACAAAAGTTAAAAAGTGTGACATCAAAGTTAAAAAGTGTGACATGAAAGGTGGGTTTCTCACTAAACCCTTGCCAATCAGACGCATAGCTTCTGGCCAATCTAGAAACACTGGGTAACATCCACACAGGCACCCCTCTAACCAGCCTGTAGGTGAGACTCTCCCCATAGCCAAAGCTTCCCACCAGGAACATAGAAGTTGCCTCAAGCAAAATACCACTACATCAGAGGGAGTGATTGGAACGCACCTGTGAGGCTAATAAATGCTCCAAAACTGTGCCAGAACACATTTTGTAAGATTGAGCACCCTTCTTTTGCAGGGGCCTGCTCCACCTCAGTGCAGTTGGAACAGGGTTGGTTCTATCAGTGCAAAAGCACCAAAGATGTTTACCTTCAGCTTAGAATTGTCCTCAACATAGAGGAAAAGGCAACATCTTAGTTCATTCATCATTCATTCAAGAATTACTGAATATCTACCAGGTACTGGTTACTATACTACATACTAGGGACAGATACAAATGTAAATAAAATCTGTCTTGGCTCTCTCTTTTGTTCTCCCTCAGTAATCAAGGTAATAGCTCTCCATAGACTTTCTTTTTTTGACACAGTCTCACTACGTCGCCCTTGGTAGAGTACTGTGGCGTCGTGTCACAGCTCACAGCAACCTCAAATGGGTTTAAGCTATTCTCTTGCCTCAGCCTACCAAATAGCAGGGACTACAGGTGCCCATCACAATGCCCAGCTATTATTTTTTGCAGTTGTAGTTGCTTAGCTGGCCTGGGCCAGGTTCGAACCTGCCACCCTGTGTTATGTGGCTGGAGCCATAACGACTGTGCTATGGGAGCCAAGCCTCTATAGATATTTTAAAAAATATAACCTAGGCTGGGCGCAGTGGCTCAAGCCTATAATCCTAGCACTCTGGGAGGCCAACATGAGTGGACTGTTTGACAGGAGTTTGAGATCAACCTGAGCAAGAATAAGACCCCATCACTACTAAAAACAGAGAAACTAGCTGGGGGTGGTGGCCAGCACCTGTAGTCCCAGCTACTCAGGAGGTTGAGGCAAGAGGATCACTTGGGCCCAAGATTGTAGTTGCTGTGAACTATGACTCCATAGCACTCTACCCAGGGAAACGGAGTGAAATTCTGTCTCAAAAATAAATAAAAATATAACCTAATCTTATCCCCACTTCCCAGTTCTTATTGGTGTATCTTAAAATGGCACTTAATAAATTAAGGTAGGGAACAATTGAGAATAAGGCTCTGCCAACTTTTTTGATCTCTGGATAGCTTGGACCTCACACGTTCTTGTAGTTAGCTAGCCACAGGCAAGTCCTCATTGAGCCAGAAATGTCAGTGGCGGCTGCGGGGTTGACACACCAGCTTGATTGTGCCTATGCTCTTTCCATGGCAATACCAACATTCTATGGAAACTTAATCTAATTGGGGGAATAAACCAGGACATAGACACACACCCTACCACCTTCAAAAGGAAGAATGCAGGTCAGCATCTTTGCCACTACTCTATGTGAAACAGCCTATGATCTTGGCAAAAACTAGTAACCACAAGCCCATCCCATACCACTAAAACTCCCACCACCTTCCCGTGGTTCTCAGCTTCAGTGAGAAAGTCAGCAAGGGAAGGGCCTTCTTCCTCCTTTCTTCCCCAGCTGTCTAAATTACACTTAAGACTTTACTGACAAATATATATCAGCATTTGCTCCCACAAGGGCAGCGGAAGCCAAGCAGGGACTCTAAGTCTGCTTCACGCATCATTGATAGAACCAACCCTGTTCCAATTGCTAAAGTCTTAAGAACAGCAATGACCTAGAAATTAACAGTGGGGTGAGAACTGAGGGAAACACACCAGTACACAGAAAACCCTATTTCTAAATACTAGGGGAAAGGGAGAAAAAGGAGGTAGAGGGAAAAGAAATTGGCCCCTTTGAATCTACAAATGTGATGTTGGCTGAAAGCCAAGGAAGATACATAGCAGCCCCACTGCGAGTCAAGCCATGTTCCTGACTCAAGCCCTACAGTGAAGAGGAAGGCGCCAAGCCTCAAACACAACGAGGTAGGGAGGCTGCTCCTTTTTGGGCAGGATCCTACTGTGGACACAGAACAGACAGCAGCTGCCCACAGTGTGGAAACAAACTGTAAAGCAGTCACGTCTCTTAAGGCTGCAGCATCCAATAAAATGTAATTTAAATCAAGCCTCGCATCTGTTCTCAATCCCATTCAGTCTCTGCTTTCCATCAGCCTTCGGACAATCTTTGCAATTATGCTTGTTAACCCTTATAGCTCCAGACACTTACCAATCTTCTAGGTATAGAATTGTGTTCCTCACTTGCAAATTACCCTTAGAGGGAATGAATGATCTAATAAAGGAGTATGAGAGGACAACAGACTTGTGTCTACAGACTATTCTCTGCTACACATACCAGTGGGTAGTGTTCATTTCAGAGGTCTCTCTCTACTTTCCTTTCTATCCTGTACCACCTGCTGTAGCCCAGATCATATTGCAAGGATACAGTGGGCAGGATGAATGAAACAGTGGCCAACAGATCATTTGTACACATATCAAGTTCTCAAACTCAAGGCCATGTCAGAAAGGCAGGAGAAGAGCTCAGGGAGAAGCTCACTGGGTTACTGGCTCTCAGACCATTCACATTACACATGCTTTGCATTTCAAGCCTTTGCTTGAGTTATAAAAGTATAACAATCTTCCAAACAAATCAGACTTAAGAACTGCTCCCCATTCCCACCACCTTTCCTCAAAATTACCCCAGCCTGCACTTTCAAAGCAGTCAATGTTCTAGTGCCCTCTGGTGTCCCTGTCACAAATTGCCATTTAATGTAACTACAAACCAAACCCAGACAAGAGGAGTCTTGAATAAACATATGGACTAATTTAATAAAGACTGGAAAAATATGTTTAGATGAAAGTCCTATCCCAAACTATAGCATCTTGAAACAAGTGGCTTCTTCTAAGTGCAGGCTAAGACTGTGGGACAGTCTGGGAAAGAATTTTCACTTGATCTCTCTTGAAATGTGATTTCTTAAAAAGACAAAGAATTAAACTTGAAAATAAATATATTCACAATCTGTAAAGTTACATTTTCCTTACCACCCCCACAGCCTTGGGAGTGCCCAAGAAACTCAATGAGTCTTTAAAATGTCACAATGTGGGACTATTTGCAATGTGAACACAGTATACTCCATTTGACCAAAGTGTCCTCAAATCTCCATGTGGACTTACTTATTCTTCTGGATCATTCTTTTTCATTTTTCTTACCTTAACCTCAAAGTTCTCACTAAGAGGTAATTATATACACATTCCACAAGACAAATCTGTATTATTTGCAAACACTTTGGTTAAAGACACACAAGTGGTAGAAGTAGTGAATATAATTAAAAAGAGTCTACTTGTTCACTTTTGTGGGTACAAATAAGACTGAAGGATATTATTCTGTCCTAATAGTAATGAATCTATAGATTAAAATTCACTGGATTCAAGTAAAAAAGGTCATATTTGTTTTCAGACCTGAATGTATAAAGTACTAAAATGAAGACTCCGTAGCTCCCTAAATGCCAGCTGTAATACTTTCAGGTAGGGTATAAGAGAAGCACTTAAGGCAATCCCATAGCTAAGATATTTCCAATTAAAGCTTTGTCTTTCAGAGCATGCTCAATTTCCTTCTCTTCAATCTTCAAAGACACCTGGAAAGAAGAGAAAAGGATTTTTCATGGTGTAGAACTCACAGAAGCAAAGCTGTCATTACACAAACTTCTACCACATTAAACTTTTCTGTTAAGAGGCAAGCAAGGGAAGTACTACTTCTTTCTTTTGTTTTCCCTTTTTTTTACTTTTGTTTTTTGAGACAGTCTCACTCTGTTGGCCCAAGCTGGAGTGCCATGGCGTAAGCCTAGCTCACAGCAACCTTAGACTTCTGGGTTCAAGTGATTCTCCTGCCTCAGCTGCCTGAATAACTGGGACTACAGGCATATGCCACCATGACGAGATAGTTTTTTCTATTTTCAGTAGAGATGGGGTCTAACTCTTGCTCAGGCTGGTCTTCAACTCCTGAGCTCAAGCCTTGGCCTCCCAGAGTGCTAGGAATACAGGCATGAGCTACAGCAACCAACCCAACACTACTTTTTTCAATAGCCTACAAAAAACATTGTTTAACTCTTTGTGATTATTAAGTCTTTAGCAACGAATAAATTTTCCGAAACAACACAATTAAAAGCCCTATCTGAGGGCGGCGCCTGTGGCTTAGTGGGTTGGGCACTGGCCCCATACACTGAGGACGTTGGGTTTGAACCCAGCCCCCAGACAAACTGCAACAAAAAATAGTTGGGCATTGTGGCGGGTGCCTATAGTCCCAGCTACTCAGGAGACTGAGGTAAGAAAATGGCCTAAGCCCAGGAGTTAGAGGTTGCTGTGAGCTGTGACACCACAGCACTCTACCAAAGGAGATAAAGTGAGATTGTCTCTTAAAAAAAAAAAAGCGCTATCTGGTTGGGAGCAGTGGCTCATGCCTGTAATCCTAGCACTCTGTGAGGCCGAGGCAGGTGGATTGCCTGAGCATAGGAGACCAACCTGAGTCAGAGCAAGACCTTGTTTATAAAAAAAAAAAAAAAAAATTACTCGATGTGGTGGTGGTGGGCCTGTAGTCCCAGTTACTTGGGAGGCTGAGGCAAGAGAATTGCTTAAGTCCAAGAGTTGACATTGCTGTGAGCTATGATGCCAGCCAGGGCACTCTACCGAGGGCAACAAAATGAGACTGTCTCAAAAAATGAATAAATAAATAAAAGCACTATCATAAAGAAGCAGTTAGTCTTACCTTTGTTAAGCCAGTTTCTTTGTTTTTCTTTAATCCTAAAATGCCCCTGGCCTCCAAGAGCCCTGAAAGTGACAAACACTCTGACTGGTCCACAGCTGCCACCTGCTGTTTGCGACAGACTTTACTATAGGCGTCATATAACTGGGAAAAAACAAAGAACAAATGTGGCTTAAATGTCTTAACTCTTGTAACCTTATAATCTTAAAAAAAAATTGAATCTGGGTTTGCAAAAAAGTTATCTGAATATTCTATTTCTTCTTCTTTTCAATAAAATCCTTGAACAGGCAGTCTGTAGATTATTCCCCCAAACCTAAATCTGTAATATAGGAAAGGGGCTTTATATATTTCATAGGGAGATGCAGAAATGAAGGGGGAAGATGAGGAAATGATTAATGGTAAACTCTCAACCATAACCCAAGGGAAATAAAATCAGCTGCCTATAGTATCAGTATTTATTCTTAGTGTTAAAAATCCATGTTTAATTCATTTCAGTTGGAGCACAAGAGGCCTTTTGGACAGTATCCGCTCTGCAAAGCAAATTCTCATCTTTACCTCAGTTCCATCTGCTGTGATTCCCAACTTACCTTTGCTAGAGTGACCTCTTTGACTTTCAACTGCCTGGTCAAGAGTAGCAAAGAACAGACCAAGATCTTCTGTTGAAGAGGGAAGAAATCTTGCACTCCTTCTTGGCTCAAGGCCATCCTATTACCATCAACTTCTGAGATAACTTGAGATATGTGAATAAGACCAACCCGCTTGGGAATCAGAGATTCAGGTGATTTACCTATAAAGTAAAGAAGCCAAACCTAATTAATATTTTATTTTTATCTTATGATTATTACTATTTTGAGACAGAGTTTTACTTTGTCACCCTTGGTATAGAGTGCCATGGCATCATAGTTTACAGTAACGTCAAACTCTTGGGCTCAAGTAATCCTCTTGCCTCAGCCTCTCGAGTAACTGAGATTAGAGGTGCCTGCCATAACACCCAGCTAGTTTTAGAGACAGGGTCTCTCGCTCTTGCTCAGGCTGGTTTTGACCTCCTGAGCTCAAGCAATCCACCCACCTCAGCTTCCCAGAGTGCTAGGACTACAGGCATGAGCCACCATACTTGGCCTCTAATTAGAAGTTTAAAATATTGGGCCGGGTGTAGCTGCTCACACTTGTAATTCTAGCACTTGGGAGGTGGAGGTGGGAGGACTGCCGGAGCTCATGGGTTCAAGGCCAGCCTAAACTAGAGAGAGACCTTGTCTCCAAAAATTAGCCAGGTATTCTGGCAGGCGCCTGTTCTAGCTACTCAGGAGGCTGAGGCAAGATAATTGCTTGAGCCCGGGAGTTTGAGGTTGCCATGAACTATGATGCCGCGGCACTCTACCAATGGTGACAAAGTGAGACTGTTTCCAAAAAAACGTAAATATTGTGTGTATGTGTGTGACAGATGATAACTAAGTTTTAGTAAAAGGAAATTCTAGTGTAGGCTCAGCACCTGTGGCTCAAGTGACTAAGGCACCAGCCACAAACACCTGAACTGGGGGGTTTGAATCCAGCCTGGGGCTGCCAAACAATAATGACTGGCTGCAACCAAAAAATAGCCGGGCGTTGTGGCGGGTGCCTGTAGTCCCAACTACTTGGGAGGCGGAGGCAGGAGAATAGCTTGAGCCCAGGAGTTGGGGGTTGCTGTGAGCTGTGATGTCACCACACTCTACCCAGGGGGACAGCTTGAGGCTCTGTTTAAAAAAACCCACAAAAACAAAACAGAAATTCTAGTGTAGTCACATGGTGGCAAAACAGAGATTCCAATTCTCTAACTAGAAGCCAAGGAATGAAAGAAAATGCTATCCTTAGAAAGGTGCCTAAAAAATGTGAGATGACTTAGAAAGTAGGGCTATCCTTTCCAGGGGCAGAATAATGAGCTATTTCATCTTGTGGAATGTAATTTAATGTCAGAGAGACAAAATCCACCTCATGAAAGTTCCTACTATTTTAGAGATAAAGAAAAACAGAAACCTGAAGCAAAGATGATGACTATACCTGGTAATTAAGGGGAAAACAAGTTGGAAAAACTACCCAATATTTGATTCAAATGAGTGGCTAAAGTCAATCCCACATCAGTCCTCCAGATGGCCTCCCCAAATGACCTTTGAGGTTTGGTTCACTTGTCCAAGCTGATCTGCAGTAGACTAACACTTCAGGAAAAAGTCACTGGATATCCTAGCAGATAACAGCCATCTCAAAAGCCGGAGGTTGGGAAACTGCCAACAAGCTGCACAAGACTATGGCCTCATTGTTTGGAGATGCATGAATTGCAAGACAGAGAAGAGATTTGCTGTTACAACCTTTGCCTGAAGTTACTTCCTGAGACCACTTGCAATTGTCCCACTACAATTTGCTTCTCTTTCATTACCACAAAGGGATGCTGCAGAGGGCTAATGGAGAAACCAGAGCTCATAGACCAAGTAAGAGAATCTTAAAGTTGAAAGGAATTTAGAGGTCTATTCTTATGTCCTACCCAGTGGCTCAGTGGCTGAGTCCCCTCTAAAACAGTCCCAACATGTGGTCATCTATCCAGCTTTTGTCTGAATATCTCCAATATTGGGGAACTTACCATGTTTCAAGGAAGCCCAGTTTGTTTGTTTTTTTCCCAGAGTTTCATTCTGTCACCCTGGGTACAGTGCTGTGGCATCATAGCTCACAGGAACCTTAAACTCTTGGCCTTGAGCAATCCTCTTGCCTCAATCTTCCACGTAGCTAGAACTACCGGTGCCAGCCACAATGCCTGGCTAGTTTTTTTTTTTCTTCCCCTTTTGAGACAGAGCCTCCAGCTGTCACCCTGGGTAGAGTGCTGCAGTATCATAGCTCACAGCAACCTCCAACTCCTAGGCTTAAGCAAGATTCTCTTACCTCCACCTCCCAAGTAGCTGGGACTACAGGCACCCACCACAATGCCCAGCTATTTTTTTTTTTTGGTTGCTGTTGTCATTGTTGTTTGGCAGGCCCGGGCTGGATTCAAACCCGCCAGCTCTAGCGTATGTGGCTGGCACCTTAACCACTTGAGCTATATATAGGCGCTGAGCCTAGTTTTTCTATTTTTAGTAGAGATGTGGTCTCAAATTCATGAGCTCAGGCAATCGACCCCCCTCAGCCTCCCAGAGTGCTAGAAGTATAGGCAGGAGCCACTGCACCCAGCCTTAAGAAAGCCCTGTTCTATTATTAGAAAGTTTCTCTTTGGGTGGCACCTGTGGCTCAAGGAGTAGAGTGCTGGTCCCATATACCACAGGTGGTGGGTTCAAACCCAGCCCTGGCAAAAAAAAAAAAAAGTTTCTCCTTATGTTTAGTTGAAGTCAGTTCCCCAATAGCTTTCTGGACCCATTCAAAGTCAATCCTAGGCCAGGCGAATGGTTCATATCTGTAATCCCAGCAGTTGGGAGGCCGAGGCAGGTGGATTGCCTGAGCTCACAGAGTTGAGACCAGCCTGAGCAAGTGTGAGACCTTGTCTCTAAATAATAGCCAGACGTTGTGGCAGGCGCCTGTAGTCCCAGCTACTTGGGAAGCTGAGGCAAGAGAACTGCTTAAACCCAAGAATTTGAGGTTTTTGTGGAGCTGTGATGCCACAACACTCTACCAAAGGCTGAACAAAGTGAGACTTTGTCTCACAAAAAAAAAAAAAAAAAGTCAATCCTACGTGTATCAGAAGTCAAAAGATAGGAATTAGATTAGTCCAACTTAACAGTGGTTCTCAACCTGTGGGTTGCGACCCCTTTGTAACAATAAAAATACATCTTGCATATCAGACGTTTATATTATGATTTATAACAGTAGCAAAATTACAGTTATGAAGTAGCAATGAAAATAATTTTATGGTTGGGGGTCGTCACAAAATGAGAAATTCTATTAAAGGGTTGTAGCATTAGGAAGGTTGAGAACCACTGGTCTAACAATTTATGCCGGGAATTTACAACCTGTTTTAGCTACGTGTGTGCTAGTCCTCTTAGAGGACACTTACAAGTCTAAATGTTATTGGCAGGGGTTGGGGGGGAAAGGAATAATCTGAAAAATTGAAGAGGAGAAAGACATCAATATGTAGGCTCGGCTCTCATAGCATAGTCCTTACAGCCCCAGCCACCTACACCAAAGTTGGTGGGTTTGAACCCAGGCTGGGCCAGCTAAACAACAATGACAACTGCAACAAAAAATAGCCTGGCACTGTGGTAGGTGCCTGTAGTCCCAGCTACTTGGAAGGCTGAGGCAAGAGAATCGCTTAAGCCCAAGAGTTTGAAGTTGCTGTGAGTTGTGACACCATAGCACTTTACACCTAGGGTGACATAGTGAGACTGTCTCCAAAGGAAAAAAAACAATATTTAAGTCTGTGCCTTGGTATATATTGCCTACCATAAACCTAAGCACTAATATTGGCTACTTCTGAAATACTGAGTTTCTTTTAACAAGCTGATGAAAAATGAAAGCATTTCATGCACAATAATAGCACTAGAAATAATATATATATATATATATTTTTTTTTGACAAAGTCTCACTTTGTCCCCCTTGGTAGAGTGCCCTGGTGTCATAGCTCATAGCAACCTCAAACTCTTGGGCTCAAGTGATTCTCTTGCCTCAGCCTTCTGTGTAGCTGGGACTATAGGCACCTGCCACAACACCCGGCTGTTTTTAGAGACAGGGTCTCGCTCTTGCTCAGGCTGGTCTCAAACCTGTGAGCTCAAGCAATCCACCCGCCTCGGCCTCCCAGAGTGCTGGGATTACAGGCGTGAGCCACCTCACCCAGCCTTAGAAACAATTTTAATAACTCCCAGCCAGCACAGGAGTAAAGGAAGAAACAATCAAATCAGACTGTCCCATTTGCAAAGATTAACACTGCCTATTAAACCCTAGCAGGATATCTACTCCTACCGCCACTTTACATCTGCCACAGCTAAAAGAACAAGGCTGAGGGAAAGGAAAATTAATTTTTGTCATTTATGACAGTCTACAGTTTATGGTACGATGTGCATTTTGTACCTCTACCTTCACAGACTTGTTTAAAAGCTTTGATATCCCAAATTGAACTCACAGTTTTTTCACCTGATTCTCCCTTATTTATCAGGCTTTGCTTTCACCTGTATCAAGAACTAAAGTACACTGAACATAAGCACCCAGACAGAAGCTGATCTAACTTCATTGTCTACAGTTTTCATTTCTAGAGCTTGGAAAGAAAACTTAACTCTATTTCAGTCACTTATGTAATACCCTGGGAACTCATTTCCAGTAATGCATAGACTTTGGTACTGGTAGGCAAGATCAAAATAAAGTAGATGAAATTATCTAAAAACACAGACAAACATAAAAAAAAATCAGTTGAGCATTGATTTAACTATATTCATCTTTCTACCTTTATCCTCAGAAAAGTTAAGCTTCCAATTAAAAGAGAAGGTGATAAACTACTTACATTCAGACAGTGGTTTGAGGATGGTCTGGCTTTTGACATCTGACTCTACAATTTCAATAGCTCTCCTATAAAAAAAAAAAATTCTAAAATTAATTTATTTGGAGCCAAACCAAACACCACACCAAGCCACCAAGCTCAAAAGCAGGCACATTCATGAAAAACATGAATTGTAATTTTAAAGCCCCAAACAAAATTGAGCTACGTCTCAACTAACCCGGACTTAATTGCCTTGAAATAATTCATGGACCAGGGATCTGAGAAACTTTAACACTAAATGGTTTCCTCTTATAGATGCCAAGTAGGCTGTCATATATGGAGCCAATGATAACATTTGAGATGAAGAGAAAATGTCATGGGTAGGAGAGAGGATATGTAGTGTGGGTGACTGACTAAAGAGAGCCAGCACCACCCATACACGCCAAACCTAAAAGGGGTATCCTTAGTTATATATACAGAGGATATGTGTAGGCTAAACCATGCCGGCCTACATAACTATTGCTCATAACTGCAGTCTTTATCCAAGTAGTTTGCTGACTAGGGCAAACTTTCAAATTCAGGATCATGCAATCTAGCAATAGGAAGAGCTTACTCTCCCACTGCTCTCTCCAAAGTACTTTGCCCACAGGAAGCCATAAGCCAGACCTGGATCTTCTGCATGGCAGTAGGGGGAGGTTGGACCAGCAGGCCAGCACAGCAAGTATCATTTTAATGGACCCAGTGTCCCTACTGGGAAGGAAGAAATTTCATCAGTCAGCACAGAGGCTTTCCTCAGCAGGAGGGGGAGGGAGATGGGAAGGAAGAAAGAGGTCCAGAGTACAACTGTGGGGGATCACCAACTAGAGGGCAGGGGTGCTCACAAAAGGAAGAGAAAAAAAGTCTACAGGTAAAGATGGTTCAGGTTCATAAATCAACCTGCTTGAGACTAGCTAATGGAAAAGTAAACTGGAGTCTTTTTTTAATACAAATGTAATTAACCAATCTATAATCACCACAGGGAGTACCAGCAACATCTCATTTGTTTCTCCCTCTGTAGGTAATGGACTGATAATGTTTCAGACATTAACACGGCAGAAATCCACAGTTCCCCACTGAGAAACAAGTCCTCCTTTCTGGGCATAAAAAAGTAGCAGAACAGAGCCTCTTAAGCCACGTTCACTTCAGTTCCATGGAACAATTAACACCACTTCTTTTTTAAATAAAAACAGCCTACAGTGCCATAACTCACCTGCAAACATCTAGTGCCTTGCGAACATCTCCTGAAACAGCAGAGACTTTGCGGGCACAGAACTGAATTGCAGCATTGTCCAGAACCTGATCGCTAGACACCTTTGGACAAGACATAGAAGATAAGTTTGAATTAGAAGATTTTCCCTCTGTAATTAAGGTTCTAGGGATATTTTCACATTTAAGTCTAAACATGATTGGCAACCCTTTAGAGTCTAAAAGATACTTTTCTGCTCATAAATAAATGGAGATGTTTGAGAGTTTTCACACATTTAAGCATTTTGTAGAAAATGAGGTTGAGGTTAATAAACGGAAAATAACAATGGAATTAAAAAAAAATCTATGTAGTCACTTTCTTTTTTTTTTTTTTTTTGAGGCAGAGCCTCAAGCTGTCCCCCTGGGTAGAGTGCCGTGGCATTACAACTCACAGCAACCTCCAACTCCTGGGCTCAAGCGAGTCTCCTGCCTCAGCCTCCCAAGTAGCTGG
>NW_003852413.1:23715069-23736141 GCF_000181295.1 Otolemur garnettii
CTATAGGCTCCGAGCCTATGTAATCACTTTCAAAACAGAAAGTTTTTTCATGGATTCTATTTTTTTTCTGAGATAGATTTTCACTATGTTGCCCTCGGTAGAGTGCTGTGCTGTCACAGCTCACAGCAACCTCCAACTCTTGGGCTTAAGCAATTCTTCTTTTTTTTAATTGTTGGGGATTCATCAAGAGTATAAGAAACCAGGTCACACTGATTGCATTTGTTAGGTAAAGTCCCTTTTACAATCGTGTCTTGCCCCCCAAAGGTGTGGCACACACCAAGACTCCACCCTCCTCCCTCCTTTCTCTCTCTGCTCTCCCCTTCCCCTACCCCTACCATTTCATTAACTGTCATTAATTGACCTCATATCAAAATTGAGTACATAGGATTCATGCTTCTCCATTGTTGTAATGCTTTACACATTAATAGTAAATAGTAATGCTATTTACTAAAATAATATGTTCCATTTCCATCCAGGTTAAAACAAAGGCTGTAAAGTCTCCAGCTTAAGCAATTCTTTTGCCTCAGCCTCAGCAGTTGTCATTGTTATTTGGCAGGCCTGGGCTAGGTTCGAACCCACCAGCTCCAATGTATGTGGCTGGCGCCCTAGCTGCTGAGCTATGGGCGCCGAGCCATGGGTCCTGTTTTTTTTTTGAGACAGAGCCTCAAGCCTCGCCATCACCCTGGGTAGAGCACAGTGGCATCACACCTCACAACAACCTCCAGCTCCTGGGCTCAAGCGATTCTTCTGCCTCTGCCTCCCAAGTAGCTGGGACTATAGGCACCCACCACAACGCCTGGCTATTTTTTGGTTGCAGCCATCATTGTTGTTTGGCAGGCCTGAGCTAGATTTGAACCCGCAATGCAGGTGTATGTGGCTGGCGCCTTAGCTGCTTGAGCCACAGGCACCAAGCCTGGGTCCTGTTTTTTAATGTCCATTAAGGAAGCATTTGAGTGATTCTTCAAACTCTTACTTTTATTTCAGCACTGAAGTATCCACTAAATGAATGGAACCATGTGTGTAAATTCACATAAAAATGTTCTCACTATGTTCCATTAGTAAAGCAACCAAAGTGAAATATTTCAGCTATTGTTAGGTTTCCCAAACACAGATGATCCAAAGAACATATGGGCACAATAGCTGGGACTCACTTGACTAAGTCGATCTTGCAAGATAGTGGCTATCTGAACTCTGGTGTAAGGTGGAAAATTCAACAGCCGTGGTTTACATTTTCCTCTAGCTTGAAGCCTAGGCAGGAGTCTGTCTGTTAGATCCAGGGTATTAGCAATACCTGAGGGGGAAATTAAATAACACTAATCACGATTAGTCAAATAAGACCAAAGAGAAAACGCTGAAAGCTAATTAAAATTTTGTTATAATACATCATTTCTTCTTTTTTTTTTTTTTTTTTTGAGACAGAGCCTCAAGCTGTCACCTTGGGTAGAGTGCCGTGGCATCACAGCTCACAATAACCTCCAACTCCTGGGCTTAAGCGATTCTCTTGCCTCAGCCTCCCAAGTAGCTGGGTCTACAGGTGCCCGCCACAATGCCCAGCTATTTTTTGATTGCCCGGGCTGGATTCGAACCCATCAGCTCTGGTGTATGTGGCTGGCAACTTAACCGCTTGAGCTACAGGCTCCGAGCTTATAATACATCATTTCAATTGTTGCTTCCCATTTGCCCTTAGCCTACCCCACTATTGAGAAGGTAAACCAGGCTGGGTGCAGTGGCTCACCCTTGTAATCCTAGCACTCTGGGAGGATGAGTAGGGGATTCCTTGAGCTCAGGAGTTTGAGACCAGTCTGACCAAGAAAGAGTGAGACCCCATCACTAATGAAAATAGAAAATATGTGCTGAGTGTGGTGGCACCCACTTGTAGCCAGCTACTGCGGAGGCTGAGGCAAGAGCATTGCTTGGGTCCAAGAGTTTGAGGCTTTTGTGAGTTATGATGATGCCACAGCACTCTAGCCAAAGCAACAGAATGAGACGGTCTCAAAAGAAAAAAAAAAAAAAAAAAGATATATCTATTAGGTAAAATAACAGAGTCATTATAGAATGTTCTTTTCAAGTTAGGCTTAGAATTGTGGATTGATATGAAGGATCAGATATTCCAAAAATCTATTATATGTGAAATGCATTATTATGTCACTTTATTTAGACTTAACAAAATAGATTTGCCTTAGATTAAAATTATTACCTTGTATTAATTTTCTTATTTTGATAAGACAGAAAGCTTAAGTATTACATAAAATGATAAGTAAGCTGAAAAATTAAAACAATGAAAAAGAAATATTTATTTTATTTTTTTTGAGACAGTCTTACTTTGTCACCCTCAGTAGGGTGCCGGGGGTGAGCTCACAGCAACCTCAAACTCTTGGGCTCAAGCGATTCTCTTATCTCAGCCTCCCGAGTAGGTGGGACTACAGGCACTTGCCACAATGCTCACCTATTTTTTAGAGACAGGATCTCGCACTTGCTCAGGCTGGTCTCACACCTGTGAGCTCAGGCAATCCACCTGCCTTGGCCTCCTAGAATGCTAGGACTATAGGCGTGAGCCACAGCACCTGGCCTAGAACTCTTTAGAACTATCATGTAATACTAACAATTGAGTACTAACCAATTAGCACCAATCGGGAGTTGCTTAGCCATGGCCATTCAAACAGTGTGTACAATACATCCTGCCCTTTGCTGTCCAGTTGATCCATCTCATCCAACACCAACACACTGCATACAAAGAGAAACAATTAGTATCCACGTTCACCTGTCTTAACCCTCTAATCAGTTTGATCTGGGCTGACTTTAGGTCACATTGCTAAAGATGAGACTAGCCTAAAGATCATAATTTATCCTATCTCTAGTCACTTTTTACAAGTATACCCCCCATCATGAACAAGTAACACCCAGATGTTTTCAAGCAATTAGTTAAAAAACCCTTCTTCCAATTTAAAATTAGAAGGTGTATTTTTTTTCTTCCCCTGTTACGTATGTGTAACCACCCCTCATATAGCAAATATAGGGAATGTTCTCTTTGTGGGCAACAGACTTTACAGATTTTCACAGAGCAACATGCCGCAGAGAAATACTTACATCATGGGGCCCTTCTCTGCAGTCATGTGTTTTTCCAATTTTCTCATCATGTCCTTCCCAGCTGGCTTGGATACTTCTTCCTGACAAATCTCCTGAGCAATAGCTGGGAATACAGCCTGGGCACTTCTCAAGGACATGCAATTCAGCATGATAGTTTTAAAGCCTTTTAGTTCCTTCTAGAAAAAAAATGCAAACATGGGAGTTATTTTGTCCTCTCATAAACATTTGAGGAGCTAATAGCATATATGAGAGGAGGGAGTTCTATTTTCATTTGAAAAGATTTAGATAATGAAACTACAAATGTCTTATTTTAAGGAAACCTTCCATCTCCTGAACTTCAACTTTTTCTTAACCCTTAAAATCTAAGTGTCGCCTATCGACCCATGAATGGATTAACAAATTATGGTATATGTATACCACAGAATACTATGCAGCCATAAAAAAAGATGGAGACTTCACATCTTTTATGTTTACCTGGATGGAGCTGGAACATATTCTTAGTAAAGTATCTCAAGATTGGAAAAAAAAAAGTATCCAGTGTACTCAATACTACTATGAAATCAATATATAACTACCTACACACTCATAAAAATAGCAAAACATAACTATAGTCCAAAAGTAGAAGGGAAGAGGAGAGAGAGGGGAGGGGGAACATGGGAGGAGGGAGGGTATGGGGGGCGGGGGGGAGAACCTCACCTCATGTGCATGATACAATGGTATATTTCAAAACTATTAAGTAATGAAGGGGTGGCGCCTGTGGCTCAAAGGAGTAGGGCACAAGCCCCATATGCCAGAGGTGGTGGGTTCAAACCCAGCCCCGGCCAAAAACTGCAAAAAATAAAATGAAATAAAATAAAAAAATGAGTATAATCGTGATGGATATGTTACTTAGTTCAATGTAAGCATTTCATATTGTATATTGAAGTAGTACCCTAAGCCCCATAAATGAATCAATGTACAAAGTTATGACTTAATAAAAAACTGTTAAAAAAAAAAAAATCCAGGGCCGTGCCTATAGCTCAAAGGGGTAGGGCGCTGGCCCCACATGCTGGACGTGGCAGGTTCAAACCCAGCCCTGGCCAAGAATTGCAAAAAAAAAAAAAAAAAAAAAAGAAATCAGTGTAATTTTGATTGATGTATTACTTAGCTCAATGTAAGCATTTCATATTGTATATTGAAACAGTACCCTGAACCCCATAAATGCATCAATGTACAAAGTTATGATTTAATGAAAAACAATTTAAAAAATCCAAGTGTCATTTTAGCAAGAGTATCATAATTCAGATTCCCAAGATACCTTGAGGTCTTGCAGAATTCGGCTTAAGCAGGCAGTTTTTCCAGTTCCAGGAGCACCAGAAAGGTAAAGACTTCCAGCTTTTTTCCCACAGATGTGTTCCCTCAGGAAATTTCTGATGACATTCATCTCCTTTTCCCTGGCAGGCAGCCGATCTGGGACAGCTGTATTCAGGACCAGCTTTGTTTGCTGGTAGCAAGTGCCTGTGCCAGATATAAAAGGTCAATTAGACACAACAGAAGGTAACTGAGAGGACCCACTGGGTTTCATTTGTAGTTATCAGCCTTGTGTATAATGGCTGCACTAATAGCTGCTAAGTAAAAACAAACCTTCTTGCTTGAACAGTCTCATACATGCAGATTCTTTCTCCTGTGGACACTTTTGCTCAGACTTTATTGTGCTCTCATGACTCTTTTGAACTGAGGAAGGTATTTTGTTTTGGTGAACTCTAGCTTGTTCTCTTTTTCTAGGAGATTTAACTGTCAGCTGATTGTCAAATACCAATCTTCGTCCCTTAGGTGTACGTGAGCGAGGGGGACCATTCTCTTTCTTGCCTTGCTTTGGTGGAGAACAGGGAGATAAACGAGGAGTGTTGCACAGGTTGTCATCACCTAAAACATATTGAAATCAAAACATAGTCATTAATAACAGAGGATAGCAAAAGGACTTGAAAAGACTTCTGCCTTTCCTAGAAAGAGGTGGATTTGGATCTGGTCAGAACCACCAAAATAAAATGCTTTCTCAAGTAGAATCAAATATTGACCACCAGATGGCACCACTGATCTTAACAAAGTATCCCTCCCTTATCCCTGGTTTTGCCTTCCATAGTTTCAGTTGCCCAAGGTCTGAAAATAGTAAATGAAAAATTTCAGAAATAAAAAATTCCTAAGTTTCAAATTGTGAGCTCTTGAGTAGTATGATGAAATCTTGCACCATCCCGCCTGGGACACAAATCATCCCTTTGTCCAGCATATCCACGCTATATATGTTACTCCCCCATTAGTTACTTGGTAGTTGACTTAGTTATCAGATCAAAAAACATTTCATATACATATACACACATATATATATGGTTTGGTACTATAAGATTTCAGACATTGGCTGGGGGTCTTGGAATATATCCCCCATGGATAAGAAGTTGCTACTGTATTTGGTAGAAACCAAATGAGTTTTTTTTGAGACAGAGCCTCAAGCTGTCCCCCTGGATAGAGTGCTGTGGCATCACAGCTCACAGCAACCTCCAACTCCTGGGCTCAAGTGAGTCTCTTGCCTCCGCCTCCCAAGTAGCTGGGACCACAGGCACCCACCACGCCTGGCTATTTTTTAGTTGCAGCTGTCACTGTTGTTTGGTGGGCCTGAGCTGGATTCGAACTCGCCATCTTAGGTGTATGTGGCTGGCGCCTTAGCCACTTGAGCCACAGGCACTGAGCCACCAAATGAGTTTTAGTAGGATGAAATTCTAAGATGGTTCTACAACAAGATTTCTCCATCTTGATACCATTGACATCTTGAACCAAATTGCCAGAGAGTTGTCCCGTGTACTGTAGGATGTTTAGCAGCACCGCTGGCCTTTAACCACTATGCTACTCTCTTAGCTGTGACAACAACAAAAATGTCTCCAGATACAGCCAAATCACCCCTCATTAAAAACAAATGCAATAAAACAAGAAAGAATTACCAAACATTGTTCTAAAACAAGAAAAGGACTAAAAATATAAAAATTATTACTGTGGCAAGTTTCATAATACTGTGTAACTGCAAGGTTATTTAAAACACTGACAGAGATCAGCCTGAGCAAGAGCGAGACCCTCCTGTCTCTACTAAAAATAGAAAAACTAGCTGGGTGTGGTGGCATATCCTTGAAGTCCCAGCAACTTAGGAAGCTGAGGCATGAAAATCACTTGAGCCCAAGAGTTTGAGGTTGCTATGATGCCACAGAATGCTAATCAGGGCAAAAAAATGAGACTCTGCATCCAAAAAAAAAAGAGAGAGAGAAAACACCAACAAAGAGACCATCCCGAGCAAAAGTGAGGCCCCGTCTCTACGAAAAATAGAAAAATTAGTCAGACATGGTGGCAAGGACCTGTAGTCCCAGCTACTAGGGAGGCTGAGACAAGAGATCACTTGAGCCCAGGAGTTTAAAGTTACTGTGAGCTAGGCTGAAGCCATCCACTCTGCCCAAAGTAACAGAATGAGTGAGACTCTGTCTCAAAAAAATAAAAATAAATAAAACAACAATAGAACTAAATTCAGAATTGAGGAATTGAAGAAAAGACCTATAAAGTAGTTCAGAAAGTAATCTTAATAACCCTGGAGTTCAGTAAACACTTAGCAAACATTCTGAAAATAACTAGAATGGGTTCAAATGAGTTTTGAAAGTTTCTCATAAGAGGATAAAAAAAGGTTAAGAGCTACTAGTGAAAAAGTTGTACTTATATAATGGATAGCTTACCCAGACGTTTTCTAGGGCTGAGAGGCAGATTTTTTAAATAAGGAGAACAGGGTATAGCCTGGACATTTGTCGGTACTAGTTTAGTGTCCAATATCCTAGACAGTTTCTTTTTTGGAAAACTGATTATAGCTTGTGCCTGGGATCGGGTTTGAGGCATGATGGCAACACAGCTGGATACAAAAAAGAATAGGACAGCCAGTCAATATGTAAAAGTGAAGAAAAACAACATGGAACTTAATATACAGATGATTGACACTCGTTTTGTAAGTAAATTATGTTAAAATAATATTCGAGCATTCGGTTCTGCTGTACACCCAAATCTGTGCAAGGATAGCTAACATTTGTAGTCTACCTACCGTGTGTAAGATACGGCTATAAGCACTTTACATATTAACTCATTTTAGTTTTACAACTATCTGAGAAGTAGGTTATTATCATTATCTTTACTTTACAGATGAGATGTAGGGAGGCCCAAAGTTACAGAAAAGCAGGGATATAACGCCAGGCATTCTGGTGCCAAAACCCAAGTTAACTACTTGAATGATGCAATAGAACGTTATCTGAATTGACTTCTATGGCACTTCTAATTCCCTCACTCCAGCATGTGGGGTACCCTTATCACTAGTTTAGGCCAGCAACCGCCACATTTACGGTCTCTCCCAAGCCCTCCCACTGCAGTTCGGTCGTCCCTCAGTTCCTCCCTCTGCCTATGCCCTTAGGGTCCCCTCTTTGCGGCTCTCAACCCCACCCCGGGGCATTCCTTCCTACAACTTTCAGCTCCTTCACACCATGCACAATTGCGCAAACTACTCTGAGGTCGCATAGGACCCTTCCCTGACCCAGATCTCAGACCTCCAGCATTCTCAGCTCTCTTCTCCGCCCTTCTCGGGTCTAGCGGAACCCGCAGACCTGGCCCCAGCCCTCACCCAACAGCACTGCCTCCCAGGCCCAAGCCCCCCTTAGTAACCCTCTCGTTTCCACCTTACAGGGCTGCCTCACCGAGTGCTGGTTCTTTCTCACGTCTCAAACACAGTCTCACAGACTTTCCACCAAAAGTTCCTGAAAAACCACACACCAGCAGCAACTAAACCCAACCGGGCTCGCGCCAAATCTGCACAGCTACAGAGTTTCCACTTCCCGCCAAAGCCCGGCCTCGTTTCTGATTGGCTGTCTCCACGCCGCCGTACTCCTTGGCCACCGCCCCTTGTTCCGCGTCCAATCCTGCTGGAAGACCCACAACCAATGAGAAAGCCCCAGGTCTCCGGGCCAAGGTGACGTCCTGCTCATTTCGGGGGGAAAAGACATGTACATCCGGGGCCTCCGCGGGAAGACGCGCTATTGAGGCTGGGAAGACTCTGGGTAAGACGGACCGACCCCGCCGCAAAGCCCGGCGGGAAGTGTAGTCTTTACCCCGCTGCGAGTCTATTTCTGCGCTCCTTTCCACTGGAGGAGCAAAATGTTGTTGCTTTACTCACAGCCAAACGCACCGTTTCATTCTCCTCATGGACTAGATTTTCAGAGAGCTACCACACAATGCCTACCATTTTGGGGGCGGTTGTTTGCGCCAGGTATGATGCTAGGCGCTTTACTTACCTCTAATACGCAACCCTCCAAGGCCCAAAGGCAGTATGTGCACAGGGTTAGAGGTCAGGTCTTCTGACACCTGAACCCGTGGGGATTTTTGTAAAGTTCTGCACACCTATGTAAAGAAAACAAACTAGGGTGGTGCCTGTGGCTCAACGGAGTAGGGCGCGGGCCCCATATGCCGAAGGTGGTGGGTTCAAACCTAGCCTCCCAAACTGCAAAACAAACAAACAAACCTCTATACGTTATCTCTTGATTTGTGCTTCAAAGGTGAGAAATAGGACTAACCCTTCGCCTTTATTTTGTTCAAGACATTATTATATTCTGTGCTTCTTACCATTAATCCAAACATTGTAGGGAAAAGAGAGAATTATGACCCCTTAATTTTAAAATGTTAGGGTTTCAGGGCCAGGAAGACAGCAGAAAAGGAAAGCTGAGCTTTTAATGAAAAATTATGAGTAGTAATTTGCAGGCTAGCTTCCAAAGCTAATAACCTATCTAATTCAGGTTCCTTTAAGGTCAGAACACAATTCTAGGTGATGGTAAACATTTATCTTTTATCCTCCAATATCAAATAAAACAGAGCCATAGGCGCGGCGCCCGTGGCTCAAGTGGCTAAGGTGCCAGCCACATACACCTAAGGTGGCGGGTTCAAATCCAGCCTGGGCCCACCAAACAACAATGATGGCTGCAACCAAAAAATAGCCAGGCATTGTGGCCGGCGCTTGTGGTCCCAGCTACTTAGGAGGCTGAGGCAGGAGACTCGCTTGAGCCCAGGAGTTGGAGGCTGCTGTAAGCTGATGCCACAGCACTCTACCCAGGAGAGAGCTTTTTTGAGGCTCTGTCTCAAACAACAACAACAACAAACAACAAAAAACAGAGCCATAAAGCCGAGAAACAGAAAAGCAAGTACTTAGTTCATATAGGTGCTAAGGGCCAATATTGAGTTACTAAGTGTATGCCAAGGACTGAGCTCCCTGTATGACTGACTAATCTTCACAAGCACCCCACAGAGTTAGTATTATTCTTATTATACAAACGAGAAAATCAAATTAGAGAGGTTGAATAAACTTGCCCAAGATCACACAACTATAATAGTAAAGGGGAAAGCTGGAATTTGAACTCCAAGGTCTGACAGAAAATCTAACTCTTGACCACTTAATCACAGGGGGATGATTAGACAGATGTAGGTTCTAAATAGGAAGAGACAGTGGAGTACATTTTGGGAAGGTTTTCTAGGAGCTGAAAATGAAGTGAACAGGCTATCATGAATGGAAGAAGAAGACAGAATACTTTTAGACCAGATGGTATTTCTAATCTCTTAATAGGACAATAGAAGCCAAGAAGCAACCTTACCTGTTCATATTTTTACAACCTGGGTGCCTAAAAATTGCCCTTAACAACCTGAAATGGTAATGCACCCAAGCCAGCTTTAAATGATGGTGGTGGTAAACAACCTACCAAAGTTACAGTGGGGATAAATAGAGCAGATACAGTATTGGAGCTTATGAAAGCACTCGCTAGAAAATATTGCACTGGCCCAAGAAAAGTCAAGCATTAAATGGCCACAGAGGAAGCAGGCAAAGAATCACAGAAATACAAGATTGAAAGGTCTCTAAATGGCTATCTACTTGAAGTTTTCCCTTTTCCCTAAGGATCCTCCAATAACATGATGTATACACCATCATACTGTTTCTCCTATCTGTGCTTTTGTTCTTGCTGTTACCTCTGGTTGGAATGCCACTCACCATCCTTATTCCCCGAGTAACTCCCACAATGCCTTTTAATATCCTGCATAGGCTTCTCCTGGATGATGTCCTAAAGCAGTTCTCAACCTTCCTAATGCTGCAACCCTTTAATACAGTTCCTCATGTTGTGGTGACCCCCAAACACAAAATTATTTTTGCTGCTACTTCCTAACTGTAATTTTGCTAATGTTATGAATCGTAAGTATCTGACATGCAGGAGACCCCCAAAGGGGTCACAACCCACAGGTTGAGAACTGCTGTACTAAAGTCTGTGAGCTCCTTGGAGGCACAGACCAGGTCGTATTCATCTTTGCAGTGTATTACAGAAGCCTGGTACAGAAGAAAGTGTGCAATAAATAAAGGGATGGAAAGGATATTCCTGCCAAATGGACATCCACCCTTAGCGTTAACTTCTTTTATGTGGTGGGATAGCATACAGTCCCTTAAATCTCACACCCCTACAACTAGGAGAGGAGAATGCATTCAATTATGTGTAAAAACAATACAAACTGGGATCCAGAGGTTTTTTTTTTTTTTTTTTTTGGAGACAGTCTCATCATGTCACCCTTGGTAGAATGCCATGGCATCACAGCTCATAGCAACCTCAAACTCTTGGGCTTAAGCAATTTTCTTGCCTTAGCCTCCCAAGTAGCTGGGACTACAGATGCCTGCTACAATGCCCAGCTATTTTTTTGTTGCAGTTGTCATTGTTGTTTAGCAGGCCTGGGCAGGGTTTGAACCTGCCTGCCTCGGTATGTGTGGCCAGTGCCCTAACCACTGAGCTATGAGTGCCAAGCCTAGGCTCCAGAGTTGTCAGAGGTGAAGCATTTCTCCAGTTATTCTCTGGGGTAGTCAGGATCCTGAAGTTGACATTTTTCTATTCTAGTTCATTTTTTATAGTTCTCTTACCTCTATCTGCAGAGTACATGGAAGTTGGAGACAAAAATCTTCCAGCAAATTGCTCAGTTCATGGCTGGATTGGCTCAGGATATACTTAAGAGGAATAGTTACAGAAAGCGGCTGTGCCTCAACAGTAAAGTGAGCAAATTAGTGTCCTTATCACCTGCTAACTCACAGTATCATGGAGGAGGACCAAATCACCCTGGAAAGACCTGTTTGGCATCTTCTACTTGAGAATGTGTGTTTGTTTGTGTATGCATGTACACACATAGACTGGCAAAACCATCCCAATAAGACAGAGAAAGCTTATAGGGTTAGCAAGTTAAGGGTCATTTAGGCAAGCTCCATTTGCAGGCTATTTAAAGTCAGGAGGAAAAATTAAATCAATAAATAGGTAGCTTTATTAATCATATTAATAACAATGATGGATCAAATAATCAGGGATTCAGCCAGTCTGGAAAAGTACGAATGAAAATGAAAGGAGTCTTCCCCCTCCCCCACAGAGTTTTATATCTAAATTATACGAGTGAGTCATATACACTCTCATTAAGAGTCAGTATGAGAAATAATTTCAAGACCTTTGCTAGTGATGGAAAATACAAGTTAAGCTCATTAAGCCTTAGTGGTTATTATGTCAGCTGACCACAGTAAGCACAGAATGTCTGGTTGAATTTTTACACCAAAGTCAAAGATCAAGAAAAACAACTAAGACTTCAACTTTTAAAAAGCAGTGAAGAAAAACAGCTAACACCCATATAAAAATAGATGCACAAAGTCTGTATGCTCTGCCCCCACCTTTTCTTCCATTCCTTAATTTGAGAACTTGCCACACAAGGTAGAAAGAATCGAGAGATATTAAGGAAAAGGACAGAAGGCCTCCTGGCCTCCTGAGTTCCCTGAAATCATGAGCAAAGGGGAGTTAGGTGGAAATATAAGGGCTGTCAAAATCTCTTGGTCAGCAAGGCTAACTAGAAATAATGATTTTTCAAGGCGAGGAGAGAAAATCTTCATGCAACTGCAGATGATTCTGCCCAAAGCAGAACATCTACTTTCTTGAGGGGACCTGAAATCACATCACTACATTTTACCCAGAAAATGAGGCAACAGATTTTCTACCCTCTCTAGGCCACCGGTTGAGGCTATATTCTAGACAAGAGTACACAGTTTTCAGTTTTTTGTTTTTGTTTTTAAGCAAGGTTTAATTAAACTTCACGGCATCCAGAAGAAAGAAATGTACCAAAGGATCCAACCTGAGACCAGATTATACATTTTAAAAGGAGAGGGAAAAAAAAAATCAATGCTATTTGGAAGGAGCATTGTAATCAGAATTCCAAAATAAATCTTACAATAAATTATTTTTTGGAAGGAAACCGATCTACATGCAGACAGATGAACACATACATACCCACATACACACACACAAGTGTCATTCTAGTCTTTTATTCAGTGTTGACTGTGACTTCCATGCTGGGGACGATGGAAAAGGACAACGGTGAGACATGAGAAAAGGCAGTGAGGCCCCTCTGCCAACCAGTGGAATGAGATTTAAGACAATGAAGAGAATGAACTCACTAAGTTGTCAGAAACAAGAGTAGAAAGAAGGAAACAGCAGTTATCAAGGAAGATTTTAATTGCTTCAAAGGAGAGAAGCAAGCATAGGAAACTAACACAAATAAAGGCACAATGAAGGTGGAGTTAAATGGAACCAAATCTTTCCTTCAGTTAAATGGTTATCCTTTTTTTTTTGCATATGGTTTTGAAGGTGGTTTTAAGAGATAAGTCTGGAAGGTAGAGCTATAATGGCCCTCCTCTCTCCCTTCACATTCCCAAAATTAGGGTGGCTTAACAGAAGGCTACTGTGACAACTTAACTAGGGGTTGAGATTCAACAGGAGAAAAAAAGACTACAATTGGAATGTGAAGAATCTGATCTGCAGTTGATCTCAGGTTGGGTTTCCAGTAGGACACAGCTCAGTGTTGTGACAAAGGGCCTCAGATGCCCTACACTCGACCCCCAGAGCGCAGAGGGAAGAACCCTGGACCATACTCCTCCCCCAGTCCCCTAAGCACCCAGCCTACAGATTATTTCAAGTGATCAGGAGAATTAAAACACACCCCAACCCTGAGTTGCTCTGTAGCAAGTCTATTTACAATTTTTTTTCTCATCTCTCCCTGGAGGTAAATCAGGATTTCAAGTTGGGAAGCCATGGGGTTTAAGAGATTCCCCCAGTGCAATGGCCAGTGACTCTGCCTGCTGGGAGAGCTGAGATGAATTCCTAGAGACAGCAGCCTCACATTCATCAGATGGGGTAGCCCTAGGCTCTCACTCTGCTGGCCGAGGCTGTGAAAATAATAGGGCACTGCAGCTGGAGCAAATCTCCATGACAGAGAAAACCACACCTGGAATATCAAAGTGCTGGTCCAGGTTTGGTGACTAGAGAAGAGAGGGAAGAGGGGCACCTAGCTCATTTAAAAACTTGGAGGCCACTGTCCTGCTTCCCAGACAGGGTAGTTAAGAAACAACTATTAAGTTTTTCCCTCTAGGAAAAAACATCACAAAACCAAACCCACATAAGGGCTTCCTGATGCTTAGTTGGGCAATGTCTCTTCCTTCCAGGAGGGGACAAGGGAGTTAATGGGACTGGGCAACAGCCTCAACATGAGACCACCCAATCTTCCACCGAAGAGACGACATTCCCACAAGCAAATAAGAAGAGCAGTTTAAAAGGTGAGTAGTTTTAGTGCTCTTGTAGCCAGCTCACCATAAACCTATATTATAAGCTTTTTACAACATACAAAATAGACCAGTAACTATGAGGATCACATTCTCATCTTCAATAGTAAATATACATGATAATATATCTAATATTAACAGTGGGACCAAATGTATAAGGCAAAGACATTTAAACAATGGCTGTGTCATTAACATGCTCTGAAGAAGGAAAACCCATCTGACTAGATCTAGACCTGGGCCTTTTTTCATGAGGCCAAGACAACAAATACAGACTCAATACCCATGTGACACAGTCCAAATGCTGGGGGTATGAGGGGCAGCAGGTTATGGGGAGGAAGATGTCAGCCCCAGTGAAAAGCTGGGGTTTGGCTTTACTTGTGATATTTGGATGCCCTATGTATGAGTAAGGGGTAGGGGGAGACACACTTTGATAACATGGTATAAAAGGCATCAACTCCCATTTCAAAAATAAATGGGAAGACTTCACAGTCAAAGTTCAGTAACTTGTCAGCATCTACCCTGGAACTCTGCTGCAGCATCAACTCTTGCCCCCTCTCCTTTCCCGTCCACTAGCATCCCCTCTTCAGCTCTATTCTCTTCAGTACAATGGGGATACTTTTGGGAGGTAACTGTTAACGGACTTGAAAAGAAGAATGATAAATAAAGCATGATTAGAAAAAGTTTGGTGACAGACCTAATCATGATTGTCTGAAAAATCAATGTGGTCCAGGGGATGGCAAAGGGCAGCAGACCCCATACAGATAACCCAAGCCAAGCCCTCCCTCACCTGGTACTGGGAAGACCTGGGTTTCACCTGGCACCATGCAGATCCTTAGCCTGTGACCCAGCAGATTTGAAAGATCCCAAAGGCAGTCTAAGCTTGTGATGCGTCTTTTGAAAATTTTAAACTAATTTTCTCCATCCATTTAAAAAAAATAGCATGTTCTCCCTGCTTTCATGCCAAGCTTTGCCTCTGCATGTGGCAATAGCTGTAGCAAACCAAAGCAGCTGGTGTGTCAAACTCAGGAGCTTCACCCTGCTGTCTTCTCATCCATCCTGAGTTCCTACCTAAACTAGGAACCTCCATTTTTTTTTTTGTGCTCTTTAACTAAGACCTGGAAGACAAAGAAACGACATATTGCTGGCTGCCAAGGAAGATCCGCTAGACTGAGGCACACCTCACCATCATCTTTGTGCTTCTTGACATACAGGATCTTTGAATATCCTCACAAGCTCTACTTACTTCCTTAGCCTTCTTTACTTCAGTGTGCTAACCCCTGCAGTCTTGGGAAGGCAAGAATGGTGGTGGAAAAAGGAAGAGTCTGCTCAGTCAGATCGGCTGTGAACTTCAGTATCAACAGACTAAGGTCCTCTGTAGCCCACAGAGCCAGGCCCTTCCACAAGGTGCCTCACCCTCCCCTTGTTTGTCTATTCTCCAGGGGCTAAAGGACTGAAAGAACTACTGACCATTTCAGGGCCAGTCAGCAAAGACTGAGGCAGACTCAAGTTTGAGGCTAAGGCCAAGGCCCTATCCTCCTCTCTCCCACCAAAGGATTTTGGGGTTTGTGAGTCAGGAATGAATCATGTTCCCACAAGTGACTTTTCTATTGAGGGCATGGGGAGTAAGGAGAGGAAAAATCCCTCAGCCTAGACCCCTGAGGAAATAGGGCAGGAAATCCCAAAGGACTCAAATGGCTCTGGTCCCTTTGCTGCAGAGGAACTGACTAGCTCTAAAATGATTCTCAGTTTATATCACCCTCTCTTTTTATTAAATGTTTAGTTCAACTGATTAGTTTTTAGTGTTTATGTCCAACTTATCCCTGGGGTGGGGAACAGGGGTGGGGTAGGATGAGAACAAAACCAAAATACCCCTAAAAATAAAGCACACCCATGTCCTTGCCCTTTCTCCGAATTTGACCTTTAAAACAGATCACTTCTCTCCAAACTCCTTTCCTGCTTCACTAAAAATGTTCCCTTCCCACTCAGAAGCCCTGGCCATGCTACCCTGCTAAATGATGAAATATAACAGACCCGCCAGGCTTCCCCTATAGAGGGGAGGAGGAGGAAGGAGTATCATATTGCCCTGCCCCAGCAATGAGTTAATTCATCACAACAAGGCACCTTTCCCCAAGAGGAAAGCAGGAGACACAGAAGCTTTTTCCTCATCTGGCTAGCAGGGCTTGGTAGAGGAAGGATGGATGCAGGGTTTGAGACCCCATATCAATATAAAGAGTCCGATCACCAAGTCCAGAGACGAGATGCATAGATGGAGATGAGCCGGGAGGATGCTTGGTGTCTAGGGTTGGTTGCACTGGAGAAACATGTTAGGAGCTCTCATGCAGGTTTCTGGGGGGAATGGAAGGGACCATCTGAGAAGAAAAGGTCCATCTTTTTCCTGAGGATCAGGACCAAGCCAAGCTTCACCTGAGAATGGGTGGCAGAGGTGGGGCTCCACGGGCAGCTGAAAAACAAAATAATTATCAAACACCCACAAGTCACCCACCAGACTCTAAAGAACCCAAGCAGTCCTGAAATGAGAGAAAGGCTCTTTAAGCTAAGCTTCAAAATCTGGGAACTAAATTTTGTTGTTTTGTTTTCATAAAAAAACGAAGATGAAGAGAAGCCAAAATAAAACAAACAAAAACAAATTGTACATTCTATGCAATTATGGAAAAACGTTTTTTTTGTTTGTTTAAGTCTTTTGCCCCTGGGTAGAGTGCCATTGCGTCACAGCTCACAGCAACCTTAAACTCTTAGGTCTCAAATGATCCTCTTGTTTCAGCCTCCCAATAGCTGGCACTATAAGCCCCTAACAGTATACCTGCCTAGTTTTTCTGTTTTTAGTGGAGACAGGGTCTTATTCTTCCTCAGGCTGGTTTTGAACTCCTGAGTCCAAGCAATCCACCCACCTTGGCCTCCCAGAGTGCTAGGAATACAAGCGTGAACTACTGAGCCCAGCCAAAACTTTCCTTACTACTATTCTCACCTCGGTTTGTTTTGCTGGGATATATTCTCTGAAAGTGTTTATATTCTTCTGGAGCAGGAAAGTCTTCTACTGGATGGAAGGAATACTTTGACTCAAAATCGTCTGAGAAAAAAACAGAATATTAATTTATATTACCGTTGTTTGTGCTACCACAGACTTCGGAGCCATTTATTACCCTCCCCCCTTACTAATTCTCTCATATAAAATCTGATGTACTGAGAGTGTCTGCCTCACCCACTAAACCAGGGATCTTGAGAACAGCAGTAGCATCATCTTATGTGTGCTGCATATGTAGAGAGTGTGTTCCAAGGCTCTCTATATTAAGGAGTGAGTCTTTGAGCTGATTCTTTAAACCTTTCCACTAAAAATCAGGCACATAACAGGAAAGGAGCCCAGCTGTTTGCATGGAAGCAGAAAGAGATGTAGTTCCATGTTTCTTTCTCCCTTTATTTTTTTGACAGAGTCTTACTTTGTTGCCCTTGGTAGAGTACTATCGCATCACAGCTCATGGCAACCTCAAACTCTTGGACTCAAGCCATCTTCCTGCCTCAGCCTTCCGAGTGGCTGGGACTACAGGTGCCTGCCACAACACTTGACTAGTTTTAGAGATGGGGTCTTACTCTAGCTCAGGCAGGTCTCTAACTCATGAGCTCAAGCAATCCACCTGCCTTAGCCTCCAAGAGTCCTAGGATTACAGGTGTGAGCCACCGTGGCCTGCCTAGATGTTTCAATAACATGGTCATCTTAGGGACTGTCACCATGTGAAACCAACTGAATCAAAGCCACAAATTGGTAAAAATTAATTTAACATGGTAATATTTAGCTCCAGCTAGTAAGAGATTTGACCAGGCAATTCTCTTTCTGTCCAGGTTTCCCTCACTTAGCTCTGCAACACAGTAGAGACAGGCATTTCATGGTCCCCACTTCCACTCTCTAGGGCCTCTCCACAAGAAGGTTCAGATTTTGTGCAAGTTTACCTTGATCACATTTCAAAGGTTTCTACAAAAAAGGCCATTGAGCAAAACTCCCAGTACATTAGGAATAGCGTGGAACATGGGAGATGGGGAAATAGGGGAGGTGAGCAACTATTAAAGAATCCAGAGTGCTAGGACTGCAAAGGACCTTACAGATCTATTCCAGGGGTCTTCAACACAGGGTCTAACAATATCCTCTGGACAACCTTTACTGATGGTTCCATTTCAGAACTAGTAAATCTGAATCTCCTGGATGGGAGCCCCAACATTTATAACCTTGGAAAAGTTAATCTGATATGCTTTTACTATAGCCAATCTCCTCGTTTTACAGATAAGGGGAGTGCAACCCAGAAAAGTAAAGTGACTTCCTCAAAACACAGCTAGTTAGTAGCTTTTAATTACCAGATAAATGTTATATAGTGTTTTGTTTTTGAACACCCAGAAAAGAACTCTCCTTCCTAAGAGGATACACGATTCCTCTCTGAATAGTCCTAAAGAGCAGAGAGTCTCTGACTTAAAAACTAACCACAAATAATGATCCTTTAGGGGCACAAGAGTGGCTTTAGAGTTAGCATCACACTTGCTGATTTTATTTCAATATTCCAAAACAACCATGCTTAGAATATGTACCAAGAAGGCCAGGCGAGGTGGCTCACACCTATAATCCTAGCACTCTGGGAGACTGAGGTGGGCAGATCACTTGAGCTCACAAGTACAAGACCAGCCCGAGCAAAAGCGAGACCCCATCCTAAAAAAATAGCTGGGCACTGTGGCAGGTGCCTATAGTCCCAGCTACATGGGAGGTTGAGGCAAGAGGATCGCTTTAGCCCAAGGATTTGAGTTTGAGGTTGATGTGAGCCATGGCACTCTACTGGGGTAACAGTGAGACTCTGTCTCAAAAAAAAAAAAAGGAATATGTATAATGAAAAGGATGCCTAACAGACATCCTTGAGACCTGAAATAAGTCAGGAAGGGAACTGCTATGAAGAAAGAGTACCTTTCAGCATTCCTACTCTACCCTGGCCACCTGTCAGCTAAGGCACTGGAATTAGTAAAGTTGACACAGGAATTATGAGACTAAACAGCTAGCTACTCACCCAAGAAAGATCGAACCGTGGTGATAGAATCTCTGTGGCCATTCCTCAAAGGTGGTGGTGGAGGAGGGGGTGGCCCCGCTGGCGTCCTTGAGGGTGGAGGTGGGGGCTTTCCTCGGCTCTGGGGTTCTGACCCATGCATTCGGTATGGTGGGGGTGGTGGGGGAGCATCTCTGGCACCATTTCGGATCATGGGTGGTGGGGGTGGAGGAGCTGCAAAGAAAACCCAAAGTAGTCAGGCCTGGATGTGGAGATGGCAAGGGCAGAGGGATTTGAGAGACATGCGCTAAAAGAGTACCTTGGTTCTTTCCCAAAGAACCAGGCTCTGTGAGCCTCTGGATGGCATGTTAAGTTTCATATTCACCTTTCCCCTGATCCTTATTTCTTGAATAACCTCACCAATCTTCCAAATGCCAAGGTTCAGAATAAATGTATAACCTTTTTTCATTTCCCACAGGTGAAGAACACTATTCTTGATTTTTTTTTCCTGCTTTCCCAAGCCTTCCTCCACAATTCTAATTCAGGTCTATCTCATATTTAGCCTGTTTTACTGCAAAAGCCTTCCAAATGTTCTTGCTTCCAATTCACTTTGCATACCACCAACTCACTAAGCTCTCTAAAAAACTTGCCCAGATTTTTTTTCAAGGGCATTGCATTTCCTACATTATAAAATCTCAAATCCTTTGCTTACTTAGTTAACCTACCATTTCAAACAGCCTGATCCCAACTTCTCTTCCTTTCTAAAAACCTACGCAGGGTTAGGCATCCCTCTTTTGCACATCCAACACACCACTACACTGTGTCACAATTATTCATTATATGTGCTTCTTCCCCAGAATCCTACATACATGTACTCCTTAATGTCAGAGCAGTTCCTTCACTGGGGATCCTAAGCTTGGCTAAAAGTACAGCATATGGCGGCACCTGTAGTTCTGTGGGTAGGGCGCTGGCCATATACACCCAGGCTGGTGGGTTCAAACTTGACCCAGGCCAGCTAAACAATGACAACTGCAACAAAAAAAATAACCGGGCATTGTGGCAGGCGCTGGTAGTCCCAGCTACTTGGGAGGCTAAAGCAAGTGAATCGCTTAAGCCCAAGAGTTTGAGGTTGCTGTGTGCTGTGATGCCATAGCACTTTAACATAGTGAGACTGTCTCAACAACAACAAAAAACCCCAAAAACACAAAAAACAAATATCCCAAAAGTACAGGATGTGGTAGGTGAATAGACCAAATTACGTATGTTTTGAGAATTTATTTTTTAATTTTTTTCCTTGAGACAAGTTCTTGCCCTGTCACCAGGGCTCCAGGGCATTGGAATCACCATAGTTCACTGCAACCTCAATTCCTGGCCTTCAGTGATCCTCCTGCCTCAGCCTCCCAAGTGTCTGGGACTACAGGTGCGAACCATTATGCCTAACTAACTTTTCTTACAGAGATCTCACTCTTCTTTGCTCAGCTGGTTTCAAACTCCTGGCCTTATGCAATCCTCCCACCTTACCCCCCTCAAAGTGCTAGGATTACAGATGTGAGCCACCATGCCCCACCCATAATGCTCTGTTCTTATGACTCCCCCCACTATACTCTTAATATTCCTCTTCTCCAATTACCACTCTTACCTATCCGTTAAGATTCAAATTCAAGTTCTATGTTCCAAAGACTCCCCAAACAATCCACTCTATTCTGAATCCCTTATTTGCTCTGCCACAACACAAACGAATATTTCACTTATTCCAGCACTTAACAGTATAAACTAAATGAGTAATTTTCAAAATATCTATAGTAGCAGATCCATGTAAGTTCTGGAAAAGTTATATATCTCTGGTGATAGTCTCTGCTCAAAATATTGTGAATACCTCTTCTGGAACTCCTCCAAAGCCAGTTTATCAGACAGTGCCATAAATATCATATGATAGTCACATTTCACTTCTAAGGTCACCTGACCACCACCAATGAAAACATTCATACCTGTCCCTGACTCTGCTTTTTGGGCATTTTCAAAAATCAAATTTACCCTTAAATAAGACAAAAACTTACCACCAAGTTAATATCAGAATTATGTCTGAAGAAATGGCAACATCACTGGAATAGATGGGTTTTAAGTTGCTTTACCCCTATGCTCTATATTAAACTAATAACAGCAGCTACTATTTACTGGGTATTCATTATGTTGCAGGCACTTCATATGTACTACATCTTTAAAAATTCTTTTTTTTTTTTT
>NW_003852413.1:23736928-23738145 GCF_000181295.1 Otolemur garnettii
TTGTTTGGCGGGTCCGGGCTGGGGATTCGAACCCACCACCTTAGGTGTACGTGGCTGGCGCCTTAGCCAGTTGAGCTATAGGCGCTGAGCCGACAATTTAGTTTCAATAATAAAAGTGTAACTTTATTATTCCTCCTGAACTGTCAGAATTTCTCTAGAGTGATCACAGCCAAGCATGTAACACAGGAAAGGGATGATGTGTATATGCATACCAAGTCCCAGCACGGTGGGTCCAATAAATGTTAGTTTTTGATTCCCATAAGAAAGTTACTATGTCAACTCTCCTCTCTTCAAGGTCTGTCTAAATATTATAAACAGGGGCCAGTGGGTACAATAATTGAAAAGAAATGTCTGGCTGGGGGTGGTGGCTCATGCCTGTAATCCTAGCACTCTGGGAGGCCAAGGTGGGTGGATCATCTGAGCTCAGGAGTTTGAGAACAGCATGAGCAAGAATGAGACCCCCATCTCTAAAAAACAGCTGGGTATTGTGGCAGGCACCTATAGTTCCAGCTACTTGGGAGGCTGAGGCAAGAGGATCACCTGAGCCCAGGCATTTGAGGTTGCTGTGAGCTATGAAGCCATACCACTCTACCAAAGGTGACAGAGCTAGACTGTCTAAATAAATAAATAAGTAGGGTGGCACCTGTGGCTCAAAGGAGTAGGGCGCCGGCCCCATATACCAGAGGTGGCAAATTCAAACCCGGCCCAGGTCAAAAACTGCAAATAAAGAAATAAAATCTCCTTCATACCTTCTAGCAGATCTCTGACCCTTGTTTTTATTCCAAACTTACCCAGAAATACTCTTCAAAATACTCCCTGTAACTCAGATTCCTCAGGGCCTTGAGAATTTGTATCTATTTACAGGCAATGGCCAAGAAGTAAGGTAGAAGGGGGTAGGGCACCCCTGCCCCCCCACATACACTCAGGCTGGAGAGTTCGAACCTGGCCCTGGGCCAGCTAAACAATGACAACTGCAACAAAAAATCCCAGCCGTGGCTCGGCGCCTATGGCTCAACGCCTATGGCTCAACTGGCTAAGGCACCAGCCACATACACCTAAGGTGGCGGGTTCGAATCCCCAGCCCAGACCACCAAACAACAATGACGGCTGCAACCAAAAAATAGCCGGGCCTTTTGGCGGGCACCTGTGGTCCCAGCTACTTGGGAGGCGGAGGCAGGAGACTCGCTTGAGCCCAGGAGTTGGAGGTTGCTGTGAGC
>NW_003852413.1:23740232-23741868 GCF_000181295.1 Otolemur garnettii
AAAAAAAAAAAAGAACTGCTGCTGTGGTTACTGATAAGGAAACCAAGCTAAGGCCTCTGCCAGGTCTCAAAGTTGGTGATGACTAATGGACAGAAGAAGGCTTACAACTTCAAAATTTTCTAAAGAAACCACAAAGAACTAAGAAGTAGGAAGTAAGAAGTCTGCAGACATTTAAAACTACTCAGAGCAACCCTCAGAAATTTTATTGTTCTCAGCTTCTATTTCTGGATGGAGTTAGAAAGTTGGAGCTTTGCTCAAATAAAGAGTTAAAAAAATTTTTTTTAAACTTGAACATTAGGCCGGTAGGTGGTAGCTCACGCCTGTAATCCTAGCACTCTGGGAGGCAAAGACAGGTGAATAGCCTGAGCAAAAGCGAGACCCCATCTCTACTAAAAATAGAAAAAAACTGAGGCAAGAGGATTGTTTGAGCCCAAGAGTTGGAGGTAACTGTTAGTTATGACACCATGGCACTCTACCAAGGGAAACAGCTTGAGACTCTGTCTCAAAAATAAATAAGATAAAATAAAAATGAACTTTATTGGCTTGGTGCTTATGGCTCAAGCGGCTAAGGCACCAGCCACATGCAACTGAGCTGGCGGATTCAAATCCAGCCCGGGCCTGCCAAACAACGACAGCTGCAACCAAAAAATAGCTGGGCGTTGTGGCGAGCACCTGTAGTCCCAGCTACTTGGGAGGTAGAGGAAAGAGAATCACTTGAGCCCAGGACTTGGGGGTTGCTGTGAACTGTGATGCCACAGCACTCTACCCAGGGCAACAGCTTGAGGCTCTGTCTCCAAAAAAAAGAAAAAAAAATAGTGAACTTCATAGCATCAAGGGCTATCTTAGCTAACTCCTTATGCCTAAAGCCAGGGAGACGGGGTTAGGAACGTACCAGGCTACTGCTTGACTGCCCTATGTTAGACTGCCAGCTCTAGACCACAAATCTGTATGTACTTAACGAAGCAGTGGCAAAGACTCATTGGGTTTTTAATATCTGCTTCTTTTGGGGGGAGGGGCAGGGCTGGGTTTGAACCCGCCACCTCTGGCACATGGGGCCAGGAGGCAGGAGGCCTCACCCTTTTGAGCCACAGGCACTGCCCTAATATCTGCTTCTTGACAACATAACTTCTTAACCAATGTCCCATACCTGTAGAGACTGACTTTAAAATAAAATAAAAGCTCAAAAGCCACTTGTGGAGTGTATGGCTCAAAGTTGATACAGCAATATAACAGCCAAAATTCCTGGGTCTAATAAGGCCCCAGAGGGTTGTTATGGGCTCCTCAAATCTCATTCATGCTATTTTGTAAAAAGCACGACAACCTCTTCTACCTTGTTCTAGGGCAACGGTTCTCAACCTGTGGGTCGTGACATTTTCATTGTGACAATGAAAATACATTGCAGCATTAGGAAGGTTGAGAACCACTGTTCTAGGGTTTCTTAATTTCCTTCTCACCTAGTGTAGGCTCCACAGCCCATTATTACAATCACTTCCTTACATACTCTTTACTTGCTGCCCCACTCTCCCTTATAGTTACAATGCCTTAAAAATGCTAATGCTGGGCTCAGCGGCTGTGGCTCAAGTGGCTAAGGCACCAGCCACATATACCTGAGCTGGTGGGTTCGAATCCAGCCCGG
>NW_003852413.1:23742070-23745496 GCF_000181295.1 Otolemur garnettii
AAAAAAAAAAAAAAAAAAAGAAAAAGAAAAAAAAAGCTAATGCTGGTTAAATACAACCCCACTCTTATTCTGCTAAACACATAGCATGCTGATTAATCTCATGACATTTCCCCCTAACCTTAAGTGGGCCTTTCATGTGGTTGGCTATCCAAGCACATTTCCCTAGTCCATTCACTCTCCCACGCTCCAGATGACCATTTTATGCCTTTCGTCTCTCCTCAAATCTCCTTCTCCTTTCCTCACCCTGTTCACAGCTGATGTTCTTGCTTTCTATTTCACCAAGAAAACAGAAGCAAATTAGAAGAAACCTTCCACATTCTCCACCCACCTACCCACTTTTTTCTCTATGCTTATTTGCTGTCTTCCCTCCTGTTACTATGGAAGAACTATCTGTGTTCCTATATAAGGCCAGCCCCTTACCTATGGATCAGATTCCTTCTTCTCCTGCCTCCTTACGGACATTAGTCAGGCAATCCTATCCTCTCTCTCCCAACTAAATTTTTTCTCTCCCTACTGGTTTCATGCTACTCATTCCATCAGAATACAAATAGATGTCCCAAATTGTGGTATAAAAAAACCCTCAACTCTCAACCCTGTATCCTCCTCCAGCAATCACGTATCTTCACACCCTTTTCCATTACAGCAAACTCCTTAGATTTCCTCAGATATTTCCAATTTCTCTTCTCCTATTCTTGTATTCTTGAACCCACTCCAATTAAGCTTTTACCTTCATCCTCTCCCACTCACTGAAACTACTCAAGAGTCCTCAATTAGTGTAAGACCAATGTGTCAGTCCTCAGTCTTCAACTTACCTCACCCCTCTGCAGCACTGAACACAGGTGATCACCACTCTACGTTAGAGTTCTTCCACTTTCTTGGAAATGGTTTCTCTCATTTTTCCTTCCTTACTAGAGGCTCTTTTCAGTTTCCACTGTTGGGCATCCTTCATCTCTCTTGCCTCTACTGTAGGAGAGCCCCAGGCCTCATGCCTCTTGCTAGCTATTCTTACTCCCCAGGTGATTTCATCCAACATGTCATTTTTGATGCCCCCCCCAAAATATCTCTTTAGTCTAAACCTCTCTGCTGAACTTCAGAGTCTGGGAACCATTCATCAATTCATTATTTCTTCATGAATGTCTAACAGGCATCTCAAACTTGTACAAAATCGAACAACTATCTTCCCCCCAACTTGCTGCAGTCTTAGTCTTATCTGCCCAGTTTATTGCAATAGCCTCCTACATGGGCTCCTTTTGCCACCTTTGTCTTCTGCAGTTTGTTCTCAACCCCGAAGCTAGTGATCTTTTAAAAAGGTCAATCAAATTGTACTACTTCTCTGTTCAAAACCCTCCAGTGGCTGCCCATCTCACACAGAGTTAAACCCAAAGTTTCTGTAGTCCTACAATGCTCTCCCCCAGAGATCTAGCTTTCTGACTTCCATGTCCTCCCACTCTGCCTCTCATTTATTCTAGTCCTGCCACCATGGCTCTCTTGCTTTCCCCAAAAAGACCTGTCAAGAGTACTTCTGCTTGGGTGGTGCCTGTGGCTCAAAGGAGTAGGGTGCCGGCCCCATATACCAGAGGTGGTGGGTTCAAATGTGGCCCCGAGCAAAACTTGGGGGGGGGGGAAGTACTTCTGCCTCAGGGCCTTTGCATTTGTTATTCTTATTGCCTCCAATAGCTATTCTCCCCATAACTACTTAGAGTACTCATCATTTTCTTCAGATTTTTACCAAATTATCATCCAATCAGTGAAGACTTTCCTCACTCTACCCCTTTTCCAATTTAAACTATCATTACACTACCCCCACTCTTATTCTTCTTCTATGCTTTGTATTTTTCTTTTTTCTTTCAGGCTAATGTGAGGGTACAGATGGTTAGGTTACAATGTTTGCATTTGCACCACCCAGGAGTTGTGCCATGTTACCCTTATATTGTGCCCATTAGTGAGAGCACACCAATCCCTCTTTCTCCTCCTCACTCCTCCCATGCTTTGTATTTTTCTAAAGCATACTGCATACTATGTATTTCAATATTTTGCTAGTTTATTGGTTTGACTGTCCAGAACAGAAACCCTTTGTCTTTTCTATTTATTGGGCTATTTCCCTAACAACAGAGTCTGACACATAAAAAGAGATCAATATATGAATTCTTACTGGTTTCTCAATTACTTAAGGTATGTTTTGGGGAACAGGCTGAAAGATAAACTCAATTCACAGTATGAAAGGAAAAAATGGCGCTTCTCAACACTTACCTGCTCCCCGACTGGGAGGGTCTCGGGCTGGGGGAGGTGGCCTATTACTCAGTAAAGAGGGGGAGGCTGAGGTGGGTGGAGGCGGTGCTAGGCCTCTGACAGGCCCTGGTGTCTTCCTATGCAAAGAATTATGTCTCTGTGGCAGCTCAGGAGCTGACTCATTAGTGGGACTGGAGGGTCCATTGGGGACCCCAGGAGGCTGACGATAAGGCGGAGGAGGAGGGGCCAAAGACTGGCCACTTGGTCCCGTTCTGATATTCACAGGGGAAGGAGGTGGTTTGACTGGGGGTGGAGCAGGAGGTCCCTCTCGACTAGGGTGAAGCCTTTGTCCAGGTGTCGGAGGTAAGGGTTTCTCTCTGTTGTAGGCTGGGGCTTTGCTGCTGTGCATAGGCAGAGGTGCAGGGGGTGCATTGGCACGCCGCCCTGGGGGTGGTGGGGGAGGGGCAGAGGAGCTGTGCTTCATGCCTGTACTGCTGGTGGTATTGGGCCGAGAAAGGTCTGGTAAAGAGGGTCTCTGCATCCGGGGTAGTTCTGGGAGTGAGGCCCGGCTGCTATCTGTATCATCTTGAGGACGTCCACTGGCTGTAGAAACTGGAGGTCTTGGGGCAGCAGCTCGAGAACTGGGGACTTGCAGGGCTGGCTTACCAGCTACGTTCTCTACAAATACATCAGACAACACTAAGTCAACAGTGCTAGATATATACTTGTCAGTATTGCTATTTCACCCAGCCTCCTTAGTACAACTGGCATGGCAGTAGGGAAAAAGTACCTGCATAGATTTGGATTTTAATCTGGTTTCAAGCTCAGATCCCATTAACAAATAGTACAGATATAAGATGAATAAGTTTCTTTTTTTTTTTCCTTGGAGACAGAGTCTCACTTTGTCACCCTCAGTAGAATGTCACAATGTCATAGCTCACAACAACCTAAAACTCTGGGGCTCAAGCAATTCTCTTGCCTCAGCCTCCAGAGTACCTAGGACTATAGGCGCCTGCCACAATGCCCGGCTATTTTTAGAGACAGAATCTTACTCTAGCTCAGGCTGGTCTCGACTCATGAGCTCAAGCAATTCACCTGCATTGGCCTCCTGAAATGCTAGGCTTACAGGGGTGAGCTACTGCACCTGGCATGTTTATTTTTATTTAAATTTACTTTTTAATTTTTTTTTTTTTTTTT
>NW_003852413.1:23745701-23754441 GCF_000181295.1 Otolemur garnettii
CAGCTCAGGTGTATATGGCTGGCACCTTAGCCGCCTGAGCCACAGGCGCTGAGCCTTACTTTTTAATTTTTTAAAATTTACTCTTATTTTTGACAAATAATAATTGTATATATTTTGGGGTACAATGTAATTTTATATATATACACTATGGAATGATTAGATTAAGCTGATTAACAAATCCATCACCTCACAACGTTTTTCTTTGTGGTGAGAATACTTACTCTTAGTCCACTTACAATTTTGAAATATACCTTATCATTAACTACAGTCACGATGCTATGCAACAGATCACTAAAACTTACTTCTCCTAACTAAAATTTTGTACCCTTTTACTAACACCTTCCCTTCCTCCTGATATCACCCACTCCGATCTCCCTAGCTTCTAGTAACCACTCTTTACTCTCTACTTCTGTGAATGAGTTTGGACTGTTTTCGATCTCAAGTATAAATGAGATCAAACAGTACTTGTTTTTTTGTGCCTGGCTTATTTCACTTACTATAACATCCTCCAGGTATCACTGTCCTTCATCCATGTTCAGAATTTCGTTTTTTAAAGCTGTATAGTATTTATTTATTTATTTTTTGGAGACAGTCTCACAATGTTGCCCTTGGTAGAGTGCTGTGGTGTCACAGCTCACAGCAACCTCAAAGTCTTGGGCTTAAGTGATTCTCTTGCCTCAGCCTCCCAAGTAGCTAGGACTACAGGTGCCTGCCACAATGCCCGGCTTTTTTTTGTTACAGTTATTGTTGTTTAGCTGGCTCAGGCCAGAGTCGAACCTGCCAACCTTGATGTACGTGGCTGGTGCTATAACCACTGTGCTAACCACTTAGAATGCTATCCAAGCCAGCTGCATAGTATTGTATTGTGTACCTATACCACACTTTCTTTATTCAAGTTGAATACATTTTATTTAATCCCTCACCTTTTAATTTATTCTAGTTTGTATCTCCTCCCCTGCTCCCATTCCTTCTTCCTCCTACCTCTACCACACTCAAGCTGAGCTGGCTCACATGGAACAATTCAAAAATTATAAATTATGACTGGGAAATATCCTAAGCAAGTATTTACAAGGGCCAGGCATAGTGGCTCATACCTATAATCCCAGCACTTGGGAGGCCAAGCTGGGTGGACTCTCTGAATCCACCACGTCTTGGACATTTAAAGACCACGTCTCTTAAAAAAAAAAAAAGCCAGGTGTGGTGGCGGACATCTATAGTTCCAGCTACTTGGGAGGCTGAGGCAAGAGGATTGCTTAAGCCCAAGAGTTTGGGTTGCTGTGAGCTGTGATGCCATGGCACTCTACCAAGGGTGACAAAAATGAGACTTTGTCTCAAAAAACAAAACCAAAAACAAAATAAAGAAAGAATTTATAAGATACCTGAAGTGTCCTTGGCTCCCACAGGTCGAAGCTTTGGCACTCCTCCTTGGAAGAGCCCTCCCTTGGGCTGCAGGGCAGCTACTCCAGAGCCATAACCGCCGCTGCTTGCTTTGGGCTCTGGAAAACATACCGTTAGGGTTTTCAGTTCATATGCTCTGAGCTAGTGGCCAAGGCAATCCTGAGGAGAGACTCTTCCTGTATCTGGGTTATAATTTGCAAACCAATCAGGCTTGCTTTTGTTTTCCTATTTTAAAAAAGCTAGGCCTTTCAGTTCCACAGCTTCATATAGGGATGAAACTCTTTGCTGTGATGAAAGAACAAAAAGAACAAGGAGCCAATTTTCTCTTATTTAGGGCAAAGAGATAACTGGGAAAGAAATGTTCAAAAGAGTTCTCTGGGCTTACCTCTCCAGATACAAGAAGGGCTGATGGCTCAGGGACCCAGGAGTAAGCAAACTCCCTAGAGGCCTACAAGAATGGACACTTGTTGCAAATTATATCCTTGGCTTCAGCCAAGAGGTTTCTAGGAATGTGGTAGTCTCCTCAGAGAAGACGCAAGGAAGTGCCCTAATAAGCATTAGTTATAGTAGAGATGATAACCTTAACCCTTAAAATGCTTCCCACAGGTCAAGAGAATATTTCTAAGGGGCCAGGTATTGTGCTCATGTCTATAATCCTACCTCTCTGGGAGGTCAAGATGGGCAAACTGCATCAGGTCAGGACTTTTAGACCAGCCCAAGCACTTTCTCTAAAATAGAATTTTTACTAAAAATAGAAAAATTAGTTTGGGCACAATGGGTCACGCCTGTAATCCTAGACTCTGGGAGGCCAAGGGGAGTGATCACCTGAGCTCAGGAATTTGAGACCAGCCTGAGCAAGAGAGACCCCATCTCTACTAAAAATAAAAAAAAACTAGCTGGGTATTATGCTGGATGCCTGTAGTCCCAGCTACTCGGGAGGCTGAGGCAAGATGATCACTTGAGTGCAAGAGTCTGAAGTTGTTGTGAGATATGCTGCCATGGCACTCTACCCAGGACAACAGAGACTTTGTCTCAAAAAAATAAAATTTCTGGGGTAGCACCCGTAGCTCAAGCGGCTAAGGCACCAGCCACATACACCAGAGCTGGCGGATTTGAATCTGGCCCGGGCCTGCCAAACGGTGACAACTACAACCAAAAAATAGCCGGGCGTTATGATAGGTACCTGTAGTCCCAGATACTTGGGAGGCTGAGGCAAGAGAATTGCTTAAGCCCAGAAGTATGAGTTGCTGTGAGCTGTGATGCCACAGCACTCTACCCAGGGTGATAGCTTGAGGCTCTGTCTCAAACAACAACAACAACAACAACAACAAAAATAAATAAATAAATAAATAATTTCTGAATGGATATAATCTGAATCCTGTTAAAATTTTCTCTGAATTATTTCTTAACTGCAGTGTTTATGGAAATACCAGAACTAATTTATGTTTGTGGGTTTGGGAAAATTATCTGTGTTGAGGAAAATGTGTGTGTGGAGGGTTGAGTTGGGGGATTACTTTCTAAAAGTTTTGTACATTTGGAACAGTGGCAATAAATGAGCCCCATTTAAAGAAAAAATTCCTGAAGTATTCAAATGAACACATGGAAAGAGAGCTGAAGGACATCTCAGGACAACTCTCCCACTCAAGCCCCATCAATAAACATGACCGCTTAGCCAAGTCTCCAACTCACTCTTAGGACCCTAGTCTTCACTAGGAACTGAAGCTTAGACTCACTTTCGAGGATGGGTGCACTCCGATCATTAATGTTGGTCACCTTCCTCAGCTTGGTCCCTTTGCAAATGTCCTGTAAAAGGGCACCTCGACCCCGCTGCTCATCTCTACTCAGCTTGGGCTGCTCTGTGTTTGCCTGAAAGACAGAAATGTACATTCACCCTAAATAGGAATTCACATTTCATCATAAGCTTGGAATGAATGACTTAAACCAAACTGGATTCATGAGAGGCCTGTCCAAACTCTTCAGATATATGTGCCAAACAGCAATATCAATGTGCATTATCATTCTTTTGGTTCTTTTTTTGGGTCCTGTTCTACCTTCTGCGAAGGATATGGGTCTCCCTCCTGTCAGGGCCTGGGACTGGCCAGGTCTCAGGCCTGGCTTAACTAGGTTCCAGATGAGGAAAACTAAGCTACCTTGCTCAGGAACAATTTCTCTTAGGTGCCTGAGGGGTTTAATTTAGTAGAAGGGAAAGAGAGAGAGAGTTAGTCTTTAAGAGAGTAAAGCAGTCTTAGAATAGATAGATCTTAGTCTTTAGCAGAGCTTACTGTTCTTCAGCAGAGAGATGCCATGCTGGTGTTCTGCAGGCTGGAGAGGAGACAGTCAGAGTAAGTGGGTCCATGACAGAATGAGCATTCTCCTGACTGCCTTCTCCTCCAGCCTAATATAAGGCTGATCTCCTGCCTCTCAACACCACAGGTGCAGAGGCTGCCAATTCACCAATGCTCTCATCTCTAGAGCTCTCATGTTTGTTAGGAGAGCTAAATACTTCTCCATGCCCTTTTCACCAAGGTGTTCCATTATTGAGCTATACAGGTTCTTTCTTTCTTTCTTTCTTTCTTTCTTTTTTATGCAGTTTTTGGCTGGGGCTGGGTTTGAACCCACCAGCTCCAGCATATGGGGCCAGTGCCCTACTCCTTTGAGCCACAGGCACTGCCCCAGGTTATTTCTTATAATGCTTACACCTCCTAGCCAACGACTATACAGGCTGCTACACCCTCCCTATTCTGATGGGAAGGCAATCCTTACTAAGTTAGCTATGCACTAACCTTTGTGTGTCAGATACTTTATCATATCATCATCATCAAGGCAAACATTTACTGAATCCCTACTATGCCTCAGGAATCATGCTAAGCACATTATGTTCATTATCTCATTTAAATCTTGAAATATTCCTATGAGTAAGGTATTACTTTAATTATCCCCATTTGAAAAGTATGGGCCAAAGGCTGAATAGCTTCCAAAGGTCATGCCAATAGGAAAGAGCAAAGCAAGAATCTAATCCCAAGCCAGATGTGGTGGCTCATGCCTGTAATCCCAGCACTCTGGGAGGCCAAAGCAGGTGGATTGCTTGAGCTCAGGAGTTAACATGCAGGGTGACAAAGTGAGACTCTGTCTCAAAAGAAAAAAAAAGAATCCAACCCCAATAATGCCTCTAAAATTCCTCTTATCTCAACTAACATCCTATTGTCTCCCTATTCAACTTATCCTCTAAACAATGTTATTATAGACTGTATTAGTTTCATTCCAAAGATGAGCAAATAAAGGTTTAGGAAAATTAAGGTCACATAATTAGCAAACCAAGAACAAAGTTTGAATGCTGACATGACTGTCTCAAAGACCCCATGCCTTTTCCACTATCCCTACTTTCTCTTCCAACACATTTCTTTTCAGGTCCTTCATCTTCCACCTACCTCTTAAATATCATGTACTACCCTCAGCCTCTATCTAAATAATGAGCAAGCCCATGCAGTCCTGCCTACAAGCCTCAAAGTCTCAAACCTTTGTATCCTGTCCCCATCCCTCTAAGCTGAGCTTCACATCCTGTGTATCAATGCCTACAAGACATTGCCAAATGAATATCCTACATGTACCTAAAATGCAACATATCAATACCATGGTCCTGAATAGGAAGACTCAATATTATGCATTTCTTTAATTCTCACACAATTTATAAGTGTAGAACTTTTTTGTTTGTTTTGTTTTTGTTTTGAGACAGTCTCAAACTGTTGCCCTGGGTAGAGTGCCGTGGCATTATAGCTCACAGCAACCTCAAACTCTTGGGCTTAAGTGATTCTCTTGCCTCAGCCTCCCAAGTAGCTGGGACTACAGGCGCCTGCCACAAAACCCAGCTGTTTTGTTGTTGTAGTTGTCATTGTTGTTTGGCAGGCCCAGGCTGGATTCAAACTCACCAGCTCCAGTATATGTGGCTGGCATCCTAGCCACCGAGCTACAGGCACTGAGCCAAGTGTAGAACTTTTTTATTAAGAAATTTGTTGGAAGGCATTATAAATGATTCTAAAATTCATCTGGAAGACTTAAGTATATGACGAAAATTAAGAAAATGGAACTTGGGCAGTGCCTGTGGCTCAAGGAGTAGGGCGCCGGCACCGTATGCTGGAGGTAGTGGGTTCTAACCCAACCCCAGCCAAAAAAAACTGCAAAAAAAAGAAAATGGAACTTGTACCAACAAAAGCTAGGACCAACTACAACAGGAGCATGGGACAAACAGTTAGATAAATGCAGCAAACACCAAGTCCAAAAGCAGGCCCAGAGGTCTATATAAGAAATAATGGGGTGGTGCCTGTGGCTCAAAAATGTAGAGCGCTGGCCCCATATGCCAGAGGTGGCAGGTTCAAACCCAGCCCCAGCCAAAAACTGCAAAAAAAAAAAAAAAAAAGAAAGAAAGAAATAACGAACATGGCTCAGCACCTGTAGTTCAAGCAGCTAGGATGCCAGCCACATACAGCAGAGCTAGCGAGTTCAAATCTAGCCCAGGCCCACCAAACAATGACAACTACGACAAAAAAATGGCCGGGCATTGTGGCGGGCACCTGTAGTCCCAGCTATTTGGAAGGCCAAGGCAAGAGAATAGCTTAATCCCAAGAGTTTGAGGTTGCTGTGAGCTGTGAGGCTACAGCACTCTACCAAAGGTGATAATGGTAAAAATCCATCTCAAAAAATAATAATAATAATAATATTTTATGTTTCTCTGTATTCTCTAGTTTTCCTACAACAAATATATAAAACATACAGTGTTAACCATTTACTGCTATTCTCAAATTTTCCTACAAATATGAAAATGTAGTAAAGATTTTAAAATGTTACCGAACATTTAATGACATGAAAAGCCATTCATGATGTATTAAATGAGTACAAAGAGCAGGTATGAAATCAGTATGTATATACAGCACAACCCTTTTTTTTTTGAGACAGATTCTTACTCTATTGCACTAGCTACAGTGTCATGGCATCATAGCTCACAGCGACCTCCTACTCCTGGGCTCAAGCAATCCTTCTGCCTCAGCCTCCCAAGTAGCTAAAACTATAGGCACCCACAATGCCCGGCTAGATTTTCTATTTTTAGTAGAGATGGGGTCTTGCTCTTGCTCATGCTGGTAGTATAACCTCTTTTCAAAAAAAACGTAGGTACAAAGAGAGGGAGGGAGAGGACATACACAAAAGTTCTATGAATGTTTGGATTATGGGCAATTGCTCCTTTTTTGCTTATACACAGTTTCCACAAACTTACTACTTTTGGGAAGGGAAATTTACTATTAAAATATCATTAAACATGTTTTGGCTCGGTGCCTATAGCTCAGCAGCTACGGCGCCAGCCACATATATCGGAGCTGGCAGGTTCAAATCCAGCCTGGGCCAACTGCAACAACAAGAACAAAAAAAACGGCCGGGTGTTGTGGCAGGCACCTATAGCTCCAGCTACTCGGGAGGCTAAGGCAAGAGAACTGCTTAAGCCCAAGAGTTTGAGGTTGCTGTGAGCTGTGACACTATGGCATTCTACTGACGGTGACAAAATCAGAACTATTTTTCTGTTGCACTCGTCATTGTTTAGCTGCCCCGGGCTGGGTTCAAACCCACCAACTTGAGTGTATGTGGCCCGCACTGTAACCATTGTGCTACAGTCCCAAAGCCTTTCGTTTTTTTTTCTTTGAGACAGAGTGTCACTTTGTAACCCTCAGTAGAGTGCCAAGCAACCTCAAACTCTTGGGTTTAAGCAATTCTCTTGCCTCGGCCTCCCAAGTAGCTAGGACTACAGGCACCCACCCACCATCACATCCAGCTATTATTAGAGACAAGGTCTAGTGGTCTCAAACTGGTAAACAATCCACCTACCTTGGCTCCCACGGTGCTAGGATTTATAGGCGTGAGCCATGAGCCTGGCCTTAACACAAAACTTTTCATCTAAATGGTGGTTCAGGGCCAGGTGCAGTAGGTCACACCTGTACTCCCAATACTCTGAGAGGCCAAGACAGGTAGACTGCCTAAGCTTAGGAGTTCAAGACCAGCCTGAGCCAGAGCAAGACCTCATCGCTTAAAAAAAAAAAAAAAAAAGCCAGGCATTGTAGCGGGCGCCTGTAGTTCCAGCTACTCTGGAGGCTAAGGCAAGAGGACTGCTTAAACCCCAGAGACTGAGGTTGCTGTGAGCTATGATGTCCTAACACTCTACAAAGGGCAACAAAGTGAAACTGTCTCCATAAAAGAATAAAATGGCTCAGTGCCTGTAGCTCAGTGGCTAGGGCACCAGCCACATACACTGGAGCTGGTGGGTTTAAATCCAGCCCGGGCCTGCCAAACAACAATGACAATGACAACTACAACCAAAAAAAATAGCCAGGCGGGCACCTGCAGTCCCACCTAGTTGGGAAGCTGAGGCAGGAGAATCGCTTAAACTCAAGAGTTTGAGGTTGCTGTGAGCTGTGCCACTACAGCATTCTACCCAGGGCAACAGCTTGAAAGTCTGTCTCAAAAAAAAAAAAAAAAGAAAGAAAAAGAAAAAATGGTGGTTCATATATACCCTTAACAAAATACCTGAAAACTATAGCTTATGGGAAAAAAAACAGAAGTTGGTGGACTTGAACTCTAGTCCTAGATCTCAAACAATTAGATATGCAAGTCACTTTTCCTCTTCAGGACACAATTTCTTACCTGTTAAACACCTAATACATACACATAAACATGTCATCGGCACTTATGCACGTGTGCGCGCGCGCACGCGCGCACACACACACACACACACACACACACACACATATCCTGGGCTACTCTTCTCTAAAGTTACTTTTTTTTTCTGGCTGGGGATGGGTTTCAACCCGCCACCTCCAGCATGTAGGGCCAGCACCCTACTCCTTTGAGCCACAGGCACTGCCCTAAAGTTACTTTTTCATCTAAATTTTACAGACACGAGAAAGCACACAGGTTCTCAGCCCAAGACTGAGACATGGATGATGCCACAGCACTCTACCCTGGGTGACAGAGTGAGACTTTGTCTCAAAAATAATAACAATAGTAACAACGATTTAATAAAAGAAAAATAAGAATGACCCAGGCATGCCATTACAGTCCTAAGTCTCAGGAATCAAAACTTGATAGGATGGGGATAGACTAGTTTATTCTGCATCTTCCTCTACCACCAGTCATTGAGTACACACTATGTCTTGTACAAAGAAGCCCTAATACCCATTAATATTAGGATTAAAGATCTGTGATGCACGGCTAAGGCGCCAGCCACGTACACCTAAGGTGGCGGGTTCGAATCCCCAGCCCAGACCCGCCAAACAACAATGACGGATGCAACCAAAAAATAGCC
>NW_003852413.1:23754577-23755939 GCF_000181295.1 Otolemur garnettii
AAAAAAAAAAAAAAAAATCTGTGATGCAGAAACAGAATTAAAGAGTAGGCTCAGAATAAGAATGCTATGAGTAGGAAAATCTAGAATTTTTAACCAAACAGGATAAATAAACCAGTTTTTGAGGGTCATTGGCCTATCTACTCAATGGTTTTGAGACAGAAGTCAGGCACGGTGCTGCACACCATAGTCCCAACCATGTGGGAGGCTGAGGTGGGATCGCTTGAGTCCAGTAATTTGAGACCAGACTGAGTGACACAGCGAGAACCTCTCATTTGAAAAAAAAAAGGAAAAAAGGTTGAGATAGCCTGATGGAAGGACAACCTACCTGATTAAAAGTGGGAGGGGGAGGAGGGCCTGGTGGGGGTGGAGGGGGAGGAGGAATTGGCATCCTTGTCCTGTTCCCAGTTGGCACTTCTCTCTCTCCGTCTTTATTTGCAGCTTTACGTCACTCATATACCTGCAAATAATAACAGAAATTCCTAAGAACAACTTTACCATTAGAGACAACAAGTATCCAGGAGAACTAGAGGACTGGGCATGGCAACTGATAGACACTGAACACTTCATCTCCTAATTCCACTAGTTCCACTGTGATACAGTCTAGGGCTTTGTAAACTTTTTCTGTAAAAGGCTTGATCATAAATACTATATTTTAGGCTTAGTAGGTAACATACAGTTTCTGGTACAGATTTTTATTTGTTTTGACAACCTTTTTTTGCTTAATGAATAAACTACTTTTTAGAGAAATTTTAGTTCATAGCAAATCTGAGTAGAAATTACAGAAAGTTTCCACATGCCCTCATCCACACACATGCATAATATCCCCTCCAAAGTGTTGCATTTATTACAACTGATAAATCTACAGTGATACATCATTATCCCCCAAGTCCATAGTTCACATTAGTTTACTCCTGCTCTTGATGGTATACATTCTATGAGTTTTGACAAACATATAAGAACATGTATCCACTACTGTAGAATCATACAGAGTATTTTTACCGCCTTAAAAATACTGTGCTGGCCTAGTCATCCTTCCTCCCCTCCAACCCTAGGCAACCACTTATCTTTTTACTGTCTCCATAGTTTTCTTTTCCCAGAATGTCATATACAGTAGAACCTCCCTTAGTTGACCACCCCAGGGACTATTACAAACTGATTAACATACAGAGATGGTCAATATAAGGAACTAGGCTTACTCTACTGATATATAAATATGATGCTTGTCCGGTCTATGACAACTGGGTCAACTTAAGGAGGTGGTCAATGTAGGGAGGTGGTAAACCTATGGAGGTTCTACTGTTATAAATCATATACTACATAGTACTTTCAGAGTGGTTTCTTGCACTTAATAATATGCATTTA
>NW_003852413.1:23756875-23759704 GCF_000181295.1 Otolemur garnettii
TTTTTTTTTGAGACAGAGTCTCACTATGTTACCCTTGGTAGAGTACTGTGGTGTCACAGCTCACAGCAACCTCAAACTCTTGGGCTTAGGCAATTCTCTTGCCTCAGAGTCCCAAGTAGCAGGGACTACAAGTGCCCTCCATAATACCCGGCTATTTTTTGTTATTGTTGCAGTTGTCATTATTGTTCAACTAGCCTGAGCCGGGTTCGAACCCGGCAGCCTCAATGGCTGGTACTGTAACCACTGTGCTATAGGCGCCAAGTCTTAATTTGCAATTTTCTAATGACATTTTTCTTTTTTTGAGACAAAGTCTCATTCTCTCACCCTCAATAAGAGTTCCAGGGTATCATCATAGCTCATAGCAACCTTAAACTCGAGTTTAAGTGATCCTCATGCCTCAGCCTCCCAAATAGCTGGGACTACAGGTACCTGTCACAACACCCAGCTAGTTTTTCTATTTTTAGTAGAAATGTTGCCTCACTCTTGCTCAGGCTGGTCTGGAACTCTAGAGCTCAAGCAATCCACTCGCCTTGGCCTCCCAGAGTGCTAGGATTATAGGCATTAGCTAAGACGCCCAGTCTCTTTTTTTTTTCCTGTTGCCTGGGCTAGAGTATAGTGGCATCATCATAGCTCACTGCAACCTCAAACTCCTGGGCTCAAGTAATCCTCTGCCTCAGCACCACAAGTAGCCAGGATATAGGTATGTGCCACCACACCCAGCTAATTTGTAAAACTACATTTTGTAGAGACAGGGTCTTGTTCTATTGCCCAAGCTGGTCTTGAATTCTTAGCCTCCTGAGATCCTCCCACCTCAGCCTCCCAGAGTGCTAGGATTACAGGTGTGAGCCATCATGTCCAGCCTCTAATGACTTACGATGTTGAACATCTTTTCACATGTTTACTCGATTATCTGTGTTATCTTTTTTGGTGAAGTGCCTGTCTAGATCTTTGACATATACTTATAATCAGGTTGCTCTTACTTTTTTCTTGTTGACTTTTAAGAGGTCTTTGTATTATATATTTTAGGTAACAGTCTTATCAGGTATGTCTTCTGCCAAGTATTTTCTCTTAGTCTATGACTTACCTTCTAATTTTCTTCATTTTTACAATCTTTTACAAGTATAAAAACATTCTTATTTTGTGAGCCATATGAAAACAGGCCATGGATCAGATCTGACTCATGGGCCATCATTTACTGATACCTGGTACAGTCACATCCTTGGAATCTCATCAGAACATAAATACCAAGTCAGAAGTTGGTCATTAATCAGGTCACTGAACACTTAACATTCAAAAACTATATAGCTGTCTCTCTCTCATTTTACAGAGGAGATCAAAACCAGGGAACTGACTTATTGAAGACATTAAAGGAGGGGATAAAGATAAGACTAGAACTCAGGAAAAATAACTACCCCTCCCAAAAAAGCTATCCCAAGGAAATCTCATTTTTTTGCCTCTCCCAAAATGCAAGCCAAAAATGACATGGCCACCATCAGAACTTACAGATGACAAGAAAGGTTCAAGACAGTATAAACAACTCTCCAGTCAAGCCATGGAAGAACTGTTTCTAGGCAAAATGATTTATGAGATTAGAGCATGGTAAAATCCACAGGTAGCCTTAGCACAGATGGGAGCCATGTATACCAAGCCAAGTCTAAAAATCAAACCAACATGGCAACCCACTGGGAAGGCCTGGTTCTGACTTCCTCAGGGGTGACTGACATTCCTCTGAGAATAATAGAGTCAAGTAACTTAAATAGTTCTCTCAATTCCCTGGGAATAATGAAAAGACAGGAAAAATATACTAAAGGTTCTATCAAACCAAGAACCTTTACAGGAGAGTAGAATTTGATCACAAACATGACTGTTAACATCTTCAAAATCCCAGCTTCTGCCACCACTATAGGCTCGCTGCCCAACAAAGCCACCTATTACAACCTCAAAGAACTGGACAGTACTTTGTCTAGCTGGTTTCCACAGGGAATGGTGTCTAAACTCACTTCAAGAAACATGCAGCTCGGGCAGCGCCTGTGGCTCAAAGGAGCAGGGCGCCGACCCCATATGCCAGAGGTGGCAGGTTCAAACCCAGCCCCGGCCAAAAACTGGGAAAAAAAAAAAGTAATAATAACAGGGAAAACTGAGTGTGGCATAAATGGAAACTTTCTGTATTTGTGATTTCTCTGTAAATCTATAACTGTTCTGACAAATAAAGTTCACTTGGTTTAAAAAAAAAAAAAAAGAAACAAAACACGCAGCTGGGCAGCACCTGTGGCTCAGTGAGTAGGCCCCCAGCCCCATATACTGAGGGTGGCGGGTTTGAACCCGGTCCCAGCCAAACTGCAACAAAAAATAGCCAGGCATTGTGGTGGGCACCTGTAGTCCCAGCTACTAGGGAGGCTGAGGCAAGTTGGAGGTTGCTGTGAGCTGTGTCTCCACAGTACTCTACTGAGGACAACAAAGTGAGACTGTCTCTAAAAAAAAAAAAAAGAAAGAAAAGAAAAGAAAAGAAACAAGTAGCTATCTTCTCTTGAAAGGAAATACCTTCTCATTTCTGGTTTATAAACTTAAATGCAGTCTTTCTTTTTCCCTGTGGGTGGTTTTTTTAAAAAACAAGAGTTTGAAGTTGCCTCGAGCTGTGATGACACCAAGGTACTCTACCCAGGGCGACTGTGTCTCAAAAAATAAATAAATAAAGCTGGTCAAGACTAAAAATCAAGGCTCGGCGCCTGTGGCTCAAGTGGCTGAGGCGCCAGCCACATACACCTAAGGTGGCGGGTTCGAATCCCCAGCCCGGGCCCGCCAAACAACAATGATGGCTGCAACTAAAAA
>NW_003852413.1:23760179-23762456 GCF_000181295.1 Otolemur garnettii
AAAAAAAAAAAAAAAAAAACACTATTTAAAAATTGATCAAAACAGTAACTCCTCATATCAACCAAGGTGGGTGAAATGAAAAAAGCAGAAAAAAAATCTTTCTTCTCTTTGAGTTCCCTAGTTTACTATGACCATTCCACTCCAAAGCCCCCACAGCATTCTCAAAGAAAGCTAGCAGGAAACACATTTTCAATGCATTCTAGTCTCCTCAGGTCCTACCTTTTCTGGATTTCTAGTTCTGTCAACCACTGGTGATTTCCATGGTTGAAATGATCTCCTAGAATGAGCTGAAAACACTTCAGACAAGTCCCTAACTCTTTCCATATGCACAGGTGATTTGACCTATATACTACAAAGTACATGATACTATACTCCTATCAACCTTAAACCTGATAGTACACTCCACTTATTTAAGCAATGCAGGAATTCTCTAGCAAGGTAACCCTTTTTGAAAAAAACCCACAGGGATAAAGCGCTAATATTTCACACAAAGATATCTTCTTCATAATGGGCTCAATTCAAACTCTAATTTCAAAATAAATTGATCAAAGAAACATCATCGGCATTATGTGATCAACTTCATTTTTTATTTATTTTTATTTACTTATTTTTTTGAGACAGAGTCTCATTCTACTGCCTAGGCTACAGTGCTAAGGTGTCAGCCTAACTCACAGCAACCTCAAACTCCTAGGTTCAAGCAATCCTGCCTCAGTCCTCCAAGCAGCTGAGACTACCAGTGCCAGGTACAATGCTCAGCATTTTTTATTTTTTCTATATTTAATAAACACAAGGTCTCCACTCTTGCTCAGGCTAGTCTCAAACTCCTGAGTTCAAGAGATACTCCCACTTCTGCCTCCCAAAGTGCTAGGACTACAGGCATGAGCTACCACGCCAGACCACCAAGTAAGTGACCAACTCTATTTATTTATTTATTTACAGTCTCACTGTTTCACCCAGGGTAGAGTACCATGGTGTCATCTCAGTGCAAAGCAACCTCAAACTCTTAGGCTGAAGAGATCCTCCTGCCTCAGCCTCCCAAGTAGCCGTGACAATAGGTATGCACCATTATGCTCACCTAATTTTTCTATTTTTAGTAGAGACAGGGTCTCCTGCTCAGCCTGGTTTCGAACTCTTGAACTTAAACCAATTCGCCTGCCTCAGCCTCCTAAAAGTGACCAACTTTATTGTTGACTACCATAGCAGCTCTCAACCTTTTATAACACATTCCTATTAGTGACATTAATCACACAGTAATATACTACAGATCATTACCCTTCCCATTTTACAGGTGAGGACACCAAATACCTAAGAGGGGGAGAGTATGCGGATGTCCACTACAGAGAGAAAAGCTGATTGACCAAAGGGCAACTGTCTAAGATGACTCAGGAGCAAACTGCCGAGTTAGGACTCACATCCAGGTCTCTCAATGTCTTGTCTTCCCTTTCACTAATCACCATGGGAAAAACAAACATAAAAGCTCCCTATAAATTGATGTGGTTTGGCAATTTTCTTTCCCCAAATGAAAATCAACTCATTCCAAATTTCTTAGTGACAGAATACAAACACTTCTCCTTGTGTTTCCAAGAACAGCCCGATTTATATAAATTCAGATTAGCACTTGACTAGTTTTAAAAAAAATTAAGGCCAGGTAGGGTGGCTAATGCCTGTAATCCTAGCACTCTGGGAGGTAGAGGTAAGTGGACTGCTTAAGCTTAAGCGTTCCAGACCAACCTGAGGAAGAGCAAGACTCCATCTCTACTAAAAATAGAAAAATTAGCCAAGCATGGTGGTAGGCACCTATAGTCCCAGCTACTCGGGAGGCTGAGGTAGGAGGATTGCTTGAGGTCAAAAATTTGAGGTTGCTGGCTCAGTGCCTGTGGTTCAAGTGGCTAAGGCGCCAGCCACATACACCTAAGGTGGCGGGTTTGAATCCAACCCAGGCCCACCAAACAACAATGATGGCTGCAACCAAAAAATAGCTGGGCATGGCAGGCGCCTATGGTCCCAGCTACTTGGGAGGCTGAGGCAGGAGACTCGCTTGAGCCCAGAAGTTGGAGGTTGCCGTGAGCTGTGATGCCACAGCACTCTACCCAGAAGGATAGCTTGAGGTTCTGTCTCAAAAATAAATAAATAATTAATTAAAAAGTAAATAAAATAAAATTTAATTTAAAAAATTAAAACAATAGGGGTACAGGTGAATCTTTCTAAGAGTAGAATGTGAACGTTTTAAAGCAATAACTGAGAAAATGACATGAAAGCTGTGTTGACCAGTTTGAT
>NW_003852413.1:23764452-23771414 GCF_000181295.1 Otolemur garnettii
AAAAAAAAAAAAAAAAACAAAAAAAAACAGACTGCTGATTCAGTGCCCATAAGCACAGTGGTTACAGTGCCAGCCACATGCACCGAGGCTGGTGGGTTTGAGCCTGGCCCAAGCCATCTAAACAGCAGTAACAACTACAACAGCAACAAAAAAAAATAGCCAGGTGTTGTGGTGGATGCCTATAGTCTCAGCTACTCGGAGGATGAAGCAAAAGAATCTCTTAAGCCCAAGAGTTTGAGGTTGCTATGAGCTGTGACACCATGGCACTCTACTGAGGACAACATAGTGAGACTCTGTCTCAAAAAATAAATTAAATTAAATTAAATTTAAAAACCAGACTGCCTCCCTCAGTCCAGGAGTCTCTAGATCCCCAGTACCACAATGGAAGAATCGGATTGATGAAAAGGAACTTGAGATGTCAAAAAGAAAATCATCTTTTCTTTCTTATATGCACATTCAATTATTTAGTATCTTACTAAAGCTTTTCTCAATACAAAGAAGTGATCCTCTCTGAAAGATCACAGTAGCTTTGCCTACTCTGTCTCCAGATAACCTGGAGAAGACAGATGTATCTTCAAGAGGAAAAGGTTCCACTCTCCCCAATGGAATTCCTCTCATCCTGTAGTTCAAGTCATCTCTAACAGTATCAGAAATGGAACATTAATGTTTGGCAGAAAGAAAAAGACAGCTGCTCTAAGACAAAGAAAGGCATTTAACAGAGAACAGTTTTTTGTTCAGTTATTTTAATCTCAGCCAGAAGGGAACTACAGCCTTGCCTAATATGGCTTCAATAACTCAGTTAGGTGGGATGGTAAGGTTTTAAGCACAGACATTAAAAACACACTGATGACTGGTCTCAAATTCTTAGGCTTAAGCAATCCACCTACCTCAGCCTCCTGAGTATTTGGGACTACAGTCATCTGCCACTGTGCCCAATTTGTTCTGTTTTTTAAAAATGTTTATTTTGGCTCAGCACCCATAGCACAGTAGTTATGGCGCTGGCCACATGCACCGAGGCTGGTGGGTTTGAACCCGGCCCAGACCAGATGGACAATGACAACTGCAACAAAAAAATAGCTGGGCGTTGTGGCAAGTGCCTGTAGTCCCAGCTACTTGGGATGCTGAGGCAAGAGAATTACTTAAGCCCAAGAGTTGGAAATTGCTGTAAGCTATGATGCCACAGCACTCTACTGAGGGTGACATAATAAGACTGTCTAAAAAAAAAAGTTTATTTTTAGGCCAGCCACAGTGTCCCATACCTCTGTAACCCTAGCACTCCGGGAGGGTGAAGCAGGTGGACTGCTTGAGCTCAAGAGTTCAAGACCAGCTTGTTATGGTGCTATAGTCCCAGCTACTTGGGAGGCAGAAGTAAGAGGATTACTTCAGCCCAGGAGTTTGAGGTTGCTGGGTACTAGGATGAAGCCATGTATTCAAGCCTGGGCAATAGCATGAGACTCTGTCTCCAAAATAATAATAATTTTACTTTTAATTATTATGGGTACATAAGAGTTGTATATATTTATATGGTATAGGTGATATTCTGATAAAGGCATACACCGTGTAATAAAACAGCACAATTGGGGTGTTCATTATTTCAAGCACTTATCATCTGTGTTAGGAACACTCTAATTCCATTCTTATTGTTGACTATAAGTTACTCTGTTGTGCTATCAGACATTGTTCATTCTATCTAAGTATATTTTTACACCGATTAACCACTTTATGCCCCTCTCTCCACTACCCTTCCCAGCCTGGGGTAACCTCCACTCTCTGTCTCTATAAGAACAAATTTTTTTTTTTGAGGCAGTGTCTCATTATGTTGCCCTTGGTAAAGTGTCGTGGCATCACAGCTGACAGAAACCTCAAACTCTTGAACTTAAGCGATTCTCTTGCCTTAGCCTCCCAAGCAGCTAGAACAACAGGCGCCCACCACAATGCCTGACTTTTTTTGTTGCAGTTGTCATTGTTTAGCTGGCCCTGGCCAAGTTTGAACCCGTCACCCTCAGTGTATGTGGCCGGCACCGTAACCACTGTGCTATGGGTACCGAGCCAAGAATAAATGTTTTAATATTTATGAGTTAGAACATATGAGTTAGAACATATAAGATTTGTTTTTATGTGTTTAGCTGATTTCATTTAACATATGTTCTTTTTTTTTTTTGAGACAGAGCCTCAAGCTATCACCCTGTGTAGAGTGCCATGGCGTCACAGCTCATATTAACCTCCAACTCCTGGGCTTAAGTGATTCTCTTGCCTCAGCCTCCCAAGAAGCTGGGACCACAGGCACTCACCACAATGCCCAGCTATTTTTTAGTTGTAGTTGTCATTGTTGTTTGGCAGGCCCAGGCCGGATTTGAACCTGCCAGCTCTGGCATACGTGGCTGGCGCCTTAGCCACTTGAGCTACAGGCACCGAGCCAACATATGTTCTTTAGTTCCATCCATGTTGTTATAGATGACAAGATTTCATTTCTTTTTTATGGCTGAATAATATCCCACTGAATATATGTATCAGATTTTCTTTATCAGTGTCATCTGTTGACAGACACTTAGGATGATTACAAATCTTGGCTATTCTGAGTAGTGCTGCAATAAACAATAAACATGGAAGCAGAGTGTTCTTTTAGATAGGGTTGCAGGGAAGGGGCCTTCTTGAGATAGAGTCTCACTTTGTCACCTTTAGTAGAGAGCCATGGCATCATAGCTCACAGCAACCTCAAACTCTTGGGCTCAAGTGATCCTCTTGCCTCAGCCTCCAAGTACTCGCCATAACTCCTGGTTATTTTTTTTTAGAGATGGGGTATTGCTCCTGGTCAGGCTCATCTTGAATTACTGAATTCAAGCAATCCACCTGCCTCAGTCTCCCAGAGTACTAGGATTACAGGTGTGAGCTGGGGGGTGGTGGTTCTGATTCTCCCAAGATTAGTCTCTCTGTGAACAGAGTAAAACATATGAATACCTAGGGAAAGAACATTTCAAAAAGAAATAACGCCGAGTGATAATCCTCCAACATGTAGATGTCCTTGGTGTGTTAAAGAACTAGTAATAACTAGAACAGAGTGACAAATTAGGAAATCTGAGGCCTTACAGGCAATCCTATATATAGTCCAAAAGTAGTAAGTGTCCTTCTTCATCCAATTTGCCTATACTGTAATACCAAAAATGCCTAAAAAACCCCAATAGCTTCACCCCCAAAATGAACCAGAAGTTCAATTAGTTATCTCATTAATCCCACAGGCACTACTTGATCTCCTGACTTAAGCACAGCTAGATCCAAGTACTAAGTGGAAGCCTTCCAGGGTTAAAAGTCATCTGATAGTAATCAGCCTCCTTGTTCACCAGCCCTTCAACTTTGCTCCTGAAAAGCAGTACAGCATGAGAAGGCCAGAGTTCATCACCACAGTGGCACAGGGCATTTACTAGAACCCCACCATGAGAAAAGAGCCAGGAGCTGCCTAAGAGTTTTCACATGCCACCCCAGGAGACTGACAAACAATAAGAATCAAGCAGGTTCCTCTAATTACATGGAAACTGATGTCAACAGACAATAGCAGAGAATTTCCACTAACTAAAGCATTTCTGGTTTCTCTAAATTACAGGGTATCCCCAAAGGTTGCCATAAAAAAGAAAGTTAACAGCCTCATTATTTATATTCTATGACATTTTATGTATTTTAATTTTTTATATTTATAGATCGACAGAGAAATAATTTATAAAATTTTGTAATGAATATTTTGTAAATAAAGGTACATTTATCTACAATTTCCCATTTTGTATGTATGGTGATCTTTGGGACTGGATTGGGATCCAATCAGTAACAGCGCCCGGATTGATCCAATAAGTAACAAAAATAAATAAATCACCTAATTGGAAGACTGAGGGGAGAGGATCACTGCTGGAGGCCAGAAGTTAGAAACCAGCCTAGGAAACACACTGAGATCCTCATCGCTACAAAAAATATTTTAAAAATTAGCTGGGTGTGGTAGCAGAAACCTGTAGTCCTAGCCTCTCAGTAAGCTGAGGTAAGAAGATCGCTTGAGCCCAGGAGTTCAAGGCTGGAGTAAGCTATGAGTGAGCCACTGCACTCAAGCCTGGGGTAGAATGAGACATCTTTAAACAAAATAACAATTAGGCGGTACCTGTGGCTCAGTGGGTAGGACACCAACCACATACACCAAGGCTGGAGAATTTGAACCCGGCCTCAGCCAGCTAAAACAACAATGACGGCTCGGCGCCTATAGCTCAACCGGCTAAGGCGCCAGCCACGTACACCTAAGGTGGTGGGTTCGAATTCCCAGCTCGGACCCGCCAAACAATGACGGCTGCAACCAAAAAATAGCCGGGCGTTGTGGCAGGCGCCTGTGGTCCCAGCTACTTGGGAGGCGGAGGCAGGAGACTCGCTTGAGCCCAGGAGTTGGAGGTTGCTATGAGCTGTAATGCCACGGCACTCTACCCAGGGAGACAGCTTGAGGCTCTGTCTCAAAATAAAAATAAAAATAAAAATAAAAATAAAACAACAATGACAACTGCAACAAAAAAATAGCAAGGCATTGTGGTAGGTGCCTGTGGTCTCAGCTACTTGAAAATAAATAAATAAATAAAAATTAAAATTAGGGAAAAAAATCACATACCCACCATGAATTTTTTTTTTTTTTTTTTGAGACAGAGCCTCAAGCTGTCCCCCTGGGTAGAGTGCTATGGCATCACAGCTCACAGCAATCTCCAACTCCTGGGCTCAAGAGAGTCTCCTGCCTCCGCCTCCCAAGTAGCTGGGACCACAGGTGCCCACCACAACGTCTGGCTATTTTTTGGTTGCAGATATCATTATTGTTTGGCGGGCCTGGGCTGGATTCGAACCTGCCACCTTAGGTGTATGTGGCTGGCGCCAGAACCACTTGAGCCACAGGTGCCAAGCCCCATCGTGAATATTTAAAGCAAAAATCCTGGACTTTTTTTTTTTGAGACAGAGTCTCACTTTTTTACCCTCAATAGGTTGCTGTAGTATCATAGCTCACAGAAACCTCAAACTCTCGGGTTAAAGTGACCCTCTTGCCTCAGCCTCCTGAGTAGCTGGGACTATAGGCACCCCCACAATGCCTGGCTATTGTAAGAGATGAGGTCTTGCTCTTGCTCAGGCTGGTCTCGAACTCCTAAGCTCAAGCAATCCACCTGCCTCAGCCTCCCAGAGTGCCAGGATTACAGGAGTGAGCCAACTTGTCTGGCCTGAAAATCCTAGTACTTCTACAACAAACTAAACCTGGATGTCTTAACTTTCACATCAACAACCTTTCTTTTTTTTTTTTTTAGATGAAGCCTCAAGCTGTCTCCCTGGGTAGAGTGCTGTGGCATCACTCACAGCAATCTCCAACTCCTAGGCTCAGGCGAGTCTCCAGCCTCCGTCTCCCAAGTAGCTGGGACCACAGGTGCACACCACAACGCCCGGCTATTTTTTTTTTTTTTGGTTGCAGTCATCATTGTTGTTTGGTGGGCTCGGGCTGGATTCGAACACGCCACCTTAGGTGTATGTGGCTGGCGCCTTAGCCACTTGAGCCACAGGCGCCGAGCCATCAACCTTTCAAGATATTAAGATAAGCAGCACACAAACTTGAAAGAAAAATTAAAGGAGGAAGAAGATATATAACTATATTGTATGATGAAATCCTTCTGAATACAATTCCTCTAACAAAAATATAATGATGTGGGCAGCACCTGTGGTTTATTGGGTAGGGCGCCAGCCCCATATACTGAGGGTGGCAGGTTCGAACCCGGCCCCGGCCAAACTGCAACAACAACAACAAAAAATAATAATGATGTACCTCAGTAATGCAGCTTTTCCCACTAATACAACTTTCTTCTTGGCAAAGACTTTTTTTTTTTAAGCCAGTCAAATTCAGCAGTATCAACTTTAGTGACATCAGTGCTAATATCTTCTGATAACTCACCACCATCAGACCAGCCCCAGATTATTTCTCAAAAGCCCTAAACATGTAAATTCAGAATCTACTTATTCATATACTACTTTACATGGTAAATATTAGATACCACTTGTCATTCCCAGATACAGAGCAATCTAGGGGTCAAGTCCTCATCTAAAATGATGACAAGGCTGGGCGAGGTGGCCTATAATCCCAGCACTTTGGGAGGCCAAGATGGATGGATTGCCTGAGCTCATGAGTTTGACACCAGCCTGAGCTAGAGCAAGACCCCCATCTCTAAAAACAGCCAGGTGTTGTGGGCACCTGTAATCCCAGCTACTTGGGAGGCTGAGGCAAGAGAATTGCTTAAGCCCAAGAGTTTAGGGTTGCTGTGAGCTATGATGCCAGGGCACTCTACTGGGGGCAACAAAGTGAGACTCTGTCTCAAAAAAAAAAAAAAATAAAAGATGACAGATCAATGAGAATTCTTCTCTTGTGTTCAATTAAACAAGCACAGCTGCAAAGAATGGCTTCATAAAACAAGATGACTCGAGATAATTAATGCAAGAGCAATGTAAGTTAAATGTCAGAAAATCATCCAAAACAGTCATCAGGGAATGACCTCCTCAAATATCTCCAACCTCTACTCCCCCACCCCGCAAGAAAAAATTATGTTATGCTTAAAGTACTAAAGTTCTGGGAGGTGAGGGGACATATACAAAAAACAGTCAATTGCAGTAAATCAGTAGTAGTTCAAAGTAGTGCCTTATAACACATTCAGTGATCAATAATTAATGACACAAGGCCGGATGCAGTGGCTCACACCTGTAATCCTAGCACTCTGGAAGGCAAAGGAAGGTGAATTGCCCAACCTCACAGGGTAGAGACTAGTTTAAGCAAGAGCAAGACCCCGTCTCTAAAAATAGCCACGCATTGTGGCGGGCACCTGTAGTCCCAATTACTCAGGAAGCTGAGACAAGAGAATCGCTTGAGCCCAAGAGTTTAAGGCTGCTGTGAGCTATGACATCACAGTACTCTACCAAAGGTG
>NW_003852413.1:23773153-23786758 GCF_000181295.1 Otolemur garnettii
AAAAAAAAAAAAAAAAAGAACCCTTATAAAGGAATTTCCAAACTTGCCTGAAGATAAGATAGATTTAGAACAGCAGTTCTAAACCTGTGGGTCACGACCCCTTTGTAACAACGAAAATACATCTTGCATATCAGATATTTACATTATGATTCATAACAATAGCAAAATTACAGTTATGAAGTAGCAACAAAAATAATTTTATGGTTGGGGGTCACCACAACATGAGGAACTGTATTAAAGGGTCACGGCATTAGGGGGCATTAGGAAGGTTGAGAACCACTGATTTAGAACTGATTTGCTTAAAAACCAAACACAAAAAGATCCCTGGACCCTAATCTAGACCTACTAAAGTCAGAAGTTTTCTCAAAATATGATCCAGTAATCTATACATTAAACAAACACATTTTTTTTTGACTCACTTTGTTGCCCCAATAAAGTGCAGTGGCATAATAGCTCACAGCAACCTCAAACTCTTGGGCTTAAGTGATTCTCTTCCCACAGCCTCCCAAGTAGCTGGGATTACAGGCACCTTCCATAATGCCCAGCTTTTTTTTGTTTTTTTTTTTTTTTAAAGAGACAGGGTCTCACTGTAGCTCAAGCTGGTCTCAATCCTGTGAGTGGAGGCAGTCCACCCACCTTGACCTCCCAGAGTGCTGGGATTACAGGCGTGAGCCACCGCACCCAGCCTCAACAAACACATTAAAGTGATTCATGCTGTTAGGGGAGTCCAGAAACCTGTTCTAAAGGAGTATTAGTAATCAACTGCACAGACACTACGGTTTCTGAATGGATAAGGGCAAGCTAAAGCTAATGAATATATTTGTTAAACACAATAGATTACATGCAGTTGTCAATATTCCCTCACAAAACACCATTTAAATTACAGGAAAGGGATTTAAATACATATATATGTGTATATATGTGTATATATATGTGTATGTACATATGTATATAAACCAAGCCAGGTGCAGTGGCTCACTCTTGTAATCCCATACTTTAGGAGACTGAGGTGAGAGGATCATCTGAGGCCAGGAGTTCAAGATCATCCTGAGCAACACAGCAAAGCCCCATTTCTACAAAAAAATAAAATGTTAGTGGGGCATAGTGCACAGGCCTATCGTCCTGGAGACTCAGGAGGCAGAGGTGGGAGGATTGCCTAAGCCCGGAAGTCTGAGGCTGCAATGAGCTATGATGATGCCACAACACTCTAGCCTGGGTAATGACAGTGAGACTTTGCCCCTCCCCCCAAAAAAAGGTATAGACCAGGCTCTGCAGCTCATGCTTGTAATCCTAACACTCTGAGAGGCCAGGGTGGGTGGATCAACTGAGCTCAGGCATTTGAGACCAGCCTCAGCAAGAGTGAGATCCTAGCTCTACTCAACAGAAAACACTAGTCAGCCGTTGTGGCAAACTCCTATAGACCCAGCTACAGGGGAGGCTGAAACAAGAGGACTGCTTAAGCCCAAGAATTTTAAGTTGCTGTGAGCTATGATGACGCCACAGCACTCTACCCAGGGCGACAGAGTAAGATTTTGTCTTAAAAAACAAAAATTAGTTTCTTCCATATCTATCCATATTCCCAGGTAGATTACAAAAATTGAACCAGAGCACCTCTGAACCAAGGAATCAATCAGAGCCAAGGGCATGAGTGCCACACTGAAAATGGGATGGGGTGGGGGTCAAGTGCAAGTCCAACAACTCAACAGACCTCTCCTCCCTCCTCACCTACCCTCTCCCACTTAGCCCCAGAACACCAGCAGCCAGACTTAATACTCAAACACTTGGCTTATAATCTCAAGGAGAAGACTGGAGGAGTACTCTAACCAGTCTGCTAGTTCACCCTACAGTGGTATCCATCACTTGATGAGCTTTTTAATGTCTAAGTCTTAAAAATGAACAGGTAGCCAAGAATGATCAGACATTTGAAAAAATCTCTAATATGAAAGATGGGAATCAAAGTAAATAAAATAGATTCCTGACAAGGTGCAAATATATAAAATTCAGAGAATAAAAAGAGCTTTGGGGCCAGGTGCAATGGTTCTTGGCCCTAATTCTAACACCTTGGGAAAGCTGAGTTGGGAGGATTGCTTGAGGCTAGGAATTCCAGACCAGTCTGGGCAAGAATGAGATCCCATCTCTACAAAAAAATTTAAACATTAGCTAGGTGTGGTGACACACTCTTGTAGTCCTAGCTACTTGAGAGGCTGAAGCAAGAGGATCAATCACATGAGCCTAGGAGTTTGAGGCTACAGTGAGCTATCATGACCTCACTATACTCTAGCCCAGGCAACAGAACAAGACCCTATCTCAAAAAAATAAACAGAAAAAGTTCTTGGGAATTTAAAACTACAATAGAGAGTTGGAAGAAAAAGCTAAAGAAATCTCCTCAAAGTTAAACAACAGAAAAGAGTAAAAAATTGGTAAGAAAAAAAAAATTAAGAAGACCAATCTAGGCATTTCATCACCTGGATAACAAGGTTCCAAGAGAGAGGAGAGAAATAATTATCAAAGTGGGAATATATTATAAATACAAGAAATAAAACAAGAAAATTTTCCAGAAAACATGGAAATAAGCTTCCAGACTAAAAAAGTCCATTGAATGCTGAGTATGATGAATTTCCAAACAGCCACACCAAGATACAAAATGGTTGCATTTTAGAATACCAAAATAAAGACAAGATCCTAAAATCTTCCTAAGACAGATCCTATGCAAAGAATCTAGAATCAGAAAGCATCAGACTTCATAGCCCTACTGAAAATGAGAAACAAAGTAACATCTTATAATTTCAAAAGAAATATAACCTCCAACATAAAATTTGGTATCTAGTCAAACTACCAAACAGTATGAGAGTAGAGAGGAGACGATTCAGACATGCAAGACCTCAAAAAGCCCCACTCTCCATTGAACTATTTACAAGTCCTCCACTAATGGGTTGAGAAGACATTTATACTTCTGTCAGAGTTATAGGGATGAATTAGTGAGTGATATTCAGTCAATCAAGCTAAAAAAAAAAAAAAAAGGAGGAATGAAGGGGAAAAAAGGAAAGAAAGGGACGGCAATATATCTAGGGAAAAACTGTACAAAGAAGTAAATGTACTATGATGACACAGTCGTTATATTGAGTACTAAATTATTTTCCTCTTTCGGTAACATACACCTCTACTTAACTTCTGGACACACGTGGTGGGTAGGAGGAAGCTGGAGGCCTGGGATCTACATTTCCCACAATCCAAGTTGTGGTTTAAATTCCACCAATGCAAGTCATTCCCTCAAGATTTGGACAATGAAAGAAAGGCAGATGTCATTAATGTTCCTCCAGTAGCAATGAACAGATACGTGGCCTCAGATGGCAGACCTATGGTTTGCAGCAGTTTTCCAATGTTCTCCTATGAACTGCCTGCTTTGGTCCTAAAGACATCTAAGATTATTTATTAATGGCAGTAGTTTCTTGAAATCCTTGCAACACGGCTTTTCCTGACCTATGCCCCCCCAGACATTCAATGTTTTATAAGCATCTAATATCTTTGAAATACCAAGAACAATTTCCTAATTGAACACTGATACATAATATTAAAATATAAAAACATTGATTTAATCAAGATTGTGATATATCTGTGTTAGGAGGATAGCAGGAAGTGTTGATGGTAGGTAACAATGTAAGAATGCAAAAATCTTCATCTTCCATAGCACTAATTCAGTAGATAGCAAGTAAGAATGGAAAAAATCAGCCAGGTACAATGGCTCATGCCTATAATCCCAGTACTTTGGGAAGCTGAGATGGAGGGATCACTTTGAGGCCAGGAGCTTGAGACCAGGCTGGGCAATATTATGTGACCTTCATCTCTACAAAAAAATTAAAAATTAGCCAGATGTGGTGATGTGCACCTGTAGTTTCAACTACTCCAGAGGATGAGGCAAGAGAGGATTGCTGAGCCCAGGAGTTCAAGTCCAACTGGACAGTATAGCAAGACTCTGTCTCAAAAAAAAAAAAAACAAAAAGCAACTCGGTGCCTGTGGCTCAAGCGGCTAAGGCGCCAGCCACATACACCTGAGCTGGCAGGTTTGAATCCAGCCAGGGCCCACCAAACAACGACAGCTGCAACCAAAAAATACCCAGGCGTTGTGGCAGGTGGCTGTAGTCCCAGCTACATGGGAGGCAGAGGCAAGAGAGTTGCTTGAGCCCAGGAGTTGGAGGTTGCTGTAAGCTGTGATGCCACAGCACTCTACCTAGGGCAACAGCTTGAGGTTCTGTCTCAAAAAAAAAAGCAAGAAAGAAAGAAGGAAGTAATAGCATCCTGCAAGTATTAAAAGTAGTTAAGTCAGGCCAAATGAGGAGAAACAGAGTAGCTGGGGGGGGGGGGTTTTGTAATGATAAGCCTTATAGTACTATCCAACTCTTTATGTATTCTTACTATTTTGATAAAAAACAAATATTTAATTACTAAAATCCAGAAAATAATCTTAACATTGTGTAAGCAAAACCAGCATAAAAGCAAACTGACCAAAATTTCAAAAGATAACGTGAATATAAGATCTGTTTTACCAATGCCAGTAAGAAGAGTAGAAAATCCCAAACCAAAACAAATTAAAAGGCATTATAAGGCTGGACATAGTGGCTCTTACCTTTAATCCTAGCACTCTGAGAGGCCAAGTTCGGAGGATCCCGGAGCTCAGGAGTTGGGAAAACAGCCTGAGCAAGAGTGAGACCCTATCTCTACTAAAAACAGAAAAATGAGCCAGGTGTGGTAGCTGGCACCTGTAATCCTGACTACTCATGAGGCTGAGGGAGGAGGACTGCCTGAGCCCAGGAGTTTGAGATTGCTATGAGATAAGCTGAGGCCATGGCACTCTAGCTTAGGTGACAAAGTAAGACTCTGTCTCAAAAATATATATTTTTTGAGTTAAATAGTTAAAAAAAATTTTTTTAAAAGGGAATTATGTCCAATTCCAGAACTCTTGTCTTGATTCAACTCTAATGGAAGCAAGCTGCCTGACATGACCTGAATCTGTTACCACAGCCTCTGTGAGTATAATCACACAGGATCACCAACCCCACAGTTTACTCTAACACAGGGATTCTCAACCTTCCTAATGTGGTGGCCCTTTAATATAGTTCCTGTGGGTCACAACCCATGGGTTGAGAACGCTGCTCTAACAGAAGCCAATTATGTGAGCAACTTTCAGGCTACTATAAGAAATCATAACCAGGCCAGGAGTAGTGGCTCACGCCTATAATCCTAGAACTCTGAGAGACCAAGGCAAGTGGATTGCCTGAGCTCACAGGTTTGAGACCAGCTTGAGCCAGAGTGAGACTTCATTTCTAAAAATAACCAGGCATTATGGCAGGTGCCTATAGTCTCAGCTACTTGGGAGGCTGAGGCAAGAGGATCACTTGAGCCCAAGAGTTTGAGGTTGCTGTGAGCTATGATGCGACAGCACCCTACCAAGGGTGACAAAGTGAGACTCGGTCTCAAAAAATATATATATATCTTTTTTTATTTTTATTTATTTTTTTTTTTTTGAGACAGAGCCTCAAGCTATCCCCCTGGGTAGAGTGCCATGGCATCACACTCACAGCAACCTCCAACTCCTGGGCTCAAGCGAGTCTCCTGCCTCAGCCTCCCAAGTAGCTGGGACTACAGGTGCCCGCCACAACGCCTGGCCCACCTGGCCATTTTTTTTGGTTGCAGCCATCATTGTTGTTTGGCGGGCCCAGGCTGGGGATTCGAACCCGCCACCTTAGGTGTATGTGGCTGGCGCCTTAGCTGCTTGAGCCACAGGCGCTGAGCCAAAAAAAAATATCGTAACCAAAATTAATTGCAAAGTTAGGCACGAAAATAAAGGGATGAATCTTAAAATGAATTTCCTTACTTTTTCTAGGTCTTGTTTTCAATTTAATGCAACTGCTAAGAAACATAACCAACATCATTTGTCAAAACAACTTTAGAAGTGCAGAGAAACGATTAGATTTAAAATGCTATTATTACAAAGCAGGCTGAAAGCTAGTTATTGATAATCAAAAACAGCTCTTCTCACAGTCTAAGCTAGCCAGATCTTATATTACTAGCTTCCAAGCTCCATAAGCCAGCTTTCGTTTGCACACCCCAAATAGAAAAGTAGAAAAGCATATAAAGAGAATAGTCAAATCTAAGGAAAATCCAGCAGTGACAACCTCCATTAAAAAAAGGCCTGACAGGAAATCTACACAGATGCTCCATAAAGTGTTGATCTAGACTGCACATGGAGAGAAGTGTCATGCCTCATTTCAAAGATAATGTATTAGGTACCAACTCACCACAGATAATCTAATAGCAAAGCTGTGACTTTCATTGTTGAGAAGTCGCTTCTTTCTCACTCTAATACCCTTAAGCCATAAGAAACACAGATGTTCCTTGCTGACATGCTAAAAAATTTGCACATTTTCATCCTAGATCACTAGTGATAGGCTGGCCAAGTCGAGAATATACTTTAAGTTATGAAAACAGGGCAAGCTGATCCAAGTACACAAGAAAGGTACTAAATCAAATAGAAACATCTGGGTTTTGAGTACTGTGCTTTTTTTTTCTTTTAAAGACAGAGTCTCACTTTGTCGCCCTCATTAGAATGCCGTGTCGTTATAGCTCATAGCAATGTCCAGGTCTTGGGCTTAGGCAATTCTCTTGCCTCAGCCTCCAGAGTAGCTGGGACTACAGGCGCCTGCCACAATGCCTGGCTATTTTTTGGTTGCAGTTTGGCCGGGGCTGGGTTCAAACCCGCCACTCGGTATATGGGGCCGGTACCCCATGCACTGAGCATAGGCACCACCCGAATACTGTGATTTCTGAACAAAAGTTAATAGACATATATAAAAAGGCTTTCATACATTCAGAGTTTTAATGTCCCAAGATAAAAATGCTTTCATAGATTCAGAATTATAATGGCCCTTGGGCTGATTCATTTTTGCATGTCCAACAAGACTTATATGTATATCTAAGACATATACATCATGCTAAGATGTATGGCCTAGATCAGGAGTCCTCAAACTTTTTAAACAGGGGGCCAAGTTCACTGTCCCTCAGACCGTTAAAGGGCCAGACTGCGGGCCCCGGGACGAGTCGGCTGCTAAGCAGGACAGGTAGCAGCAGCAAAAACACCTGGTGGGCCAGATAAATGTCCTAGGTGGGCTGCATGTGGTCCACGAGCTGTAGTTTGAGGACACTTGGCCTAGATGATGGGTTTGACAGAATACTATATTCACCAGTTCAAAATAAGAACATCTGTGCTCTCTCTCTAGCCCCATGAAGATTATTAAAAAACAGTCAATATTCTCAAAAGTAAATAGGTTTTCTGTTCCCTAAATAGCAGGTCTGGAAAACTAACAATCCCATCATTCCCTATAATCTAAGAATTTTTCCCCAACAATCCTAATCTCCAAACAATTTCTAAAGTAAGATTCTAAAATTTTAAGACCTAATTCAGCCAACCAAGTTTAATTTGCAGAACCTGCAAGAAATCCAGTCTAAAAGAACAGGCTTTATCCAGACAAGTCCTTATAAAAAACATGTTCCCAGTTGAGTAGGGCGCCGGCTCCATATACCTAGGGTGGTGGGTTCAAACCTGGCCCCAGCCAAATTGCAACAACAACAACAAAAATGTTCCATACCACACAAATTTCTTTGTGATACTGGTTTCAACAACATTAGTAAATTAATACTTGTGGAAAGAACTGACAGAAAAAAAATCTCTACTTTAGAGGTTGAGCTCAAAAGTCACTATGCTATTTATCTGTTTTTTGGGGAGCCCACGCTCTTTGAAGCTTTTCTTCCTGTCTTTCTGCTTCTTTTTTTTTTTTTTGAGACAAAGCCTCAAGCTGTTGCCCTGGGTAGAGTGCTGTAGCCTAACAGCTCATAGCAATCTCCAACTCCTGGGCTTAAGCAATTCTCCTGCCTCCACTTCCCAAGTAGCTGGGACTACAGGTGCCTGCCAAAAGACCTGACTATTTTTTGGTTGCAGCTGTCATTGTTGTTTGGCGGGCCAGGGCTGGATACTAACCTGCCTTAGCTGTTTGAGCCAAAGGTGCCGAGCCTGTCTTTCTGCTTCCTTACTTCTTACATCCAAATACACCGAAACTTCTTTCAATTCCACAAAAACCCACATTCTTTCTTTCTTCACGACCTTCACATGTGCCATTCCCTCTATCTAGAATAGTCTTCTTTTATTATTTTTTTTTTTAGTCTTTTTTTTTTTTTTTGGAAACAGAGTCAAACTATGTCACCCTTGGTAGAGTGTTTTGGTGTCACAGCTCATAGCCATTCTCTTGCCTCAGCCTCCCAAGTAGCTGGGACTACAGGCACCCACCACAGTGCCCGGCTATTTTTTTCTTGTTGTTGTTGTCATTGTTCTTTAGCAGGCCCCAGCCAGGTTCAAAGCCACCAGCCACTGAGCTACAGGTAATGAGCCTACCTAGAATAGTCTTTTTTTCCTCCCCTAGTCCTTTCTTTGGTTTTGCCCTTAAAAAGTCAAATCCTCAGAAACCTTTGCTGATTGTCCTTTCTCCCCCAGTCAACCTTGGTTGCACTTTCCATCGGCTGTCTCCACAGCATTTACAGCAAAAGTAATTAATTACCTGTTTAATGAATGTCTTCCCCACTAGACCACAAGGCCATGAGGGCAAGGACTGAGTCTGTTCACTACTGTATCATCCTGCCTCTAGAATAGTACTTAGCATATAGCAAGAGCTCAAATATTCTTGTTGAATTAAATGAATAACATTTTTAAACAATACGCTTCAACAATTCTAAGAATTTATCCTTCAGTCGTACATGCCATGGGTCAAATATACTGCACATAGGTATTCATCAGAACATAGTTTATAATAGCAAAGGATTAGAAACTGTTTAAATGTCTATCAGTAGGGGGTAGCTGTCAAATGTTATTATTGCTGATAGGGAATAACTGCCAAAATAGGTTTAAAAACAAACAAAAGATGTACATAGCATTAACAGTGTGCTATTCTTGCTTTTTAAAAAAGCAAACAAAGGCTCAGCACCTGTGGCTCAAGTGGCTAAGGCGCCAGCCACATACACCTAAGGTGGCGGGTTCGAATCCAACCCAGGCCCGCCAAACAACAATGACAGCTGCAACCAAAACATAGCTGGGCGCTGTGGCGGGTGCCTGTGGTCCCAGCTACTTGGGAGGCTGAGGCAGGAGACTCACGTGAGCCCAGGAGTTGGAGGTTGCTGTGAGCTGTGATGCCAAGGCCTTCTACCCAGGGGGACAGCTTGAGGCTCTGTCTCAAAAAAAAAAAAAAAAAAAGAAAAAAAAAGCAAACAAAAATGTACATATTCACTTCAAGTGTACACCATATCACTGGAAAGGATCTTAAGAAAAGGATAATGTGGCGGCACCTGTAACTCAGCAGGTAGGGTGCCGGCCACATACACGGAGGCTGGTGGGTTCCAACCCAGCCTGGGCCAGCTAAAACAACAATGACAACTGCAACAAAAAAAAATAGCTGGGAGTTGTGCTGGCGCCTGCAGTCCCAGCTACTCGGGCTGAGGCAAGAGAACACTTAAGCTCAAGAGTCTGAGGTTGCTGTGAGCTGCACACCATGGCACTCTACGCAGGGCAACAGCTTGAGACTCTGTCTCAAAAAAGAAAGAAAAGGATAATGTTACCTCTTAGAAGATGAAATAGGCTGATGGGAAGACAAAGGAAGATGTAACCCAGAGCATTCACTACCTACTTTTTACCTTTAAAATTCTGTATTATTGGCTTGGCGCCTATGGCTCAAGTGGCTAAGGCGCCAGCCACATACGCCTCAGGTGGCGGGTTCGAATCCAACCTGGGCCCACCAAACAACAATGATGGCTGCAACCAAAAAATAGCCGGGCATTGTGGCGGGCGCCTGTAGTCCCAGCTACTTGAAAGGCTGAGGCAAGAGACTCACTTGAGCCCAGGAGTTGGACGTTGCTGTGAGCTGTGATGCCATGACACTCTACCCAGGGGAATAGGATGAGGTCTGTCTCAAATAAAAAAAAAAAATTTGTATTATCTATTTAAAAAACAAAATTTGCTAAAAGCAGTCATGTCCTATCATGCCTAAGACAGTGACAAAAGAGTTTAAATATCTAATACCTGGATCTTTTCAACAGACATCCTCACCTACTGGCTAAGTCCTGAGAGAATAGAAATGGAAAGACAGAAAACTCACTTATTCACAAATCTTGGACATGTTATCCCATAGTAGATAGAAGAAAATTTCATTTTTTGCAACCAGCTGTCCCAATCTGAATACATATGAAGAATGTTTTCATAGTCATAGGGATTACTGGGGGGAAAAAAAGGATTATTGGATTCAGCATTTCCATTACTATAGAAAGTAGGTCGGATTATCTGTGCTGAAGTATCATACTTACTAAAAACAAATTATTTAAAAGATAAAATAAAAACAAATTATTTTCACTGAGTGGCCTCAAAATCCAAATGGAGCTCAATTTTGTCAATTTAAATCCATAAATTTTAAGAAATTATAATCTTTCTGAAAATCAATTACAAGAACAGGGAAGAAATCTACATAGATACCTTAAGATATACAGAACTACCAAACTTTAAGACACTCTTCAAGAAAGAAAGACCTGACGCTCGTTTAAACACAACTCCAATAATCAAATTTGTTACAATCGAAACTCTGGGTCACAGTTAAAACCTCTGATCTGAACCCGCTATGTTCTCAAACCTGCATATCAGGAACAGAATACTCTGGAATACTGATGGCAGGAGAAAGCTGAAACTAGGGTCACCAACAAGAGGATTCGTTTTGGGGTTATCTCTAATGTTACAAGGGCCACTGTCGGCTCAGTGCCTGTGGCTCAAGTGGCTTCGAACCAGCCACATACACCTAAGGTGGCAGGTTCAAATCCCCAGCCCGGCCGGCCAAACAACAATGATGGATGCAACCAAAAAATGGCCAGGTGTTGTGGCAGGCACCTGTAGTCCCAGCTACCTGGGAGGCTGAGGCAAGAGACTCGCTTGAACCCAGGAGTTGGAGGTTGCTGTGAGCTGTGATGCCATGGCACTCTACCCAGGGGGATAGCTTGAGGCTCTGTCTCTAAATAAATAAATAAATAAATAAAATTAAAAAACAAGGGCCACTGTCACATATTACAAGAAATGATCTTCATAATCCATCCCAAGACCTATGTAAGACAATACTTTCTTCAGGACTTACACCCTGAAAAACAAAAGATATTCATTAAGTAGAACATGCTGCTGTGCGTTCTAAACTGCTCCAACTTTGTGAAGCCTAAATGCAAAGTTAGAAGTCAATTTCTGGCTCCCCTAGTTGCTAATTTATATATTTACACAGGTTCTACCTGCATGCTAAACCAAAATCTTAGGAGACTGAGACACAGGGCAGTGCTTGTGGCTCAAAGGAGTAGGGCGCCAGCCCCATATACCAGAGGTGACGGGTTCAAACCCAGCCCAGGCCAAAAACTGCAAAAAAAAAAAAAAAAGATTTAAGACACAGACATTCCTCTTCAGCACTTTTAGTACCCTTCTACAGATAATATCAAGAAATGCTTCTAAGTCTGTAGCTCCTCAAGCTCAAAGGTTTGAAAGTGAGAGTGGAGAAAGAAAAAAGAGAAGTTAGAAATACTGTCTTCTTTTCCTCAATGCCCTGAACTTTTCAAAGCTAGGCAAAGGCAATGATTTCTGCATTTAATCATCAGATGAATAAGAAACAGATCTGAATTTAAACGAAAGATAAAGGACTGCAAGCACATTCAGTAAAGACTACTGCCTCTATTTCTTTGCAAAGCAGCTCTCAGGGATCTGCCAATGAACCTCATTTTGACAGGAACACCCCATCCACTCTAATCCAGGGCATATTCCTCAAGAGACAGTCAGTCAACTGGAACTCTGCCAACTTCTGCTTGGGAGTTGTGTGAAGAACAGTAGCAACAAGAGCCTACTTTGAGAAGGAGATCAACCATCACACTCAAGAAGAAAAGAAGTTATTTGGCAAAAAGATGCATGCTGCCAAAATGTTAGTCACAGCTTCAAGGTCCCAGTTTATGTCTCTGCAACTATTCTTTGCTTTGACAGAGTCCATTCTCTGATCCAGGAAACTCAGCTCAGCTTCTGTCACCCTCTCCATTTGAAGCAGTGAAGAACCCTTTCAATTTGGTAGTATCAACTGTGACAGGGACAAGATGTCCACCAAGGACTAAAAAGAAGAGAAAAAAAATATATAATTTACCATTTTCCACTTAGGACTGAATCAAGTAGAGCAATGGAAACTGACAAGATAGGAAAAATTGAAAATCATTATAATAAAAGAAGCCAACTATATGCCAAAGCCTGCCCAGGAGCTCTCAGCCTCCATAAGTTATCTCAAAACCCTTTTAAAAATGATCCCAAAAGGTACACTGTAGGTTAAAATAACAGCATAATATAATTAGGCTTTTATCCCCAAAATAAGTGCATATGCTTCATGGCCTGCAGCTCTTCCTGGGGTGAGTATGAAGACTGTGGTTTGATGAAATAGCCCAAACCAACTGCCTGTGAATTTCAGAATTACATCAGAACCACAGGAAAACATATTCAAGTGCAGCAGGTTACTCTCCTAATCAGAGAGCCCAAGAAGAAAGAACATTCCATTACTTTCCTCTTCAACAGAACAGTCTCCTTTCTCTCCCCTTCTTAAAAACTATCAGTAAAACTTGAAAACTCCACTATTCTCCACACCTTCCAACCTCCTCTGGATTTCACCTTTGTACTGACATCACATAAACTAATCAGTACCAACTAGGGTAAACAACATTCTGATATCAAGTGTGAATTACAATTAGAAACCACCCCCTCTTTAGCAAATCAACGTCACATCTCAGAAATGCCAAGACTTTCAGGTACATTTCATCTAAACTAAACAAGTTCACCTTTGGGCAAAGTGTTCCAAAGACTATGCCCAAAGAAAAAGCTAAAACAGGGTAGGGATGGTGGCTTATTTAGGTGCAAGCCTTGCACTTTGGGAGGCTGAGGAGGAAGGACTTTAGGCCAGAGTTCAAGGTCAGCTGAACAAGAATTAAGAGCATCCCCATATCTACAAAAAAATTTTTTTAAAAATTAGGTTGGGAGTGGTGGCTCATGCCTATAATCCTAATACTCTGGGAGGTGAGGCGGGTGGACTGCTTGAGCTCAGGAGCTGGAGATCAGCCTGAGCAAGGGCAAGACCCCATCTCTACTAAAAATAGAACTAACTAGGCATAGTGGCACATACCTGTAGTCCTAGCTACTTGGGAGGCTGAGTTGAGAGGATAGCTCAAGCCCAAGAGTCTGAGGTTGCTGTGAGTTATGATGCCAAAGCACTCTACAGGGGACAACAGAGTAAGACTCTGTCTCAGAAATAAATATTAAATATTAAAAAAATAAATATTAAATTAGCTGGGCATGATGGTACCTGCCTGTAGATGCAGCTACTTGAGAGGTTGAGACAGAATACTTAAACCCAGGAGTTTGAGACTGTAGTGAACTACGATATAGTAACTCTAGCTTGATGACAGAGTAAGACTGTATTAAAAAAAAAAAAAAGGCTCGGCGCCTATAGCTCAACCGGCTAGGGC
>NW_003852413.1:23787008-23788412 GCF_000181295.1 Otolemur garnettii
AAAAAAAAAAAAAAAAGCTAAAACATGATTTCAAAGGATTAACAATAAAGAACCTAAAATTGTCCACAGCACACTGGGCTTGACCAACCAACAACAAGGCCACAAAACATAAGGCTCAAGTGTACTATTTTCTAATGAATTCTTGAGAGTTCATGGAGTCAGTCAGTGCCTGTCGAGAGTAAAATACAGTTGTCCCCTGGTACTAGTAGGAGATGGCTTCCAGTACCATGCTGACACCAAAATCCACAGATGTTCAAACTTTATCTAAAAAGGCACAGCGTCTGCATATAACCTATGCATATCCTCCCACATATTACAAATCATCTGTAGATTACTTTTAATACCTAACACAATGTAAATGCTATGTAAATAGTTGTTACGCTGTATTATTTAGCGAATAAGGAGAAAAGGGTCTAGTCCAGGCACAGTGGCTCAAGTCTGTAATCCTAGCACTCTGGGAGGCCGAGGCAGGTAGACTGCTTGAGCTCAGGAGTTGGGAGACAAGCCTGAGTCAGAGCTAGACCCCATCTCTAAAAATAGCACGGTATTGTGGCCCGTACCTCTATTCCCAGCTACTTGGGAAGCTGAGGCAAGAGGATCGCTTGATGCCCCAGCACTCTACCAAGGGTGACAAAGACTCTTGTCACACACACCCCCCCCCAAAAATGAGTTTGTACATATTCAAGACAGAAAACTATCCATTTTTTCCCTCAAATATTTTTGATCAAGAGGTTAGTTGAATCCACCGATGTAGATCCCACTGATAAGGTGGGCCAAGTGCCACTGGTGGCTAGAAAATAAAACACCACATTCTCCCAGGTCATCAATTGACCTCATTCATCCCCAACTTTAAGTCCTCTATCTTCATCTTGTTGGCAGCCAATACAACATAACACAATATGAAATTTCTGACTTCTAAAAGTTGGCTTAGGAAGAGTTAAAAAATTGAACATGTATCAAACCAAAACCAACTATTCCCTGGCACCAAGGAAAAAATGTAGTAAGGCTGAGAAGAAAGTGAAAAAGACACGTCTTCTAATATCAGTATCTCAATCTTGTTTTCAGAGGTCATTTCTTTGCAACCACTTCAAAAATCTCATTTGGTGAGCACAAGCTTTTAGAGGTAGGGATGGATCAGACCTATATTTCAAAAGGAAAAACATGAAAGCTTAATGATTTGTCTCAAAGTTAGTAAGTCCATAGGTGGGCTAAAACAGCCTTTATTCCCTTAGGTTCTCTTCTGGTTTATAAAAGGAGAAAAAAGTATACCAAAAAAAAAAAATCAGTACGTCATTCAGAAATAAAATCTGTAAGGCAAAAAATAACAGCATGAAAAAAGGAGGTGGGCCTTGGGAGAGCTTAAAGCAGTAAGAGATTCAAGTCCCTTTAAAAAATATAAATCCC
>NW_003852413.1:23789019-23796224 GCF_000181295.1 Otolemur garnettii
AAACACCACACTGTACCCCCAAAGTGCATCAATGTACACAGTTACCATTCAATAAAAAAAAAAAAAAAAGAATCTTCCTTCCTGGTCAGTAACTCAACCATACCTACTGCCCAAGTTTTAACATTTTAAGACTTCCATTTTTCCTCACCTCACACCACCTCAACTCCAGGTGGTTCCACGCGCATCTCAACACTTACAAAACCAATTTGTAACTCAATTTCCATTCCCTCTAAACTAACGCACTCTAGATTCCCTCTAATATAAGCAGTTTCCAGAGTCATCCTGCCAATCATTGGTTTTCACCTAACTCAATCCCCTAAATTTCACACTGGCCTCCTCACTCAAAGCATCCTGCTAATTAGCTGTTCCCAACAGGTCCTCCCTTCCCTGGGTCCCTTTTTGCGCATGGTTACCTCGCTCCTAACCCTGAGTTGCCGCCTTACTCACCTTACCCAACCCTTCAGGAGCACTTATTTCCTGTCTCTCAAAAACCTTCCTCCCCATTTCGCAGTCCGAAACCACTAGCCCCAAACCAATTCCCGACCACTCCCCCCTGCTTATGATTCCCTACGCCCATTCTCCTCCGGGTTCTTCAGACCCAGCCCCCGGTCCTCCGTCCCTCAGACCCCGCCCCCAGGACCCTTCTCCTTCAGGCCCCTCCTCCAATGCCCCCTCTCTCCTCAAGCCCCGCCCCAAGCCCCCCTCCCTCGGGCCACCCTCCCACTCAGGTCCGCAGGTCATTTCAGCAGCCCCAGCCCCTTTCCGACCTGGCCGCAGCTGTTCCGGGGGCGAATCCTCCGCCACCTCCGCTCCGGCTTGGTCCTGTCCCGTTCTCCCCCCGGCAAGCTCTCTTTCTCGCTGCCGCCGCCGCCCCTTTTGCCAACCCGGAAATGGATTGCTCCCACCGTCCCCAGCGTCCGCGAACAAAATGGAGGCGGGGGAAAAAGGAGGAGGGAGCGGAGAGGGAAAAACGCTAGACGCATGCGCCCCTCGAAAGCCCTCCCCTACCGGCGCACGTACGGACGGAAGCGGTCGGATCCGCAGCCATCTTGGGAAGGTCGCGAGAATTTACATTAACAGCTAAAGGCAGTATTTGCAATTTTGGCTGCAATTAGAATTTCGTGGGTAGATTTTACTAACTAGTGATGCCTGAATTCTACTGCCAGAACTTCTGATTTAATTGGTCTAGAGTACAACTTAAGCATCGGTATTTTAAAAAATTGCTCAGGTGATTCATTCTAGCGTGTTCCCAAGGTGGAGAAACACTGGGCTAAACTGAGTCATTCTTGAAAATACTTTTTTTATCTTTACCCCACCATGCGCACACACACTCCTCCCATAAATGTCTTTTCTTAATCTCCAGTTAAGGAAGCTCCGGTTGTCATAGCAACTTCGAGAGGCAGACCCCTACTAACAAGTCCTCATGTACGTCATCTCTAACCACCTGACCTGAACACCGATCTCTTCTTCCACGGGCGGGGGGGTTTCTCCAGCCTCCAGGGCTGGAGCATGGTGCTGCGTGCTTCTCCAGCTGCTTGGGCCAAGAAGAGAAATCCTGTACCCGCACTGCCGGAGCTACTGTTGACTCCGTGGCAGTCGACTAAGGATCTCTTTCCTAGTCCACCCACAAAAGCCCTTTTCCGTTGCAGCCAACTCCATTCCCGTGTATCCTCAAAATGCTTTTCGGGTGAATCCGAAGTTAGGGGACAGAGTTGGGACTTAATTCCTATTACTTACAAGCTGTCTGCTCTTGGGCCTCAGCCTATTCTATCAATAGAATAGGTTTAATAGTGCCTGTCTGATCTGTCTCATAAGGTCGTTGGAAGGCTCAAATCAGGCAGTGAATGGGAAAACTCGTGATAAGCCATAAGGTACTATTTTTGTTTTCCTTCTGTTCTGCCGTGAGTAGTACTGGGCACCACCTGCTTGTCAAGTAAATGTCACATTGACAACTTTCTGTGGGCCAGACACGGGCCTAGGCACCAGGAGATGACTACCGAGGTGACTAAGACAGAACCTCTACCCTCAGGGAACTCATTGTGTGGGTGGACAGACTGATATGTCAACAGCTAGCTGAGATGCTAGTCAGCATATGATTAGTACTATGGGGACATATATGCTGTGGGACATCAGACAAGGGAGTGATTAATTCCTGTGATGCCAGAAGGTTTTGTAAATGGTTTTGAACTGAGTCTTGAAGGATGAGTAGAATTTTATTGCTAATTGGAGAAGGCAAAGAACACATTCTGGGGCAAGGGATCAGTGGGTGCAAAGGTAAAGATTTTCAGGTATTTATTATGTCTTGCATCCTGCATGCCTGAAGGTGGAGTGATTGAGCCATAGAGATGGTATCTAAACTCTACCTAGGCCAGTCCTGGTGGCTCACACCTTTAATACTAGCATTTTGGGAGGCTGAGGCAGGATGATTGCTTCAGCCCAGGAGTTTGAGGTTGCTATGAGCTATGATGACACCTCGACACTCTACCCAGGGCTCGACAGAGTAAGCCACTTTTTTTTTAAGGCTTGGCACCCATAGCACAGTGGTTATGGCGCCAGCCACGTGCACCAAAGGTGGCAGGTTTGAACCCAGCCTGGGCCTGCTAAACAACAATGATAACTGCAACAAAAAAACAGCCAGGGGTTGTAGCTGCTGTTGTAGTTCCAACTACTTGGGAGGCTGAGGCAAGAGAATTGCTTAAGCTCAGGAGTTTGAGGTTGAGGCGGTGCCTGTGATTCAATGGGTAGGGCACCAACCCCATATACCGAGGATAGCAGGTTCAAACCCAGCCCCGGCCAAACTGCAACACAAAAAATAGCCAGGCATTCTGTCAGGCGCCTGTGGTCCCAGCTGCTCTGCAGGCTGAGGCAAGAGAATCGCCTAAGCCCAGGAGTTTGAGGTTGCTGTGAGCTGTGATGCCATGGCACTCTACTGAGGGCAACATAGTGAGACTGTGTCTCAAAAAAAAAGAAAAATTAGCTCTCGGCCTTAGCGCCATCTTTCTAGAAACCTCCGCGCCATGAGAGCAAAGTGGAGGAAGAAGCAAATGCGCAGGCTGAAGCGCAAAAGGAGAAAGATGAGGCAGAGGTCCAAATAAACCGGCTGGTTGTACACTCGTGAAGGCCACAAGAGAAGGAACATGGGATGCCAGAGGCTAAGGAGGCTAGTACAAGCTGCTGGACTGCATGCTACTGTCTGGAATTTGCTCTCAGTGGATATAAGACCTCATCGCCATCCGATCACCAAGACCACCCCTAAGAGACCCACCTTGCTCACACTGAAACAGTCCCTTGCCCTGGACCTGACATCCTGGACTCGTTCTGTTTATCACCTGTGGCTGAGTGTAACCAGTATACAATAAATCATACCTTCTGCTGTTTTGGCTGATGAAGCAAAAAAAAAAAAAAATTAAACAGCTAAAAATCTTGGATAAAATTATTTTTAAATCTTAAATGCTTTGATGAGTTACTGAAAAAGTAAGAAATTTTCAGGGCAAAACAAAGCAAGTAAAAGCAAGAGATGTAGGGACAGATAAATGGAACACTGAAGCAGGCTTTTGCTCTGAGGGCACTTGGCTAACTAGGGGAATTTGAGTTTTCATCACTGTCTTATGGGAAAAGGAAATACCCCAGCCTCTCCTTAACAGGGAGAATTTAACAGGAGACCCTTCCACCAAAAAGATGAGACCCAAAGGACTACATCTTCACTATACAAGTGAACCAGAAATAGACCTGTCCCCTCTCCTTTAGATATAGGGTTAAGGGAGATACATTCTAGGCTTAGATAATTATAAATAGATTTTTCACATGCATGTCTTAGCAGAACATTCAAGAGTCGGGTAGAATCCAAGATAATTCTTTTCTGGGTGGAACCATCCCTTGCATTGCAGCTTTCCAGCATGCTGGACCTCTGCACATCAAATGTCAGTAACACATTCGTGTGATTGTGACAAACAGGAAAACCAAAATTCCAAAATGCCCCCATGGAGAACCATTGCCCATACTCAACTGTCAACTTGACAGGGGCCAATTTGTGAAGAACTTTATTATCTTTGGGGAAAAGGGCTGAGCACAGTAGCTCACTCCTGTAAATCCTAGCATTCTGGGAGGCCAAAGCAGGAGGACCAGCTTGAGGCCAGGAATTTGAGACTAGCCTGAGCAATAGCAAGACCCTCATCTCTAAAAAATAGAAAAATTGACTTGGTGCCTGTGGCTCAAGTGGCTAAGACACCAGCCACATACACCTAAGGTGGCGGGTTCGAATCCAGCCCGGGCCCATCAAACAACAATGACGGCTGCAACTAAAAAATAGTCGGGCGTTGTGGTGGGCGCCTGTGGTCCCAGCTACTTGGGAGGCAGAGACAGGAGACTCGCTTGAACCCAGGAGTTGGAGGTTGCTGTGAGCTGTGATGCCACAGCACTCTACCCAAGGGGATAGCTTGAGGCTCTGTCTCAAAAAAAAAAAAAAAAAAAAAGAGGGAGGAGGAAAGAAAAAAAAGCCTGGGAGCCTATAGTCCTAGCTACTTGGAGGCTGAAGCAAGAAGATCACTTGCACCCAGGAATTTGAGATTGCAGGGAGCTATGATAATGCCACTACATTCTAGCCTGTGCAACACAGCAAGGAAAAGTTGGATTTTATCTTGAGGACAAATAGGGAAACCATTGAAAGGTTTAAGGAGAGAAGTACCATGACTCTCTTCATATCCTAGAAATATCCCTCTGACTGCAGCAAGAAGGATGGATTAAATGGGGCCAGGCTAGAAGCAGGGATGCCAATTAGAAGGCTACTATGTCCTTCTAATAAGTCCACATGAGAGGTGAAGTTACCTGCACTGAACACTGGTTTGGCACAAAGGCTTTGGAATCAGGGCTGCCTGTCTGCAGAGCTCAGAGCTTCTCAGTTCTCCGCATTACTGAATAGGGCAATTATAACTTGTCTATGTTATCTAATCTATACTGGCCTCCAGCCTCTTCATCTGCAAAATGGAGATAAACCTAAGCGGAATGTACCCTGAGTGTTTATGCACATAGAAGGCACTTACTAACTTTAGTCAGGATCATTATTCAAGTATCAACAATGGAGATGTTTAAGAAATGGAAAATGGGGACTGAAGAGAGGGAGGCGCCAAAGATGATTGCTAAGTTTTCCAGCTAAGACTTATCTGGAAAGAGTTGCAGAAGGAGAGAAGGAGCTGGGGTGGTGAAGGAAACTGAATAGACTGGTAGAACATCTGAGAAGAGAGGTTCAATAGGCCACTACATGTTTGGGTCTGGAACTTAGAAGAGCAATCCTAGGAATTTGGGACCCATAAACTGTGGTAGCTACTCTCCAAAGACGGCTTCCAGTGAACCAGAATTCCCAGTACTCATTGTACCTGGACTGGCCTGTGACTCCCTTGAACCAGTGGAATGCAGCAGAAGTGAGGTTGTGCCAGGTCCAGAACTAAGCCTGAAGACTTAGCAGCATCTTCTTGTGTGCTTGGGGGACCCATAAACTCACAGGTAAGAAATCAGCTACTCTGCAGCAGAGGCCACGTAGAGGGAGAGGCCTTGAAATCATGAGAGCATACTGTTCTGGAAACTGCAATGAGTGTTCAGGAAGGAAGCGTGGTTAGAAACATCAAAGCTGGTGAGAGGAAGATAAGTGTCCTTGGATTTGGTTACATGGCAGTCATTGGTGCCCTTGGCCAGGGCACTTTCAGTGAATGGAGAGAGCAGAAATCAATGATACTGGGTTAAAGAATGAAAGAAACAGAGAGCAGCAAAACCAACCAAGCCAGAGTCACACATACTGATCCCACAAGCATAACATTGGAGGGGAGGTTTGCTGAACACCACATCCAATATGATAGCATTTACATAAAAATTAAAGCATGTAAATATAAAATGCTATTAAAACTCAATAATACAAAGACAACCCAACTGAAAAATGGATAAGGAATTTTTTTTTTTGCAGTTTTTGGCGGGGGCTGGGTAAGAACCGGCCACCTCCAGCATATGGGGCCGGCGCCCTACTCCTTTGAGCCACAGGCGCCGCCCAGATAAGGAATTTTTAATGGAGTGAATAATGCCTCCCAAAAATTCACATTTACCCAGAAATATGGGATTCAACTTATTTGGAAATAGAGTCTTTGCAGATGTAATTAGTTAAATTGAGGTCATGCTGGGTTGGATGAGGTCATACTGTATTAGGTGGGTCCTAAATCTAATGCCTGGGTGTCCTTACAAAAAGAAGAGAGGACACAGAGAGACACACACGGGGAGAACCCCATGTGAAGATGGAGGCAGAAATTGGAGGGATGACTTTACAAGCCAAGCTAACAAAATTCACCTTTTTAACCACTTTAAAGTATACAATTGGGTGGTTTTTAGTATACTTACAATGTTGTACCTAATTCAAGAACATTTCCATCACCCAAAAGAAACCCCAAGTCCATTAGCAGTCTCCCCTGTTCTGACTGTCCCCACCCCCTGATAAGCACTAATCTATTTTCCATCTCTATGAATTTGTCTATGCAGGACATTTCACATAAATGAAATCATGCAATACATGGCCTTTTGTGTCTGACTTATTTTATTTTATTTTATATTTTTTTAGAGACAGAGTTTTATTTTGTCGTCCTCAGTAGACTGCTGTGGTGTCACAGCTCATAGCAACCTCCAGCTCTTGGGCTTAGTCGATTCTCTTGCCTCAGCCTCCTGGCTATTTTTGTTGTTGTTGCAGTTTGGCCAGGGCCAGGTTTGAACCCGCCACCCTCGGTATATGGGGCCGGTACCTTACTCACTGAGCCACAGGTGCCACCCAGTACTTCATTCCTTTTTATGGTGGAATAGTATTCTGTTTTATGGATGTACCATATTTTATTTTATCCATTCATTAGTTGATGAACAGTGGGTTGTTTCCACTTTTTGGCTGTTACAAATAATGCTATTGTAAATATTCTTGAACAGAGGGTTTTGGGGAGGAGGGGTGATGAATATGTTCTAAAATTGGTGGCAGCCAGGTGCCAGTGGCTCACGCCTATAATCCTAGAATTCTGGGAGGCTGAAGCAGGTGGATTGCTTGAGCTCAGGAGTTCAAGACCAGCCTGAGCAAGAGCAAGACCCCCATCTCGATTAAAAATTGAAAAACCAGGCTCGGCGCCTGTGGCTCAAGTGGCTAAGGTGCCAGCCACATACACCTAAGGTGGCGGGTTTGAATCCCCAGC
>NW_003852413.1:23796926-23802967 GCF_000181295.1 Otolemur garnettii
CAGTGGCTCATGCATGTAAGGCCAAGGAGGGTGGATTGCCTGAGCTCAGGAGTTTGATACCAGCCTGAGCAAGAGCAAGACCCTGTCTCTAAAAATTGCTGGGCATTGTGGCGGGCACCTATACTCCCAGCTACTCAGGAGGCTGAGGCAAGAGAATTGCTTGAGCCCAAGAGCTTGAGCTATGACACCATAGCACTCTATCCTGTCTAAAAAAAAAAGGAAAAAGAAAGAAAAAGGGTGGCGCCTGTGGCTCAAAGGAGTAGGGCGCTAGCCCCATTTGCCAGAGGTGGTGGGTTCAAACCCAGCACTGGCCAAAAAAAAAAAAAAGGAGACCTAAGAGCAGCCTGTGGTTCAAAGGGGTAGGACAGCCCCGCCAAAAATAAAAAAGGAGACCTAAGAGGAGATGATTTAAATGCTAAAAGAGAAACAGCCAATAGAGAGGGAAAGGCTGAAGAAACAAGTTCTTCTGGTTAAGTACGACTAATCCTTCTGGATAGATCCTCTTAGGAAGATTCAGGATTCCTGCAAGAACTCTGTACTCTGTCCTGCAGCCTCTTCCCCATCTCCAGGAACCTTGAGAAAGTAATCTCGGTGGTGACACCTAGTGGAATAAAAGGGCACTGCCCAAATTACACCCCATCAAAAGGGTACCTTATGTAACTCTGGTCTTCTGACCACTCCAGTTTATTTTCGCACTTTTGTTCACTGCTAGACCAGCTTAAGAGGTATGATGGTACTAAGAAAGCCCATCCTCTCTAGCCCACAGCCCACAGAGCTGTTTTACGGCCTCCTGGTAAAACCCAAGCCAAGCGGAAGAGGGATTAGAAAAGGTAATTCCCCAGCCACAGTCAAGCGACCTGCATGAGCACAGGGTGGATGTTACTTAGCTATTCAAGTTCCCAGGATTTGCAGAGTTTGAACTGTGAGTTCTGGAATCAGAATGACCGTGTTCAATTCCTTGCTGGCTGTGAGACCTAGGGTTGGGAACTTGGCCTCACTATGCTTCTGCTAAGAAATCTCTCAGGAGGCCTAGGGCGGGTGGCTCATGCCTGTAATCCTAACACTTTTCAAAGCTGAGGTGGGAGGCCCACTTGAACTCAGGAACTCAAGACCAACCTGACCAAGAGTGAGACAGTCTCTACTAAAAATAGAAAAATTAGCTGGGTGTTGTGGTGGGCGCCTGCAGTCCTGGCTACCCAGGAGGATGAGGCAGAAGGATCACTTCAATCCAGGAGTCTGAGGTTGCTGAGAGCTAGGCTGAGGCCACAGCACTGTAACCTGGGCAACAGAGTAAGACTCTGTCCCAAGAAAGAGAGAGAGAGAGAAAGAGGAAGGAAGGAAGGAAGGGAGAGAGGGAAGGAGGGAGGGAGGGAGGGAGAAATCTCTTAACATTCAATCCATCATTTGGAAAGTGGAGCTGATAAAACCAACCACATGGATTTTGTGAGAAGATTAAGAGAATGCACATAAAGCCAAGCACTGTGAGTGGTAAAGTATACTCTCTGGAAGGTCAACATTTATCATCACCCTGGAGAAGTTAGATGACTGAGGTATGAAGGTGGCTGAGATGAGAATGAGAGAAATAATCCACATCACTGCCTCTGCACTCCTGAGGCAGGAGGACAGGGCTCCCAAGATCCTGCTTGAGGGCACAGAGTTCTTGAGAGTGCGACCAGCACCCTGACTCTCTAAGCACCAGGCCCAATAGAACAAGGGCAGCTCTCTGCACTGAGCAAGATCCAATTCTCAAGCAGCTCCCAGTGCCTCATCCCTGACTCCTCACTTCCATTCTTTGGCCATCAAACCCTATTTCTGCTGCGAGGCCTGGGTCATCTCTTCCAAGAAGTTTCTACGCTCTTCCCACCCCATTCTCCAGACTAGCAGTGAATCTCCTTGGCTTAATTCCTAGAGCACTTATCATCCTATGTCTTGTTTCACCCTTATGGCTCCTATTTCAACCAACCTAATTTATTTGTTCAATAGATATATATTGAGTGCCTTCTCTGTGCCAGGTAGTAGAGCAAGACAGACTCATGGAGCTAAAATTCTGGTGGAAGAGGTGGACACTAAGCACATACACAAAGAAAACTTATGCTGTCAGATGGTGATGAGTACCTTAAAGGATATAGAGGTGGGTAAGAGGGATAGAGAGTGAGGGGTGGGGTGGGATCTTCTTATCAGAATGATCAGGAAAGGCTCAGGGAACGGCAAAGGAAAAATCCCAGCAACAAGAATGAATTTTATATGTTTTAGGAACAGTAAAGTGTTCCTAAAAGTCAGTGTGGCTGGAGTGGAGTGAGGTCCAAGGAATAGGAGAGGGGATCAGGGAGGGAGGGTTTTGATTTTTAATCTGTTGTTGAAAATTGGAGAGTTATAATCTGAATTGCTTTGAGATATAACATAACATAACTACAATAAAATGTAGAAATTTTGCATGAACAGCTCAATGAGCAGACACAAACACTTGTATGACCAGCCCCAGGTCATAATATAGAAGATTTCCCAATCAAAAGCTTCTCCTGCCACATTGAATAACCACTATTTTTACTACTATCCTCAGAGATTAATTTTCCCTATTCTTGAACTTTTTTTGCATAGAATCATACTGTATGTAGTTTTTTTTTTTTTTGTAGAGACAGAGTCTCACTCCATTACTCTTGGTAGAGTGCCATGGCATCACACAGCTCACAGCAACCTCCAACTCCTGGGCTTATGGGATTCTCTTGCCTCAGCCTCCTGAGTAGCTGGGACTACAGGTGCCCACCACAATGCCTGGCCATTTTGTTGTTGTTGTTTTTTGAGACAGTCTCACTCTGTTATCTTGAGTGAAGAATGCCATGGCATCATAACTCACAGCAACCTCAAACTCTTGGGCTTAAGTGATCCCCTCGCCTCAAGCATTTCAGGAAGACAGGCACCCATCACAACACCAGGCTATATTTTTTTTGGAGATGAGGTCTCGCTCTTGCAAGGCTGTTTTCTAACTCCTAAACTCAGACAATCCACCCATCTTGGCCTCCCAGAGTGCAAGGATTACAAACGTGACCCACCACACTCAGCCCAGTATGTAATCTTAGTGCCTGGCTTCTTGTACTCAAGTCTGTCCTGGGCATAGTGGCGTATGCCTGTAGTCCCATTGAGACAAGAGGATTGCTTGAGCCCAAGAGTTTGAGGCTATAAGTGAGCTATGATCAAAACACTGGGAAACATAGCAAGACCCTATCTCTAAAAGGAAGATTAAATAAAGAGCTAAGTCTGTGAGATTCATTCATGCAAATAACAGTTGTTTGCTCTTTTTTCTTCCTATGTAGTATTCCATTGCATTAATATGTCCTGACTTATTTGTCCATTTATCTCTTGAAAGACACTGGGGTTTTTGCTTTTGCTTTTTTGGAGACAGAGTTGCCCTCGGTAGAGTTCTGTGGCATCACAGCTCACAGCAATCTCAAACTCTCAGGCTCAAGCAATCCTCTTGCCTCAGCCTCCTGAGTAGTTGAGCCTATAGGCACCCACCACAATGCCCAGCTATTTTTAGAGACCGTGTCTTGCTCTTGCTCAGGCTGGTCTCCCAACTCCTGAGCTCAAGCAATCCATCTACCTCAGCCTCCCTAAGTACTAGGATTATAGGCATAAACCACTGCACCCAGCCCTTAGATACTGGGTTTTTGTCCCATTTCTTTACCAGGAATAAAACTGCTATGATTGAGCTAGATGCGGTGGCTCATGCCTGTAATCCTTGCACTCGGGGACGCTGAGGCAGGTAAATCGCTTGAGCTGAGGAGTTGGAGACTAGCCTGAGCAAGAAAGAGCAAGATCCTTATCTCTACTAAAAATAGAAAAAACTAGCTGGGCCTGGTAGTGCAAGCCTATAGTACCAGCTACTCCAGAGGCTGAAGCTAAAGGATAACTCAAGAGTTATCCTCAAGAGTTTGAGGTTGCTGTGAGCTATGATGCCAGGCCACTCTTACCTGGGGAAATAGAGTGAGATTCCTACTCCAAAAAACCCCCAAACTGCTATGATCATAGTTGTATATGTCTGGTGGACGTAAGTACTAATTTTTCTTGGGTGTACACCTAGAAGTGGAAATACTAGGTCATAAGTTGGGTGTACATTTAGTATTAGTAGCTATCTTCCAAAGTGGTTGTATCACTGTACACTCCCTCCAGCAATGTATAAAAGCTTCAGTTGCTTCACATCCTCACTGACACTTGATACTGCCAGTTTTGTTTTTTTTTATTTTAGCCATCTGTGATATGTTTGGAGTATTTTGTTTGTTCGTAGTTTTAGAAACAGGGTCTCTCTCTGTCACCCAGGCTAGAATGCAGTGGCATCATCATAGCTCACTACAGCCTCAAACTCCTGGGTTCAAGTGATCCTCCTGTCTTGGCCTCCCTAGTAGCTGAGACTACAGGTATGCACCACCAGACCTGGCTATTTATTTATTGATTGATTTTTTGCAGTTTTTTCTTTCTTTCTTTTTTTTTTTTTTTTTTGCCAGGCCCGGGTTTGAACCCGCCACCCACGGTATACAGGGCCGGCACCCTGCTCCTTGAGCCACAGGCGCCACCCAGACCTGGCTATTTTTTTTAAGAGATAGGGTCTCATTATGTTGCCCAGGCTGTTCTTAAACTCTTAGCCTCAAGCAATCCTCCTGCCTTTGCCTCCCAGAGTGCTGCGATTACAGATTGGGGATTTTATTATTTATTTATTTATTTATTTATTTATTTTTTGAGATAGAGTCTTACTATGTTGCCCTCAGTAGAGTACCATGATGTCACAGCTCACAGCAACCTCAAACTCTTGGGCTTAAGCAATTCCCTTGTCTCAGCCTCCCAAATAGATGGGACTACAGGTGCCCGCCACAACGCCCAGCTATTTTTTTTATTGCAGTTGTCATTGTTGTTTAGCTGGCTCAGGCTGAGTTCGAACCCACCAGCCTCAGTGTATGTGGCTGGCTCCCTACCCACTGAGCTATGGGCTCTGCCCAGTGTGGGACGGTCATTATTTTATTTTATTTTATTTGAAACAGAGTCTTGCTTCTTAGTAGAGTGTCTTGGCATCATAGCTCACAGCAACCTCAAACTCTTGAGCTCAAGTGATCCTTTGCCTCAGCCTCCTGAGTATCTAGGACTACAGGCGCCTGCCAGAATGCCTGGCTATTTTTAGAGACAGGATCTCACTCTTGTTCAGGCTGGTCTTGAACTTGTAAGCTCAGGCAATCCATCTGCCTCAGCCTCCCAGAATGCTAAGATTACAGGACTGACAGATTGGGTTTTTTGTTTGTTTGTTTGTTGTTTTGGAGACGGAGTCTCACTTTGTTGTCTTGGGTAGAGTGCTGTGGCATCATAGCTCACAGAAACCTCAAACTCTTGGGCTCAAGTGATTCTCTTGCCTCAGCCTCCCAAGTAGCTGAGACTACAGGCACCCGCCAGAAATGCCTGGCTATTTTTATAGATGAGGTCTTGCTCTAGCTCAGGCTGGTCTGGAACCTGTGAGCTCAGGCAATCCAATCACCTTCGCCTCCTTCACTACCACACCAGGCCAGATTGGGGTTTTTAAAAGACACCCTGACTGTACTGTGGAGCCCCAACTGGTAGCAGCTAAGGGTTGGTTGGAGAGAGGAAGACATTGGGTGGTGCCTGTGGCTCAAAGGAGTAGGGCGCTGGCCCCATATACCCAAACACAGCACCGGCCAAAAAGAAAAACTGAAAAAAAAAAAAAAGAGAGAGAGAGGAAAACATGAGACCAGGTAGTAGACTAGCATTATCAGCCATCCAGAGAAGATACGAAGGTGGTTTGGACTAGGGTGGTCATTGGTGAGCCTTGGAGAAGTGGCTCAATCAGAATATGTTCTGCAACTGTAGCTAATGGGCCTAGCTAATGAGATGAATGACAGATGAGAGAAAGAGGCATCAGGGGTGAGTCCTGGATTTTTGCCTTGAAAACCAGTGTGTCGGCTCAGCGCCTATAGCTCAACCGGCTAAGGCGCCAGCCACGTACACCTAAGGTGGCGGGTTCGAATCCCCAGCCCGGACCCGCC
>NW_003852413.1:23803450-23804537 GCF_000181295.1 Otolemur garnettii
GAGTTGGAGGTTGCTGTGAGCGTGATGCCATGGCACTCTACCCAGGGGGACAGCTTGAGGCTCTGTCTCAAAAAAAAAAAAGAAAACCAGTGTGTCTTCACTAGAATAGTGGTGAGATTAAAAGAAAAAAAGGAAAAGAAAAGAAAAGGCCAAGGTGGACAAGAGGACCACTTTATTTATTCATTTTTTTAAGAGACAGAGTCTTACTCTATTGCCCTCGGTAGAGTGCGGTGGCATCACAGCTCACAGCAACCTCCAACTTCTGGGCTTGGGTGATTCTCTTGTCTCAGCCTCCCAAGTTCAGCTACTGGGACTACAGGCACCCGCCACAATGTCTGGCTATTTTTTTGTTGCTGTTTAGCTGGGGCCGGGTTCAAACCTGCCACCCTCAGTATATAGGGCTGGCGCTCTATCCACTGAGCCACAGGCACCCAAGACCCCAGGACCCCATGGACCCAAGAGGACCATTTTCTTTTCTTTTCTTTTCTTTTCTTTTTTTTTTTGCAGTTTTTGGCCAGGGCTAGGTTTGAACCTGCTACCTCTGGCATATGGGGCCGGCGCCCTGCTCCTTTGCACCGTCCAAGGACCATTTTCTTAAGAATAGATGTGGGTCAGGGGAAGGCTGAACAGGCTCATGCGTGACTATTAGAAGATATGCTGTCTCCTGGAACATAAGCGATCATTAGCACCTACCAGTCGGCTCTAGGTGCCTCATCTCTTAGCTGAACTGGTAAATATCAATTGCGTGAATCATGTGTATCATCTGCAGTGGACAGACCTGGGTCTGGGGGACAATGCCACCCCCTCATACACCCTGTAGTTTAGACCTTATACTGGGCCCACTCAGCCTCTGGCTTCTACTTACAGAGTTAGAATGAAATGTGATCACCTATTTGTGCCGCCTGGAACACGTGAGAACTAAAACATCCCCTCTTCTGAGTTCCAGGTGCTATGTGAGGTTGGCACCTTTTCCTCTCACTTTTCGTGTTTTTTTTGTTTTTGTTTTTGTTTTTTGAGATAGAGTTTCACTTGGTCACCCTCAGTAGAGTGCCATAGTGTCTTTAGCTCACAGCAACCTCAAACTCTT
>NW_003852413.1:23806366-23811808 GCF_000181295.1 Otolemur garnettii
ATCCACCTTGGCCTCCCAGAGTGCTAGGATTATAAGCATGAGCCACTGTAGTCTGCCTCACTCACATTTTCTTTCTTTCTTTTTTTTTTTTGGTTGCAGCCATCATTGTTGTTTGGCGGGCCCAGGCTGGGGATTCGAACCCGCCACCATAGGTGTATGTGGCTGGCACCTTAGCCACTTGAGCCACAGGCGCCAAGCCCCCTCACTCACATTTTCAAAGACATCCAGAAAAGCCCTGATGAGGTCTGGGAGCACTGGAGGCCATCCCCATGCCCCCTAATCCCAAAGGAACAGAATGGAGAACAGCAGGCAGGTTGATTCATAGATTTTATCAGCTTTTTCTCCACCCAGTGGTTTCTGCAATGACAAATGAGCCTGCACAACACACACACCGGTTCACTCTGTTAAAGCTCTGGGGCATGGGAAGGAGCTGGGGGGGCCCGGGGCAGGCATCAGGGCCAGGAGCCAACAGTGACCAAGACTGGGCCTGTGAGTCTCAGTATTCAAGGAGGGTCAGGGGACCTGGGGTGAGAGGCCTGCTGAGGGCTGAGGGCACATCAGCAGTAGCAGGGAGGAGGCAAGGGAGCAGGAGGGTAGTCACAGCCACTGAGAGGGTGGGAGGGTGTGGGACACAGCGCCTGTGTATGTCCATAGACAGTTTTTGTAGCAGAGAGCAGACTGACCCAGACTGTGTATAAAAGGGACTGTACAACATTACCTATAATACATTGTTTACATATGATACAAGGTTCTTTCCCTCTGAGTTTTAAAAAATAAATTTACAATTCCAGAATTTGGGGTAAAAAATATATACACCCTCAGAGCAGGAGCAGTTGCCACTTTTGCTACTACTGCTGCTGCTGCCTCTTCAAAAGGGAAAGAGGTGGTGCCAGAAGGGAGGGTGAGGCTATGCCAGGAAACCTCACCCAGTAGCTGCCAGGAGCCCCTGTACCCCTCAGCCCTGGAGGCCTGTGGCAGGAACAGGAGGGAGCAGAGGTATTAAAGTCCTTGCCAGAGTCCAGTTTGGCCTTTATGGTTTCTGCTGTCCCCACTGTCCCTCCCATCCCCACTTTGGGGGGATGCCTGCCCCAGGTACAGAGACACACCTCACTCCAGCTCCATGGGAAGGACAAAAGGGGAGTTGAGAAAGGGAGAGGGACAAAGACTGTGTTGTTGCTGTCAGACACAAGAGCCAGAAGGGGGATGCCAACTCTCTCCTTAGCAGTGAGATGCCCCCAAAAGCAGGAGTGGGAGCACCCAAACTCTTAATACTGCTGCACCCCACTTCACTACAAGACAGAGGGAGGGTCCAATAGGCAGCTTAGGCCTGTGTTTCCCTGAGCATCTTTCACCCTTTCATCAGAGTTCACCCAGGGATCTTCAGGAAGCCTGAGTGGAGGACTTGCAAGGGCTTTGGGTCACCCCTCCCATTTGCTGCTCCCTGCCCTTAAAGCAGCTTGGCCCACAAGCCTGGGCACGCAGGGCAGCATGAGGAGCTGAGCAGGGAGTGGTGGGGGTGGGAAAGGCACCCTGCATGTCCCAGGGGCAGAGTAGCACCAAACAGAAGGACCCTCCACTGTCCCCCGGCACACACAACAACCCTCCTCAATTACCAGATGCACTCCTGCTCCCTTACAAGGGCACAAACACACACACACACAGAGCACTATAATATCCAGGGCAGTATATCCAGGGGCCCCAGCCCTGACCAGGGAGAAGCTGGGCAGGTGGAGAAGACTGCCAATCCCTCCCAGAATTCTACTTTGTAAGATGGGAGGGTGAGCAGCTAGTTCTTTCCTGCTTGGGAAGAAGTTGGAAACTCCATCTTGGAAACAGACCTGGATGGGAGGAGACAGAGGAAGGACTCTCTGCCCTCTTTCCCAGAGAGGGCAGGAACCAACAGAGTGTGGTTTCAGCTTGAAGAAGTGATAGGGAGAGGACTTCAGCAGGATGAGGCTTGTGAGTCCAGCGGTAAGTCCATCCAGCTCTTCTCCGTGGGGTGGGAAGTTGCTCCAGGGGAAAGATGATGGCAGCAGGTCAGGCAGTCATACAAAGTGCTTGAGTGCCAGGTGCCCAAAGACCCTGGTGGGGGTCTGACCAGAACCTCCCTTTTCACTGACTATTTGCCTCCAGCTTGTAGGAAAGCTCGAAGAGGAGGTTCTGGTTGTCGATGACCTGGAACTGGCGCACATAGGCCTTGGTCTGCAGGTGATGAGGGGATGCCTCCATGTCCAGGCCTGGGGAAGAAGAAGAGAGAGGCAGTCAGGTTCTCAGCTTCCCTTCTGCCTCTACACACACACCAGGCAGAGGATAAGGCTGTGGACTAGGACAGGTATTAGGTAGGAGGGTCTCTGGGAGAGCCCAGGAGAAAATGGAGAACTGACAAGTGTGCAGCAATCCATATTGAGCAAGGATTTCCCCCCTGAACCCTCCCACTCAGTCAAAGCTCTACCTGTAATGCTCTCAGAACTCTGGGTACTCACAAAGTGGCCGGCTCCGGTATTTGCGGATTGTCCTCACTTTTTCAGCCACTGAATGCTGGGAGATGACAAGGAATAAGCCCTGAAAACGGCACAGAAAAATGCTCCCCTTCTCCCACTTCCCTTCCTCCATTCTGCAAATCTATTGGTTTTATTCCCTCTAGTCCCTCTCCGAAGGACCAAACGAAGGGGTGTTGTGGGGTGCCCGATGAGGGGGAGGTTGAGTTGCCCCCAAGCTGCCTGACAGCTTTGCCACCTGTGGGTGGGTTGCCACAGTGATGCCACCAGGGAGACAGTCAAGAGTCTGTTAGGCAAGCTGGGCACCATGGAGGAAGGCTGCTATTTTTAGGGAGGTGACAGGAGAGAGGGGGAGGATGCAGGCCCCCCACTCATGGGACTGGGGATTGGCAGTGCCACTCACCAGTTTCTCGATGTTCACCAAACCATCTACAAGGGTCTTACTCCCCTCATGCAGGAATGTCAGGTCTAGGGGATGAAGAAGGAATCTAATGTAAAGAAAGGCTCGGCTCGGCGCCTGTGGCTCAAGCGGCTAAGGCGCCAGCCACATACACCTAAGGTGGCGGGTTCGAATCCCCAGCCCGGGCCCGCCAAACAACAATGATGGCTGCAACCAAAAAATGGCCAGGCATTGTGGCGGGCACCTGTGGTCCCAGCTACTTGGGAGGTTGAGGCAAGAGACTCGCTTGAGCCCAGGAGTTGGAGGTTGCTGTGAGCGAGATTGCCACAGCACTCTACCCAGGGGGATAGCTTGAGGCTCGGACTCAAAAAAGAAAAAAAAAAGAAAGGCTCAGAGAAGAGGTGCTAAGGGGCAGGGCACCTGAAGACCTTCCCCTCCCACAGAACCCACTCAGGCTGGAGGAAGAATGGACTGAGAGTCAGCACTAGAGCATGAGAAGAGAATGTGAATAGAAGAGCCACAAGTTGGGAGTAATTCTCTCACCTTTGAGGATCAGAGGCACGAAGGGAATCACAGGAGGCTTCATTTTAGAGATCACTTCTCGGTAGCTTTTATGGTTCCTGCAGGGGTCCTAGCATTTGCAGAAGAGGGATCAAAGGCTAGATGAGCCCACTGTACTCAGAAGCCGTCTCTCCCCATTCCCCTTCCCTGCATACATCCCCACCAAATAGGGGTGTGTGTGTCTAGCTGGAGTGGGGGGGGGCTTGACTGCTCCCCCCTCTCCTCCAAGGAAAACAGTGTAGCAATCCTTCCACCATTCCTCCCACCCCCCCAGCATGGGATAGCAGGGAGGAGTCCCAGGCCTTAAAACCCTTGAAAGGGAAGCTTGAGGAAGAGGGTTTCTGGGAACAGAGGGTTTCTGGGGTATAAATCCAAAGGCAGATCAAAGAGCCAAACCCACTCACTGTCAGGTTCTCAAATTTGCGGAACAAGTTCTTGAATTTCCCTGGCAGCTTCTGCAGAGTTTGAGGAAGGAGAAGGGCTATCAGAGTAGAGCTCCTTGGGTTACATGGGAGCTCCTGACTAATCCCAGGAGCTAGAGGGAGAAAGGGCCTGCCTGTCTTGCTGGGGGTGGGAGGAGGCCCTGGAAAGCTGGTGGGTGGGGAAGTAAGGTCAAGGAGCTAGAGACAGTCCAGAGGAATTAATAATTCTGGGACAAGCCAGACCTCTGCTATGCCTGCGCCATGCACAAAGGTGGCCCCACTGAGTGGCCCAGATCCCACAGCCAAGTTGGCAACTGGGCAGAGGGCTACCTGCCCCGACTCAGGCGGGGATCCTGGCTTTTCACCAATTTGCACAAAGACAGGGTCCATTAGTTTAGCCAAGCTCTGCACCCTGGGGCTCCATGTGCCAGAAGAGGGCGCCTCCTTCCAGCTGGCACAAGGACTCCCGATACACGCTAGCTGCCACGCCAGGAGGCGCATGAGGTAAGCCTGGGCTGCCAAGATCCCCAGGTGGGAAAAGGAAAGGTCTCATCACCTCCCAGGTGAGCCGCAGGCGGCTGACGGCGGCATTGTCCAGCCCCATGACCACAGCATAGAAGGACAGCAGGTCCTGGTTCTGCTTGCAGCTGTGGGGTGGGAGGCGCTGTTAGGGGGGCTGTCGGGTCCCCAGCCGCAGGCCTCTGCGCCCCCTCCCGCCGTCCGCCGCACTCACATGGCCGCGATCTTGATGAACTTCTTGAGCAGCTGCGCGCGCTTGCCCAGGGCCTCGCAGAGCAGCACCTCGGTGGCCACCCAGTGTGTGACCTCGCTGCAGCGCTGCAGCAGCAGCTCCAGGTTGGCCGTCTCCCGGCGGCCGCGTTCCCCGTGGAACACATAGTCCACGAACTCCAGCTGCACCCGCGGTGCGGAGGGGCGGCCAAGGCGCCGGGGTGTGGTTGGGAAGGTGGCAGTGCAAAGCGATGAGGAGGGAAAGGCAGGAGGGCGGGGGCGAAAGGGGTGGAAAATAGAAAAAACGGGGAACAGGACGGGAGGCAACAGAGATGGGGGAGCAAACAGCCAACATTAACAATATTCCACCGTCTACTGAGCATTTATTTACTAGGTGCCAGGCAACTTGCTCAAAGCTGACTTATCCCCAAGACAACCATCTGGTAGACATTATTGTCACTGCTTTATTTTATTTCTTTAATAATGAATATTATATGTACGTATATATATACATATATATATTTATTTACTTTAGACAGAGTCTCAAGCTGTGGCCCTGGGTAGAGTGCTGTGCTGTCACAACTCACAGCAACCTCAAACTCTTGGACTTAAGTGATTCTCTTGCCTCAGCCTCACAAGTAGCTGGGACTACAGGTGCCTGCCACAATGCCAGGCTATTTTTAGAGATGAGGTCTTGCTCTGGTTCAGGCTGGTCTCGAACTTGTGAGCTCAGGCAATCCACCCACCTTGGCCTCCCAGGGTGCTAGAATTACAGGCATGAGCCATTGCCTGGCCTTTTATTTAATTTTTATTTTTTAAGAGACAGAGTCTC
>NW_003852413.1:23812081-23823336 GCF_000181295.1 Otolemur garnettii
GGGGCCGGGTTTGAACCGGCCACCCTCGGTATATGGGACCAGCGCCCTACTCACTGAGCAGCTGGTGCAGCCCTATTTGATTTTTTTAAGGCAGAGTCTCACTCTGTCACCCTGTGTAGAGTGCTATAGTGCCACAGCTCACAACCATCTCCAACTCCTTGGTTGGAGTGATTCTCTTGCCTCCAGCCTCCAGAGTAGCTGGGACTACAGGCACCCACCACAACACCCAGCTAGTTTTTCTATTTTTAGTAGAGATGGGGATCTCACTCTTGCTCAGTCTGGTCTCCAACCCTTGAGCTCAAGCAGTCCACCCACCTCGGCCTCCCAGAGTGCTAGGATTATAAGCATGAGCAACTGTGCTGAGCCAGTGGTGAATATTTTAGAAGTACTAACCCTGGGTCAGGTTCTGTGTAAGCCACACTTGGGCCCTGAACCATTCATAGGGTCTCTTTCTTGGGCATTTTTTCAGATGAAGGGACAAAGAGGTTATGGCCATGCAGTGCCCAAGGGCATGCTGCCAGTGAGCCTCATAACCAGGACGTTCTGCTGTAGATTCTGCCTAAGGCACATTTCTCCCTCTAGTCCCCGAGCCCAGTGCTAGGCTCAATCCCCACCTCGTGCACGCAGCGGAACAGCTCCCAGTGGAAGGCAGTGAGGTGGTTGGCAATGTCCTCAGGCTCCACGCGGTGGATCTCTGTGTCTCCAGGGGAGACCTGGATCTCCTCCGGGAGGGGCACCTGGTGGCAGGTAGGGGAAGAAGGGATGGACTCTTGGTAGCAGGGTGAAGGGCTGCTCATGGCCCCCACTCTGCCCTTGCTCCAAGTCAAGGCCTTGCAAAGGAGTTCTCACCAGGGCCTCATAGCTGTCCCTCGTGCAGGCGAACAGGTGGCTGTTGATCCCCAGTGTGGTGAAGACACAGTCCTCAGTCGGCTGGAGAAGGACCTTTTCTGCAGAAGAAGAGCTGCTCAGCCTCAGCTTCAGACACCTGCACTTTCACCCCTGCCCCCCAGGCACTGTCCCTATCCTCTCCAGAAACTCCTAACCCCACAATGGCACATAAACTAACAGGACTCATCACCAGTTCATGCCATATTTACCTGAAATTTGTCAAATGATGATTACTTTGGCATTTATAATCTCTTTTTATTCCCCCCCCAACATTCTTTCACAGCTCTTCTCTTATTCTATCATCCCCGTGACATTGGAAAGGCAGGAATGTTTTCCCATCCTTGAAAAAATAAGGCTGTTCCTACATAACTGGCTTTCTGCCTTCTCAGTGGGATTAGTGACCCACGCTGTGTCTTTCGCATGAAAAATACAGCATCCTTAGATGCACAATGAGGCTAAAGGACCAGAACACAATTCCCAGATGGGTGAGGAGGCACCTAGATCTGAACCCAGGAATTGTGGACCAGTGCTTCTCAAATTTTAATGTGCATAGGAATCCCTGAGGGGCTTATTTAAATGCCAATTCTGATCCAGCCAGTCTAGGTGGGATCTCAGATGCTGTTTTATATATTTTTTAATTGTTTTTCTTTCTTTCTTTTTTTTTTTTCTTTAGAGAGGAAATCTCACTATGTTGCCAGGCTAGAGTGCAGAGGCTATTCACAGGTGTGATTATAATACACCGCAGCCTTGAACCCCTGGGTTCAAGTGATGCTCCTGCCTTAGCCACCTCAGGTGGCCGAGACTACAGGACTACTGGTTTCAGATGCAATGCTTTTTTTTTTTTTTTTTTGCAGTTTTTGGCTGGGGCTGGGTTTGAACCTACCACCTCCAGCATATGGACTGGCGCCCTACTCCTTTGAGCCACAGGCGCCACTCTTCAGATGCATTTTTAACAAGCTCCCAGGTAATATACATGAGGTTTGGTTCCCCTACTTTGAGTAGCAAGGACCTAGAATTCAGTCTTTACCCCTGCCCCAGGGCACTGAGCTTGTGATTTTCTCCTCTTCAGGCCATCAGCCCAGTTCTTCCTGATCCTCACCTCCAGAGGAGGCCACAGCTACCAGGATGAGGGATTCCTCACGCCCTGCAGGCTCCTCTGAATACTGCAGTTTCTCCGTCACAGAGCCCAAAATGTCCTGCACAGATGCTGAAAGGCGGCTGCGTATGGTCACGTAGGAGTGGTCAGGCATGTAGACCCGGCAGAAGACTGGACAGAGACAGAAAGCAGCTTTTCAACAGAGGGCAGAGCAGCAGAGCCCCTCTGTTCCCCACCCGGGGCTGACCTCCAATGAAGGTGCTGTGAAAGGGGTTGGTTCTACTACACAGGGAGACTACACTGAGGCTGCTCCAGATGCAGAGACCCCCACCTGTCCTCCTGACCTACTCAGGATGTCCCACCTTTCCTAAATGCCCACACTCACTCTCATCAGAGCCCCGGAAGGCCACTCGGGTCTGCAGGCAAGAGTCTATCCGGCGGAAGTGTCGGAAGAGTGGCTTCACCTGCTTGCTGGGCGGCTGGTTTTCCTCCGGAATCCTGGCATGGACACAGCTGGGCATCAGCAAGCCCTGCCAGGCATATGGAGCACCAAGCAGGCAACATCAAGCAGGAATATCAGAATTGGGTCAAGGATGCACCAGCAACAGTTTCAGGTGGTGGTTAAGAGGGCCAGAAGAGAGGACAATGAACAGCATGAAACAACTCTCTAAGTAACCCAAATCAAATGCCACCTTTTCCATGAATTCTTCTCTGACCCACCCCATCCACCAGGAAGGGTCACTTCCTTGCCTCAGCTACTGTAGAACATTGGGATAATACTTATTTGTGTTCATATCTTATCTCTGCCATAAGATCAAGAGCTTTTGAGGACAGAGATTGGTTCTTACTGAATTTTTTTTCTATCCTCCAGGGCCTAGCATACTGCTTGGCACATGGTAGGTAGTAGGTCATCAGCTGTTTGCTGAATTTTGCCAACAACAATTTCACAGTCTGGGAGGGAGATAGACATGCATACAGCTACTTCTATCACTAGGCAGGAGGTGTCAGTGATATAACAAAGGTACTAGGACAGTTATGTTAGTCTGCAGGACGGAAAACGCTATTCCTGAAAGGAGGACCTGGGAAGTTTTCATTGAGAAGATGGCATTTGGGTGGCTCCTGTGGCTCAAAGGAGTGGGGCACCAGCCCCAGGTGTCAGAGGTGGTAGGTTCAGACCTAGCCTCAGCCAAAAACTGCTTAAAAAATAATAATAAAAAAAAATAAGAGAAGATGGCATTTGACCTGGGCCTTGGAGGACAACAGGAAGAGAAGAGGGTGGAATAAGAGCATTCTGGGTGGACAGTTTAACGGACAACAAGAAGTTCTCTGGAAAGGAAAGGAATTGAGAGAATGGTGGGGTGTGTAGGGCATGTCATGGGTGAAGAGGGACATAGGAGATGAGATGGCAAGTGACAGCAGAAGACAGAAAGGGAAGGGTGTTGAATGCTATGCTGGGATGTTTAACTTCTTTTGGAGGGAGCAAGGAGCATGGATGCTGATGGCATCATTTCTGGAAGTTTGAAAGATCTCACTGGTGTCAGCATAGAGAAGGGAGGGAAGGAAGAGAAAGACACAGGACCACAAGCTGAAGCCTTGGATAGAGGCTGTGGCAATAAGCCAGGTAAGAGGCTCGGCGCCTATAGCTCAACCGGCTAAGGCGCCCGCCACGTACACCTAAGGTGGCGGGTTCGAACCCCCAGCCCGGACCCGCCAAACAACAATGATGGCTGCAACCAAAAAATAGCCAGGCGTTGTGGCGGGCGCCTGTGGTCCCAGCTACTTGGGAGGCGGAGGCAAGAGACTCGCTTGAGCCCAGGAGTTGGAGGTTGCTGTGAGCTGTAATGCCATGGCACTCTACCCAGGGGGACAGCTTGAGGCTCTGTCTCAAAAAAAAAAAATAAGCCAGGTAAGAGATAATGAGCCCAAATAAGGGTTGTGGTGGTAGGAATGGAGAGGAAAGAAATGGAAAGAGTGGAAGGGATAGATCACTGACTGGATGGATGGACAGATGGGTAGATGCAGTGGTGTCCTGAAGCTGGTTCACACTGGCTTGTGGGAGCAGACTATTATGTTTTTGGGAATTTTGCCAACTGGCTTTTAAACAACCATGAAAAAAAATATAAACATATATATGTACATAAATACATGAATGCATGTTTTATAAACTCATGGTCAAATAAATTTACAAAAAGGTAGTTTCCTAATTCTTTTCTTTCTTTTTTTTCTTTTCTTTTTTGAGACAGAGTCTGCCACACTGCCTGGCTACTTTTATTTTTATTTAATTAATTAATTTATTTATTTTGGAGATAAGAGTCTCACTTTCGTATTCTTGGTAGAGTGTCATGTTGTCACAGCTCACAGTAACCTCCAACTCTTGGGCTCAAGCAATTCTCTTGCCTCAGCCTCCCAAGTAGCTGGGACTATAGGCACCTGCCACATGCTTATCTATTTTTAGTGACGAGGTCTCACTCTGGCTCAGGCTGGTCTCAAACCTGTGAGCTCAGGCAATCCACCCACCCTGGCCTCCCAGAGTGCTAGGATTATAGGTGTGAGCCACTGCACCCAGCCTCTTTTCCTAATTCTTTTGCTACATTTTACCATTACCTATGTTCCTAAGGTTTTTTATGTCTATTGTATTTGTCTGGTGGAAACACTACAGCATGCCTTGCTTCTGCACATCTCTTCCCAACTCTGTATTCAGTGATGTCATAGTCACCCACGGAGAGAGAATTTACACCATGGGAATCAGCAAAAGCTACAAATCAGGGTTCTTTCTCCTGAAGCCCTGGTTTTAAATATTTATCAGTACAACACTGAATTGACAGACAAATAGATGGCAGAATAGACAAAAAACAGATTGGATACAATGCTTTGTGCTACTCTCCAGTAAGAGAAAAGAGCTAAAATAAAACCATATTGGAGCCAAAAGGCCAGAGGCAGCCCCCCTCCCCCATAATAGAGGAACCCAGGGGGATCTCTTTCCTGTCCCCTTCCCCAACTCATTCCCCCTCACTTTAGCTCCACTGTCTCCACAAGCTGGTGCAGCCTCAGAGTGTCCTCCCGGAGGTCCTGGTAAAGGGATTCATCCTTCATAATTAGCAGGTACAGATCCTGGGGAGAGGAGCACAGAGAACATGAAGGCAGGGTTCTCATCCCAAGGATCATCCTCTGACTCTCTGCAAGGGCTGGGGCAAAGTCTTCAATTCTTTGAGTACAGAAAGCCATGTAAGCTAAGGCTCACTGGCATCTTTTCCTTCCACATTTCCAGCTTGAAGCATATGGCTCTTTCAAAGGGCTCCCCTCCAGAGCAAGCAGCCTGCTCACCCCCCTTCTCTTGCCCCAGGCCCACCTTGATGATGTGGCCGGCCCCCTCTTCCTCCTGCAGCAGCCCCTGGTAGGTGTCCAAGAAATGGAGAAGCATGGCTAGACAGGCCTGCTTCCGGCCCAGCCCCTCAGGGCCCTCCATGCTCCCTGCCTGAACAAAGCTGACCCCTAAGTTAAGAAAAATCCCTGGACCGGCAGATCTGAGGAATAGAGAAGAAATATTAGAGGCTAAATTACTCCCAAATATTATCTGGATTTGGGACCAGACAAAAAGGAGGTTCAGGGGTCCTAGAGCCAAGACCTGCCCATGACCTAGCCCAAGGTTTTGCTTAGAGTAGCTAATAGTGACACCTGCTTGACCACATCCAGCTCTTGTTTACTAGATTTTCACTCAAGGATACCCTACCGGGAACCCATCTAACCTCTGGCCAGCCCCGGGTTTATAGCTCACAGCACAGCTGATAAAGGCCAATGGCACTCAATAAAACCCTGACTATTCCTAATTGTAAAGCCTGATGTTTCTAAGAGAGCCTATGAAATTCTATTCAGTGGCCTGACATTTACAATTAGGTCCTAAAATAACTCCGTGGGAGGGCCAATGCTTACATGAGACCCTATGAATAGCCCAGCCAGTGGCTTGTCTCTAGCAGACCCTCCTGAAGTACAGCCATGGCCTAATGTTTACATTAGACCCTGTAATAACTCACTGGGCAACCAGATATTTAGAGCAATAATTCAGTTGGGGGGGGCATCCTTAATAGAATAATAACACCTTACATTTGTACAGGGCTCTGCAGTTTCCAGAGTACTCCTACAACTGCTATCGGATTGATCTTCACAGCAGCCCTGTAGGTAGGCAGGGCAGGTGCTGTTTATCTCCATTTTATAGACGAGGAAACTGAGGCCCAGGAGGTTAGGTGATCTGCCCAAGGTCACACAGCTGGTAAGCAGAAAAGCTGGGACTGAAACCCAGGTGTGTTTTCTAGGTGAGCTCAGGCTCTGACATTGTGTGTAGGATGGAAGGAGTGGCTCTCTTTTGACCTCTCCTTTTACAAGCTGCACAAAAGGATATTACTGGTGTAGCTCCTGCAGAAATTTCTCGGTGGGGAGGAAGAGAGAATGGGTGAGGACGATGTCATCCAGCAGGCTATCTGCAGAGATCAGCGAGTATCAGGCATGTCAGGAGAGCACTTCCCGAACCCGACTGGAAACCCAGTCCCTCCCTCTATTACCCCTGAGGGCCAGTTCTCTTTAGCCAGCCTGGAGCCCCAGCCACCTGCCCCATCATGCTCTGCACACGTGCACACACACTGTGTAAAGGTTCTGGGCAGCCGCTGCGGGGGTGGGAGGTGGCAGCTGCCAAGGCAGCTGAAGGGAAGAGGGGGGCGTGCCTCTGATGGCCATGTGCACTTCTCAGTGTATGTGGGATGTTGTCAGATAATACCAAGTTTGACATCTGCCTGAAAAAAGAAATAGCCACAGGGTCCCTAGATGAAGAAGACTTCTAAACCCAGAGGTTAGCATCAGAGTGTGTGTGTCCCTCCTCCCCTCTCCACTCTCTGCCTAATAGCTTTGAGTTTCAACAAGGCAGGTGGGAACCAGCCCCATTAAAAGGAAGAGAGAGAGACTGCAATCTCTTTGATCTCAGAGCCTTTAAATAGAAACTGTGTCCTTTGGGTGCCCAGAGACATAAGGGTTAATGACGGAAGGGTGAAGAGGAGTGGCTCCTCTCACCACCCTTTTCCCCTCCACACCCCCCTGTCTGGGCCTGGCTCAGCCAGTCAGCCAGGTACAAGGTCGCCCTGACTTGCAGCCAGCCCTGGGGTGGGGTAGGGCCGCCTGGCACACACAAACAGGCAAGGTGCAGGGAAGGAGCCAGGTGTCCTCCCTGAGACAGGTTAAGGCCAGGTCCCCAGGCGCTGCACCAAGACAAAAACCAAGGCTTTGATGGCCCTTAGCTAATCATCCCCTGGTAGTCAATTATAACTATGAAGGCAGAGGAGAACCAACACAAGATTATCCACTTCAACTATTTCACTTCAGAGAAACTGAGGCCCAGAGCTGGGAGGGATTAGCCTGGAGCTGGAATAATAACCCATAATCCTAAGTGTTTGTTTATTTTTCAATATCCCTGAGGTAAGCAGAGTGTCGGGGTAGATGTCAGGGTAGAATCTAGTGGTCCAATGGAGCTGTGTAGACATTTAAGGGGCTTTGGTTAGGTTTAGAGTACCTTCTGTAAGTTCCCTCTTCCCACACACGCTGGGAAGAAATTGAGACCACTTAAGAATATTGGTTACATTAGAGAATGTCAGAGTGGTAGGTTAAGCTGATTCTCATTTACTCTGAGACTAGTTTGGAGTTTCCCAAACTAGTTTCTCTGGGGATCTAACCTATAATATGTGTGACAGTAAATTTAAGAGTCTTACTCCACTCCAGGGAAGACTGAGAAGAGTGTGTCTTACCAGGCCCCTCAAGGAAGGGGAAATATAGTTTCTTCTTTCTCTTCTCTGCCCAGTTACTCTGTTTTTTTAATTTTTGTTTTGGTTTTTTGAGACAGTATCATTTTGTCACCCTCAGTAGAGTGCAATGGCATCATAGCTCACAGCAACATCAAACTCTTGGGCTCAAGTGATGTTCTTGCCTCAGCCTCCCAAGTAGCTGGGACTACAGGTGCCCACCACAATGCCTGGCTATTTTTAGAGACAGTCTTGCTCTTGCTCAGCTAGTCTTGAACCCGTGAGCTCAGGTAATCAACCAGTCTTAGCCTCCAAGCTAGAATTACAGGCATGAGCCACCATGCCTGCTCTTCTGTTGTGTTCTTAAAGTGAGTCAGAGAGACCCCAGCCCTGCCCCTCCGCTCCAGGGATGGATGTAAGGAATAGAGATGCCTGACATCCTGCCTAGATTCTTTCTCTCACAGGACAGCTAAGCCAGAGCAAAGGAAGAGGAACACGGGGCAGAGTGGGGGAGATGCTGGCATGGGGGCTACAGTTTGGCGTCTGTCTCTTTCCAGGCAGGCTGTGGTCCAATGCACAGCCTCCCCAGGGAATGTGTCATAGACACACAGGGTGTGTGGTGTAGGTGGGAAGTTATGGTTAGGAGAGCTGTGTGTGTCTGATATTTTTCTAATTAAATCCAAAAGGTGTCAGCTCCCCAGGGCAACTACAGCCTGAGCCAAAAGAGAGGACTCAGGTCTTGAGAAAAATCTAGGGAAGTGGAACCCCACTTCCCACAACCTAGGTTGGAGTTCCCTGCGAAGGCTGAGAGCAGTGTGAAAGCCCCTATCATTATGGCCTCAGCAAGGGCTCCCAAACCTCAGACCTTCCTGGGCTTAGTGCAATGCCTACAGCCAGACCTAAAGACACCTACAGCTTCTACCTCAGCCACTAACCAGCAACTTGGGGCCTCAGTTTCCTCAAAGTCTGCTTAGTAGGGACACCACTGGGGAGTGGTGAAATACTACCATCATTTAGGGAATAAGCATCATTTAGGGTGTGGTTATTATTTTTTAAAGAGGCGGTGTGCTGAGGCCTGCCACCGGAAGGGTGGGAGCTAGGGAGGCTCAGACACCCCTAGATACTGCAGGGCCCCCATGCCTGCCCAGCCACCCCTCCCCTCACAGACACTTTCCCCAAGCAGAATGCTATCCCCCCCCAAACTGCTAAGGACAATGCATCCCTTTGCTCAATCCCAAAAGGCAGCTTGGACCCTGAGTAGGCCATCCTGTAATCTGGGCGCTTCTAAACATAATCAGGGACCCCTGTCAAGGTTTTCAGCGTTTGGGAACCTCTTGAGCGTGCTAGGTAGCTTCCATCTTAGTGTGTCAGGCCCTAATTTGAGGCCACAGAGGAGGTAGTCAAGATCAGGGACCTATGGCAGTCTGTGGCTAAAATGTCCAGGGGAAAGCAAGGGTGGTTTAAGGAGAGAGAGGGGCTCAGCTTCTTCTCCAGCCACTGGTGAGGCTGCTACAGGGAGGAAGGCGGGCACTGCCACTTCTCTTCCAATGGAGGGTCTGTCCTCAGCTAGGCCTTTACCCGTTTCGGGGGATCATTCGACCCCACACCCTGATCCTAGCACAGCACCACCCCCACTCTCCAAGGGCACCCCCTGCTCCAGGATGGATGAGCCCGCAGGCTCCTTACCTGAGGCAGCGCTGTCCCTGGTGGCCCCTCCAGCCAGCCTCTCCAAAACCCGATTCAGAAGATGCTCCGGCCGCTCGGGGGCGCCCAGGGGGGCCCAGGGCGGTGAAGTCAAGGGCTCGCCCGGGGACAGCTCGTCTGAGGAGTATGAGGAAGGGGAGCGCAGAGGACCCCCTCCCCCGAGTGGCCCAGGTCCTGGCACCTCCTCCAGCTGCAGCCAGCAGGGTCCCCCGCTGCCCGGCTCCTCCTCGACCCCCGCCAGATCTCCCCCTTCCTCCTCAGGGGGTGGCTCCAGCCCGGGCTCCGCTGGGGGCTCCCGGAGGAAAGCTGGGAGCAGCAGTCGAGACACGCTCTGACGCCGCTGCAACGGCCGCAGTCCCCCGGTTGGACCGCCGCCCCCGCCAGGTCCCCCACCCCCTCCAGGCCCGCCGAAGCTCCCCAGACCCCCGCTGGGACCTCCTGCCACCGTTCGGCCGGCCAGCTGCGACGTCTGTTTCTTTAGAAATTTCTCCAGTGGCTTCATGCCCCCCCCCGCCCCTCTCCTAGGGGCCGCCGGGGGACCCAGGTGTCCCTGGCGCGGGCGGGGGGGGGCGGGGACACGATGCTCAGAGTCGGAGCAGAGCCAAGGGCCGTGCCAGGCGCTGGACTGGGGGCCAGAGGTGCCCAAGACTCGCTGGCCAGAGTCCCGTGGCCAGTGGCCCAGGGAGGTGCCAGAGAGAAGGAGTGCCTGCTCTCAGCAGCCCCCCATGCCAACTGCAACCGGCACACGGCCCAAAGGGTGGGCAGTGGTAGGACCGGTGCCCCCGGATCTGCGCTCCTGGGCCGGGCTGCGGCGGCAGAGGCAGCGGGTGGAGCGCAAGGCTGAGAGGACGCGGCGGCGGCGGCGGCAGCGGCGGCTGCGCTCCTGGCCAGGGGGAAGGTGGCAGAACTGAGACCGCGCCCCCTCCTCCAGTCCCCGCCCAGTCTCCGCCCCTAGCCTTCCTGGCCCGACCGTGGGGCAGCGCAGAGCTTGAACTTGGGGTACTGGGGCTGACCTCGAAGGTAACAGCGAGGTTCGTGGGTCAGAGCAGACGCAGAAATTAAGGGCAATGGTGAGGTAGCGATATACCAATGGAGGGCCGTTCCTGGCTCAGAGCATTCTTGGGTCTCTTAATATCATTTCAAAGAACCAGAGCAGGTCTGTGACCTGCACAGCTTGACTCACCTGTGTACCTAGGTAAGGCCTACAAAGATTGCTGAAACCCGAATGTGCCCTTTGCCATACTTACAGGAGCAGGTCTTTTATTTTCCTTCTGTGAGAAGGGCTGGGAAGGCCTCTTGGATGGATTTGTATTGGTACTGGAGGTGGCACCCATCTACCCTCTCTGCTAGGGCACAATAGGTGGTGTGGGCCTGGCCTCTAAGACAGGTACTGGCAGGCAGATAGGAGCCAGGCAAGGAGCAGCAGGTTGTGGCAGGTCTAGTTGGGGTTAGCAGGAGATAGTAGGCAGAGGGAGGAGACAAGGGGCACAGGGGCACCTGATCCCTGCTGGCAGCCGAAGGAAGCAGGGTCATGGAGACAGGTGACAAGTCCCAGAACTGCCAACTAACATCGAGTATAGAACCAAGAGTATACATACCCATGGAGTGGGAAGAGTGGTGCCAAATTAGCACTCTAAATAATCATCATTCCTGATGCCTATGCCAGGAGCATTCTGTCCTTAAGAGTACACTGCCCAGGCTCGGAGCCTATAGCTCAACCGGCTAAGGCGCCAGCCACGTACACCTAAGGTGGCAGGTTCGAATCCCCACCCCGGACCCGCCAAACA
>NW_003852413.1:23823784-23828691 GCF_000181295.1 Otolemur garnettii
CTACCCAGGGGGACAGCTTGAGGCTCTGTCTCAAAAAAAAAAAAAAAAAAAAGAGTACACTGCCCTAGGAAGAACATGGGTATAAAGGCATATGCAGTGTGAGCACATCTAGGTTAGGCTTACAAGGTGGGGAGAGTGGCATCAGGTTCCAGATGGGTTGAGGCTTTATGGACAATGCTCCACCCCTGTTTACTGTGCACCAACCCGGCAGGGGTAGGAATGCTAATGGCTGGGAGTGGTGGTAAAACTGAACAGGGTGTGTACTACATACATGTCACTATATGTGTATATCTAGTTCCATGTGTGCTAGAGCATGTGTTCACAGAAATAAAAATTTGCACACCCATCTGTTTGTGGATTTAGAAAAGGAACAGTAAAAAGAAGAGAGCACAATTTTGGCTAACAAGTTAGATTTTGAGGTATGAGTATCAGCTCCTCATGCTCCCTTTATTGGATATCCCAATATTCTCCGGGTTGAAAACAGAAACTGGCTGGGGTGGCTTGGAGCTCCCCAGGTAGCATTTTATGAACTGAAGAGAAAGAGGGGAGGGCGGGTGTCTCTCCCAACACATGCCACAGTTACCAGATTAAGCCGGTTGCCTTGGTAACCTCCTCTCTGGGCAGGATTTGGGATTGTTGGTTAGAAAGGGTGAAGAATTGGGGAGTGTGATGGGCGTGGGGACTAGAAATAAAAGTAATGAGACTTTTAGAAACTAGAAGTTTAGGGAATAGGACCTGAGGACATGTCCAACTACTCAAGGATATCAGGTCAAGATTAAAGACCTTAGATCGGGGAAGGAAGTCAGCATCATATGATGGTTCTCCTAGAGCAACAGTGGTTTTCATTCTGACTGCACACTGGAATTACACAGAGCAGCTTTTCAGAAATACTGATGCCCAGGCCATATGCCAATTAAATCAGATTTCTGAGGCTTATGGTATTTTTGAAAAGCTAGCTGATTCCACTAGCCAGGGAAGAAAACCACTGCCCAAGGGACAACTCAAGTGTGCTGTAGATACTGGGAGATGACCTTGCTTTTTGTTTTTATTTTTTTGAGGCAGAGCCTCCAGCTGTTACCCTGGGTAGAGGGTTGTGGCATCACAGCTCACAGCAACCTCCTGGGCTCAAGTGATTCTCCTGCCTCCACCTCCAAGTAGCTGGGACTACAGGTGCCTGCCACAATGCCCAGCTATTTTTTGGTTGCAGCCGTCACTGCTGTTTGGTGGGCCTGGGCTGGATTTGAACCTGCCAGCTCAGGTCTATGTGGCTGGCACTGAGCCGATGACTTTGGATTTTCAAGTCTCTGCTATTCTAAGGCCTGTGTGTGGATCCTGAAGGGAGAAGGGTTAGCAGGGAACCTACACTCTATCATTTAAGAAATAAAGAAGGAAGACTGAGTGGTATGAATAAATATATGGAGATGGGGGCCAAAAAGCTTTGAGTACCCAGACCATGAGCTTTAAGAATGGGACCAGGCAGGGCTACCTAAGGCTGATCTGTCTGCCCCTTACATTCCCCTTCTTTCTGCCCACTGAGAGGTAGCCTGGGAGGGCAGAGAGAACCTGGGGGCTTTGCTGAGCTTGAGTTTCTTCTTGCTGAGCTGGTTACCAGGGCAACAGAGAGCAATGGGATCTAACCGCAGGACTGGGGAAGCAAAAGGCAGGGGTGAGGGGGAAGCATCTTATACTCTTGCCAGTAACCCACCACTGAAGCTGGCTGGCATTCTTTGCATGACCCCAGGAGACCAGGACTATAGTTACCCATCACCCTGTGGGAAAGGAGAAACAAACTGACATGACTTAAAGAGGAATTAGGGATGGGGGTCAGAAAAGGCTTGGTCCTCTGGCTATAGCAGCAGCACAGAAAGGTATAGAGGGGAGTCCCAACTGTCATTTTAAGATGCACCTTGATGCCCACCTCTCCAGTGTATGGATTTGGTGATACCAAGAACAAATGCTGGGTTTCAGGCCACATTACACTCAGTTGTTTTCCCATACCAGAGATATCCTCTACAGTAAACTTTCACTGCACTAAGGATCTGGAGGTAAGTCAATTCAAAACTGAGAATTGCCCTGTAAGCTTCAGAGGTCAAGTGGCCTGGGTAAAATGAAGCATGAGCCATAGCTGATAGCCTTTTCATTTTCCTTCCTCTTACCTGTACTAAGGTGAACAGGAGACTCTCCCTTAGACTATGGTCCTTAATAGTTCAGTGCCAGGGTCTTTACTTTTTAGTTCCTTTTTGCTTTATTTTTGAAACGAGTCTCACTCTGTGAGTCTGTTAGACTGTGATGGCATCAGCCTAGCTCACAGCAACCTCAAACTCCTAGGTTCGAAAGTTCCTCCTGCCTCAACCCCCTGAGTAGATGGGACTATACACACTCTCCACAATGTCCAGCTAACTTTTTCTTTTTCTTTTGGCTGGGGCTGGGTTTGAACCCACCACCTCTGGCATATAGAGCTAGGGCCCTATCCTTTTGAGCCACAGGCGCTGCCCCCAGCTAATTTTTCTATCTTTAGTACAGATAGGGTCTTGCTCTTGCTCAGGCTGTTCTCAAACTCCTGAGCTCATGGGATCTTCCCACCTTCACCTTCCAGAGTTCTAGGATTATAGGCTTGAGTCACTGCACTCAACCTGAGTCTTTATTTTTAAAGAAAGAGACCTATCTGCACCTTTCCTCTTGTCGGGCCTTGATCCACAGTTATACTGACATTAATGACACATTACCTTGGGAAGTTTACTTGCCAAACACAAAGGCATAAGGGACACTGGATATTTACATGAATAAGCACCATCTCATTAGTTTTTCTGTCCCTGACACTTAATTCAATGGATTGCATGATATCCTGGTATCTTTGTGGCAATGAAATTATATATGGGGAATACAGACAAAGTGGTCCCTAACCTCTGTGGCCTTCCATTTCACAAATCTGAGCTGGCACAAGTAGTAACTATAACCCTGTGGGGGAATTATGGAGTTCTTTTCTCTCCTTCCTTCCCTCCGAAATCAGGACTCATACATTTGTCTCCCAGTGGGATGTTTAAAAAAAAAAGACTCAAAACACTGGCAAGGGAGCCAAATTTATAGTCTAAATTTTATTATCTCCAAGTCACAATGCTGATCACAAATGTGCACCCTTTAAACAGTAACAAAAAACAACACACATAGAGAAATCCTTGCAACTAAACACAGTGGACCAACAGAGACAACTGTCACAGTGTCTTAAGGTCTGGGATTCTGGGCATGCTGCCCACAGGCTTGAGGAGACATCTTCAGGTTTAAGGCAAAGGGAACAGCCTACAAAAGGCACAACCACCAGTTACCCCTGGAAGAATCTCTTAGCTATTTCCTCCTTGGGGGTTATAGCTTAAGTGCCTCTCCCTTACTCCCCATCCCACACCTGTGACTCAGAGTAGTTAGGCCAGCTGTGGGAGGGAAGGAATAAAAACTGACATTACTGGGGGAAGAGGCACAGCCACCACTTTCTCCCTCTGGTTTTTTAGAAGGACAGGGACAGTGGCCAAGTTATCCCTGGCATACAAGAGTGCTGTAATAACAGTAGTCTCTTCTGCAGAGGCAGCAGGGAAGTGGTTCAGTGCCACAGATAGGAAGGAAAGAAAAGAGGAGCCTTTGCCCAGAAGGTGACTGGCTTCCTTAGGCCTTAAGCCCAGGTGTGGTATCTTCTGTTTGCAAGGAAAAAAGAGTAGAATTTGGGGAAATAAGAAAGTAACATCAAAAACACTTACAGCAGGAAAGATTCAGAGAAAAGCAACTGCAAAGGACAGGGTAAATTGCTTGCTGGATAATATTTGCCTCTAGAGAGGTGCATTGGTCCACAGCAACTGAAAAAGGGGGTATGATTGGAGGAATGGAAAAGAAGAGAAGCAGGACCCTCTAATTCCACTTACCTCAAAGACTGAGCCCTAAGGACCATGTGAATACATACCCCTAAGGTGCAAAGGTTCTCACTCCATCCTTCCTTTTGCACAAAAGCAACTGGTTTGCCATCTTTCCCCACAGTAGAGACTTTGCCCTCAGTAGAGGACTGAGCCCACCAGGGTACAGGTAATCACAGAAGCTCAGACTCCTAAAAACTTAAGTCAAAAAGAAGGGGTCCTACCCATCTACTCTAACCTTTTTTGCATAATGGGACACACTGTGCAGAGTTATGCTTTCACAGGGTTAGAGGAGTTAAGAGAATCCAGAAAGGCCAGGTCTTTTTAGATTTGGTGGGGGAAGGCTGGCTGATACAGTCTCCATTATTTGGGATGCAAAGAAGAGTCAAGGGGAACCCAGAGGAGCCAGCAACCAGAAGAATGAACCGTTTCATTTAAAGGCAGAGAACTAAAAGAATATTAGTTTAAGAACAGCAAGCCAGGTTTTAAAAATGAACATCTTAGAAAACAAAACAAACAGGAAAGAACTTCCCTGGGAACAGAAGACACTTGAGTTTCCCAGGAGAAAGTGAAGAAGAGCAAAAGACATGGGCTTCTGGATCTGGACTCAGAAGCTGGGCTGTCTGGATGTCTGCTCCCCTGAACACAGCCAACTCAAGTGACAGGTGGAGATGGGAGGCAGTCCACTTGTTTCTCCCTCTCTCCAACAGAGCCTGTCCTCAGAGGAAGGCAGGGGTCCTTCTCCTTCAGCTGCTTACTGGCAGGAGCCACCCTCTATCTTTGAAGCCCTCCTGGTAGTAGATAGCCAGTTGTATTTCTCTTCTCTCCTGAGTTCTCACCTCTGCTGTTCTGACAGGGGTTGGGAAAAGGGAAGAACACCACCAAAGCGTTAGTAGTGGACTTCCTGGGCATTGACAAGCTGTTTTCAAAAAGCCACGTTTCTAGGCTCGGCGCCTATAGCTCAACCGGCTAGGGCGCCAGCCACGTACACCTAAGGTGGCGGGTTCGAAT
>NW_003852413.1:23828907-23833613 GCF_000181295.1 Otolemur garnettii
AAAAAACAAAAACAAAAAGCCACGTTTCTAAATTATGGGTTTAAAAGTAAGGTCCTTAAAACAGCAGAAACAACAACAAAAAAATCCCCCAGTGATCTTTAGAATTGGCTTTCTGCTGTAACACCTCAAATTTAGATTTCCTCTTTCCTTGATCAAGTTTAAGACTGTCATCAAGTACTTTTTCCTTGTGGCTTTCTCAATTGAAATTGTCGAGTGAGCCATGATTTCTATTTTAAACCTGCCTGATATTTCCAAAACAAACCAGCAAATTTCAGGACTCCTTTAAGTCTCTCTTCAAATATATCATAATTATAACTTAAAGCATTAATTAGGCAATTTTGTTTGTTAAGTGAACATGAACATTAGTTTTAAGAACAGGATTCACAGTACATTGTGCACTTACTTTTATACGATGTTAGATTAAAATATTCAGGAACTCATATTAACTGGAACCCCTGCTTACAACCTGAAATAATAAAGTTGGAGTTTGTTATCAGGTCATACCCAAAAGATTTATCCATAGAAACACACCCAGAAAAGGAGGGAAATCCTCTGGGGAAAAGGAAAGCTCACTGATGCTGCATGAGCCTTAAGTATGGGAAGGGGCTCTCATACCTCAGGTGGAGGGGGCTTGATGGTGACTGGCTGGGGAGTCCTCCGGGGTGGGGAGGGCTTTGGCTGTACCTGCTGCTGGGCTGGGTTATAGTATGTCACGCCTCCGTATACCTGTGATGGGGCCTGGGGACCCACAAACCAGAAGAAGAAAAAGTTAGGAATTAATTCATCTAACTTATGAACGGCAAATATTATTGAGACATGAAAATAAGAATATTGGGGAATTTATAATTTTTTTAAATCTCTATGCTGCTCTCCTTCAAAATAACGTGCCTATTCATTTTGCCTTAATATGTCATTATTAGACTGGTTTTTATTATTACTATTATTTTTGAGACAGAGCCTCAAGCTATTGCCCTGGGTGAAGTGCCATGGCATCACAGCTCACAGCAACCTCCAACTCCTGGGCTCAAGTGAGTCTCCAGCCTCTGCCTCCCAAGTAGCTGGGACTATAGGCACCCATCACAATGCCCGGCAATTTTTTGGTTGTAGTCGTCATTGTTGTTTGGTGGGCCCAGGCTGGATTCAAACCCTCCAGCTTAGGTGTATGTAGCTGGCGCCTTAGCTGCTTGAGCCACAGGCGCCGAGCCTTTTTGTTGTTGTTGAGACAAGAGTCTCACTTTATTGCCCTTGGTAGAGTGCCATGGCATCACAGCTCACAGCCAACCTTCAACTCCTGGCAACTGCCTCCAACTCTTGGGTGATTCTCTTGCCTCAGCCTCCTGAGTAGCTGGGACTACAGGTACCGGCCACAATGTCTGGCTATTTTTTTGTTGTTGTTGTTGTTGCAGTTTGGCCAGGGTCAGGTTTGAACCTGCCACCCTTGGTATATGGGGCGGTGCCCTACCCACTGAGCCACAGGCGCCTCCCTCTGGTTCTTATTTCTTCAAAGTACTGCCCAGCTTTCTCTAACTCCTACCATTGGCTGACAAACAGAAAAGGCTGAGCTCAACAATGACATTCTAGCTACCTGATGTTGTTAACCTATTGGAAGTAAAGTAAGATAGGGTAGAACTGATAAGGAGTAGAATACAGGTTCTTTATGCAGTTAAATAAATAGCAGGTATTGCTGCCTATGATGCACTACAACACTCAAAGAAACAAACAGATGATAGGTATTACATAAAGTGCATTTCCAACTCCTGACCACAAAGAGGTGTCCTGGTGCCATATACTAATCAGTGGCATTGAAATGTCTCAAATTCCTTTAGCATTTTCCCCATACCACATTTCTGTCTGTATTAAAGGACGTGTACCTAGAAAAATCTCACCTGTGTATTAGGATACAGATGAGGAGGTGGAGGGGGAGGCAGTGCCCCTGGAGCATAAGGGTAACTGGGATTACCAAAGTTCATGACGCCTGGAGCAGAAAAGTAAGTAGGAGCAAGCAACTGCTGAGGTGGTGGCTGTCCTGGATTCATGGACACTGGTGGGGGATAGAGGCCTGGATTGGGCAGAGGTGCCGGTGTCTGATGGGGATGTAAACCTGGACAAGGAGAAGAAAACAGAAACTGAAAAAGATGATACCATTTTCATGGGATGGCCTGGCTGGACTGCTCAGCACAAATAGGCTCAGGATGGAAGCCCTCAGGATGGACACAGAGGAGTCTATTGCCTAAGCAGCCAGGATGACCAGCCACACAGGCTAGCAGCACAGAGCTCAGGATGATGAGGTCTGTGGAGCCCCAAATATACATCCTCATGTACTGGAAGCACATAAGCAGAGGTGCAAAGCTTACCTGGGTGGGGAAGGTGCATTTCTGGCTGCACAATCATGCCCTGAGGAGGCAGTGGGGCAGGGCTGTCACCATGGGTATAGATTGGTCCCTGGAACTGCACTGTAAGATATCACATTGGGACTCTCATAAACTCTCACTCTTCATATCACATAAGACAAGTCTCCTTGTCCCCCAAACCCTTCAAAAGATGGTTCTCAATTTTCCATGTGAAGAAAACAGCAACCAGACAATGTTTGATAACCACTGTGAAAGATCAGAAGGGAAATTCAGGAGGCAGGAGGCTGGTCTCTTAAATTTACTATACCCTGCCAAGAAAGGTACCCCAACTATAATAAAAAACTCACGTGGATCATAGTAATGTCCCTCCATGATACTGATATGCACTGGAGGGGCAGGGGGCTCTGGCACAGGTCTTTGCCGCTGAGATGAATAGCGTTTGGCTCGACCACCTTGGACACCCTAAGACAGAGAGAGAGGCCTAAACAAAACTTCCAGAGGAGTGACTCACATATCAAGTCCCTCTTCTTCAGGTGCTGCAAAACACTTGATACATGGTGGGTGTTTAACTATTTGGAAAGTGAATTGAAAATGAACGAAAAACATTAACATCTGAACATAAACCTTCCGGCTCAGCTCCTATAGCTCCAGTGGCTAAGGTGCCAGGAACATACACCAGAGCTAGTGGGCTGTAATCCAGCCCAGGCCTGCCAAACAATAATAACAACTATAACCAAAAAATGGCTAGGCATTGTGGCGGGCGCCTGTAGTCCCAACTACTTGGGCGGCTGAGGCAAGAGAATTGCTTAAGCCCAGGAGCCGGAAGTTGCTATAAGCTGTGATGCCATGGCACTTTACCCAGGGTGACAGATTAAGGCTCTGTCTCAAAAACAAACAAACAAAAAACATAAAAGAACATAAACCTTCCTATAGATTTCTGATACCTATATTTGGGTAACTGATGGAAAAACTGACTTCAAGATCTTATCTTTTTTTTCTTGTTTTGAGACAGTCTTATGTTGTTGCCCTTGCTAGAGTACCATAGCATCATAGCTCACAACAACCTTCAACTTTTTTTTTTTTTTTTTTTTGAGACAGAGCCTCAAGCTGTCCCCCTGGGTAGAGTGCCATGCCATCACGCTCACAGCAACCTCCAACTCCTGGGCTCAAGCGAGTCTCCTGCCTCCGCCTCCCAAGTAGCTGGGACCACAGGCGCCCGCCACAACGCCCGGCCATTTTTTGGTTGCAGCCATCATTGTTGTTTGGCGGGTCCGGGCTGGGGATTCGAACCCGCCACCTTAGGTGTACGTGGCTGGCGCCTTAGCACTCTTCACTCTTCAACTCTTGCACTCAAACAACCCTCCTGCCTCAGTTTTTCTATTTTTAGTACAGACAGGGTCTCATTTTTTGCTTAGGCTGGTCTCAAACCTGTGAGTTCAAACTATCCACCTGCCTTGGCCTCCCAGAATGCTAGAATTACAGGCATGAGACACTCTGTCTGACTCAAGGGATCCTTCTTGCCTCAGTCTCCCAAACAGCTGAGACTACAGGCACCTGCAACAACATTCAGCTATTTTTAGAGACAGGGTCTCGCTTTTGCTCAGGCTGGTCTTTTTTTTTTTTTTTTTTTTTTTTTTTTGAGACAGAGCCTCAAGCTGTCACCCTGGGTAGAGTACTGTGGCATCACAGCTCACAGCAATCTCCAACTCCTGGTCTCAAGTGAGTTTCCTGCCTCCCCCTCCCAAGTAGCTGGGACCATAGGTGCCCGCCACAACACCTGGCTATTTTTTGGTTGCAGCCATCATTGTTGTTTGGTGGGCCCGGGCTGGATTCGAACTTGCCACTTTAGGTGTATGTGGCTGGCGCCTTAGCCACTTGAGCCACAGGCCCTGAGCCTCTCAGGCTGGTCTTGAACCTGTCAGCTCAAGCAATCCACCTGCCTCGGTCTCCCAAAGTGTTAGGATTACAGGCGTAAGCCACCATGCCCAGCCCACAAAATTTTATCTTGATTTAAACAGTGAACAAGCCGTAATGTGTAGCCACCCCACCAGTCTACTCCCTTTTCCATTTTATACCATTTCTTCCATCCGGTTAAACTGAGGTGGAGGTCCTGCTCCCATGTGTATATGGTTAGGCATACCTGTAAGAGACCAAAAAAGTCACTGATGCTGGATTCACATGATCAACTAAATGACAGGTTGAAGAGTCAACATGGGAAATGGCTTTTTTCTTTTAAACAAACAAAATTCCTTTTAAACTATCTCTGTTCCTGTCAACACCATGATTTGAAAATTTGTCCCCACTGCCTAATACAGCAATAATGTCCCTGAAAATGGGGAGAAAAAAAACCTTCAG
>NW_003852413.1:23834141-23839380 GCF_000181295.1 Otolemur garnettii
GCTGTGATGCCATAGCACTCCACCCAGGGGGATAGCTTGAGGCTCTGTCTCAAAAAAAAAAAAAAAAAGAAAGAAAAAGAAACTCAAGTTCACATTTTCCCTACCAAATTCTTCCCTGCACAGAATCTCCTGGGAAATTATAATTAGCATATCGTATTATCAAACATATTGAAAAATCTCAGCCAATGAGTTTCTGAGCAACAGCTAGACAGAGAGGATGTTCTGTAAGTACTTGATTATATCCTAGTCATGAGAGGTCAGGGTTGGAAGTTTGGGAAGAGATTCTGCTCTGGCTGAAAATGACTCAGGACAAAAAGCAATGTTCTAGGGACTGTCTTCCAGTGGTAAAATCAGCAGGAAGGTACACTCCCCTATCTGGAGATCAACTCCAGGTCCGATTTAGGCACACTGGTTTTTAGTGTTCAAAAACTACCCACACAACAATGCTGAAATGCCAAAGAAAGATTTCCAATCTTTCAGTTATATTTCACAAGCTAAGGAAAGATCCCTCAATCTATTAGGTTGGAAGAAAACAAAGGAGAATGGGTGAAAGGTGCAATAGGTAGGTCCTAAAAACTAGGCTACCAAATATAATACCTATTAGCCACATATTTTAATTAATTAAAAGCTCAATCCCTCACTCTGGCCATATTTCAAGTATTCAAAAACACCATCAGTCAGGCACAGTGATGCATGACTATAATCCTAGCTACTTGGGAAGCTGAAGAGAAAAGAACGCATAGGTCCAGGAGTTTAAGACCAGCCTAGGTGAGATAGCAAGACACTATCTCTAAAAACAAAGCAAAAAACCCTCCATCATTACAGGAAGTTCTGTTGCACAGTCTATCACTAGAAGATTTAGGGAAAAAAAAAAAACTTTTTTTTTAGACAGAATCTCAATTTGTCACACTCAATAGAGAGCTGTGGCACCATCGAGATGGTGCAATAGGTAGGTCCTAAAAACTATGCTATACAATAGCCACTAGCTACATTATGTTAGGAGTTTGAGACTAGCCTGAGAAGAGCAAAACCCTATCTCTAAAAACAGCCAGGGGTTGTGGCTGGAGCTATATATAGTCCCAGCTACTGGGGAGGCTGACGCAAGAGGATCATTGGAGCCCAAGAGTTTGAGGTTGCTGTGAGCTATGATGCCACAGCACTCCACTGAGAGAGACAAAATAAGACTGTCTCAATTAAAAAAAAAAAAAAATCAACTTCTGGGCGGTGCCTGTGGCTCAAAGAAATAGGGTGCCAGCCCCACATGCCAGAGGTGGTGGGCTCAAACCCAACCCTGGCCAAAAAAAAGAAATCAATTTTTATAAAGTAGAAAAGAATTCTGTACTCAGGAGTTCAATAATGATGACTGATAAGTTAATGGGCAGCTGACTAGTTATTAGGTCAAGTCTTGGACAGTCTGGAGTAACAGAAAAAATTGCTTCGAGGACTGGATGAATGCACCTATGAATCCATCTCTTTCTCTCAGTTAATAAGAAGGTAGATATTTGGGTGGTGCCTGTGGCTCAGTGAGTAGGGTGTCAGCCCCATATACTGAGGGTGGTGAGTTCAAACCCATCCCTGGCCAAACTGCAACAATAAAAAATAAAAAAGTTTTAAAAAAGGGTAGATACTTGTCAGACATCACACTCCTGAGAGACATAAGTCTCTTTCCCCTAAAAAGGGGACATAAGAGACATAAGTCAGCCACCAACCCTAAGATACATACCTCGAAGCTCTCGTGGTTGCAGGTAAGAAGGCTGCCCTGGCTGCCCTGAACTCCAATTCTGTTCTGCTATGCTCAGTTGTGCCACATCTTGTTCAAGTCCACCTGTAGCAGAATCTACTGGAGCCTCCCAGTTCCCAGTCTTAGTAGGTGGAGGAGGGGTGGTCTCTGGGACTGAAGGTGCTGGGGTCAGCCCTTCGGGTGGAGGGGGCACTTCCTCTGCAACCTTGACTGCATCTCCAACTTTGGTTCGAGTTCTTCTTGCCCGAGAATAGGATTTCTTTTCAATGGGCCTATCAGGGGCTGGTGGTGCAGTGTCAGGAGCAGCAGCAGGTGTCTCTGAGGCTGCCTCTTCCTTTTCAGGACTGCCAAGCACTGGACCATCTGCTTCTGGAGATGGGTCCCTCACAGGAGTCTGCTCCAGGCGCCGTGACCGGTAACTGGTCTCATGCTTAACAGTTTCACCAGACCGGCCACCATACTGCCCACCAGCCTCCATAGGCCTAAAACCAACACGACCTTCCTTGAAGCCCCCAGATCGAGAGTAATTCCTGGGTGTAGACATGCGGCCAGTACCTGCAGCATTCCTGTTAATAAATGTTCTTGGTGGTAAGGTGCCCCCAGGACCCTGGTAGCGATGGGACTTATTTGACCGCTCACCATTCCAGTTTGGATCTCTCTGTGGAGGACTCCCAAATCTAAAAAATGGAATGGAGAAACTGTTAAAGGAAAATAACACAAGAGGCTCAGTGCCTATAGCTCAGCAGCTAGGGTGCCAGCCACATACACCAGAGCTGGTGGGTTCAAATCCAGCGTGGGTCTGCCAAACAATGGAAAGTACAACCAAAAATAGCCAGGCGTTGTGGTGGGCGCCTGTAGTCCCAGCTATTCAGGAGGCTGAGACAAGAGAATTACTTGAGCCCAAGAGTTAAGAGGTTGCTGTGAGCTATGACCCCGTGGCACCCTACCAAGGGCAACAAAGTGAGACTCTATCTCAAAAAAGAAAACACGGGTAGTGCCTGTGGCTCAAAAGGAGTAGGACTCCGGCCCCATACTCCATACGCTGGAGGTGGCAGGTTCAAACCCAGCCCCGGCCAAAAAATGCAAAAAAAAAAAAAAAAAAAAAAAGAAAAAGAAAACACAAGAGACCACTAGAGATGTAAACTAAAAGTCAGGAAGACATCCCATATCCCTCACCCATTCACTTACTGAAGAGACTTCTTTCCAAAAATATCAATAGTTTAGGCTCAAAAAAAGAAAAGCCTAAACTTCAAAATTTCCTTACCGAGGTTTACGGATTCTCCGGGGTTTGATGTCATCAGGATTATGAGCTGAGCGGATGTCATAGCCATAAAGAGCAATGAGCTCCTGCCGGGACTTTGGGGCCTGTTCATCTTCCCGGAACTTGTCATGCTCCCAGCGACCCTCATCCTTCCATAGTTTTCGTTGACGCCCTTTGGGTCTGGACAAAACCAAGGAAAAGTGTCTTAGGCCAGCAGAATCCACCATATAGAGATATTCAGACAGAGTCAGGCAGGGAGACAGTAGTAGGGACTTCACATAGTCTCCCCTTTTTTCCAGATTATACGAAATAGGATCCACAAAAGCAATAGTGAATTAGAGCACCTCAGGGCCTGCTGGGCTCAAATACAATAGAAATAGAAATAAGAAAAGATTTTACTTCAAGTCATTCAGTACCTTTGAAACATCTATCTCCTAAAAGGCAGTCTATGCAAGTACTTTCATGTCTCAGAGGACTTGAGCCTCAGGCTATGGAAGGCAAATGTGCTCTGGGTCTGGGTCCCAGCTATCCCACCAAAAGTTACCAAATATTCTAAGCCTCACTTTCCTCATTTGTATGAGAGGGATAATTCTAATACTCTAAAATGTTGTGAGTAATCAATGAGATGACATAGGTGAAACACTTAGCAAAGTGCGGGACATACAGTGAGCACTAAATACATGCTAAACAGCAGCACCAAGTGGCTGTTACCTGACTTCCTCCTCCTGAGTTTGACCTCGAAGATCATGCTCAAAGAAGAGCCCTTTCCGGGGTATGTATGCTGGATTCTTCCGATCCTCATCATCATCCAAATGCTTAGGCCCCTTTTTGCCCACTTTGTTCTCCACAGGCTCTGTGCTCTCCTGGAAGACAGATAAAGGTCTCCTTACTCCTCCAAGACTGTGAGCCCTATGCCAGCCCCTCAAATGGAGGACTATGGTGTGTACTGACCTGTCCATCTCCACTTTGCCTCTCTCCAGTCACAGTGCTTTTGGTATCGGGCTTTTCTTCTCCCTTCTCTTCTTTCACCGAAGAATTAACAGCATCATTAGCTTCTGATTTCAGCTCCACTTTGGAGTTCTCCTCTTCACTGTATTCCCCTTCTTCACCCTGAAAAGAATTTCCCTGTCAGCTGTGGAGATAAGATCTGAATGGTTCAGGGTCAACTACAGTTGGCCTCAAAGTGTTGATTAGGATTCCTTCCTTTTCCTTCAATTACATTAAGTTTCTCTCCTCTGCAGATGAGGATGGTTGGGTGGCAAGCATCTAGTTCTTTCCTTTATTCTATGTTCCCTACAGATTTTTTTTTTTTTTTTAATTTGAGACAGAGCCTCATGCTATCCCCCTGGGTAGAGTGCCGTGGCATTACAGCTCACAGCAACCTCCAACTCCTGGGTTCAAGCGAATCTCCTGCCTCCACCTCCCAAGTAGCTGGGACCACAACGCCTGGCTATTTTTTGGTTGCAGCCGTCATTGTTGTTTGGCGGGTCCGGGCTGGGGATTCGAACCCGCCACCCTAGGTGTACGTGGCTGGCGCCTTAGCCGGTTGAGCCATAGGCGCCGAGCCTTCCCTACAGATTTTGAAGCAGAAATTATAAGAACTTACTAGGTGTGTGTATGAGACTTTAAATCATTACTCCACACACATACAGACTGAATTCAAATATCTTAAAATAGTACCAGCATGATTAATAAAGGAACTCTGTTTCATGCTCCACCTCATCTAGTCTATGGTAGAATGTCAAATGAAGCAACTTTTTTATGCCAACTGAGAAACTAATTTTGTTTCCAGAGCAGAACAAAAAGATACAAATAGTATAGTACTGAAAAGACTCCAAATGAGAATCAAAGTTTGGTCTAATTGAAGCCAAAGTACTACCCTTAAGGTCATACTGCTTTGGGTAAGGGATGTCATCACAACCCTTTTCCAGAGGAGACAAACTCCCCTACATTACTTGCCACTTCAGTGAACTCTTTCCAACTCTTTTAGAAATGTTTCCCTTAAAGAATTCTCTTACAGAAGTTTTTAAGCTCATTCTTCTATTCCCCACATGTTTCAGAGTAAGAGGCAGAGGTGCATCCTGTTCTTTCTCCCTCTTTTCCATATCTCACTCCTCCCTGTTTTTTTTTTTTTTTTAAAAGACAGTTTCATTTTATCGCCCTCAGTAGAGTGCCATGGCATCACAGCTCACAGCAACCTCCAGCTCTTGGGCTTAGGTGATTCTCTTGCCTCAGCC
>NW_003852413.1:23840021-23852334 GCF_000181295.1 Otolemur garnettii
CCTAGGCTAGAGTGCAAGGGCAGGATCAGAGCTCACTGCAACCTGGAATTCCTGGGCTCAAATGATCCTCCTGCCTAAGTCTCCCAACAGGTGGAGGCTGCACACAACCACACCCAACGATTTTTTAAATTTTTTTGTAGAGACACAGTCTTGCCATGTTGCCCAGGCTAGTCTCAAACTCGTGGCCTCAAGCAATTCTCCCAACTTGGCCTCCCAAAGTGCTAGAATTAAAGGTATCAGCCACCACAGTCATCCACAAATAATATTATCTGATAAAGAACTTATATACATATCTAAAAATATATAGGGACTCTTACAACTCAATAATAAAAGACAACCCAATTAAATTAAGGGCAAAGTACTACAAAAATCATTTCAAGGAAGATAAATGGCCAAAAAGCACAAGAATAAATGTTCAACATCATTAGTCACAAGGGAAATGCAAATCAAAATAAAGATACTGTTTCACACCTACTAGCATGGCTAGAATCAAAAAGTCAGACAGGTCAGGTGTGGAAGGTCATTCACAGCATTTTGGATTTGGTTTGAGACCAGCCTAGACAACATGGCGAGACCCTGTCTCACAAAAAAAAATTAAAAATCAGCCAAATATGCTAATTTGTGTTCATAATCCAAGCTACTTGGGAAGCTAAAGCAGGAATATTGCTTAAGACCAGGAGTTTGAAGTTGCATTGAGTTGCACCACCCCAATGCGTTCTAGACCCAGGCAATAGCAAGGCCCTGGCTCAAATAAATAAATAAATAAATAAAGATAGTAACAAGTGCTATCCAGGATGTTGAGAAATTGGAACCCTCATATACTGATGCTGAGAATATAAAATAGTGCAGCACTTGGGAAAACAATCTGGCAGTTCCTCAAATGATTAATACAGAGTACCATATGACTCAGCAAATCCATTCCTAAGCACATACTTACAAGGGAAAACATGTCTACAAACTTATACAATAATGTTTGTATATGGAAATAATCCCCAAGTGTCTGTCAATGGATGAATGGATAAAGAAAATGTGGTATACACTCCTATTCACACAATGGAATATAATTTGGCCCTAAAAAGGAAATCTTGCCATTTGCAGTAACATGAATGAACCTAAAGGATGTTGTTATTCTAAGTGAAATAAGGTAGACAAAGAAAAACATACTACATGATCTCATTTATCTGTGAAACTTATAGAACTCACAGAAACAGAGAGTAAAAAGGTTGTTGTCAGAGGTTTAAGGGTAGGGTAAATGTAAAGATTCTGGTCAAAGGGTGTAAAATTTCAGTTCTAATATAAATAAATTCTGGAGACCTAATATATAGCATGGTAACCATAGTTAATACTAATGTATTGTATACTTGGAATTTGCTAAGAGATCTTTAGTGTTCTCACCACCAAAAATAAAAAGTCTATGTGCTGTGATGGAACGTTCATTAGCTTGTGGTACTCACTTCACAATGTATACATATATCAAAACATCATGTTACCATCATGTATACCTTAAGTATATATAATTTTTATTCATCAATATAACTCAAAAAAAGAGGTGGAGAAACCCAATGTCCATCAGTAGACAAAAGGATAAAACCAAATGTGGTGCATCCACACAATGGAGTACTATGTGAGGAAAAATTCAAAAAGGAATGAAGTACTGATACATGCTACAATTTGGAAAAACTTTGGAAACATTATGCTAAGTGAAAGAAGCCAGTCACAAAAATATTATATGATTCCATTCCATAGAGACAGAAAGTAATTTGTGGTTGCTTAGGGTTAGGAGAAGATGGGAGAGCTTGGGGGTGACAGCTAAAGGGTATAGGGTTTCTTTTTGAGGTGATGAAGAGTTTGAGGCTGACATTAGGGTACCCCAGCCTGGAGCAACAGAATGAGTCTTTATTTATTTATTTATTTTTTGAGACAGAGCCTCAAGCTATCCCCCTGGGTAGAGTGCTGTAGTAGCACAGCTCACAGCAACCTCCAGCTCCTGGGCTCAAGCGAGTCTCCTGCCCCTGCCTCCCAAGTAGCTGGGACCCCAGGCGCCCACCATAATGCCTGGCTATTTTTTGGTTGCAGCCATCATTGTTGTTTGGTGGCCCCGGGCTGGATTTGAACCTGCCACCTTAGGTGTATGTGGCTGGCGCCTTAGCCACTTGAGCCACAGGCACCGAGCCATGAGTCTTTATTTAATAAAATTTTTTTTCCTGGAGGATTCTTTAAAAATGGCTGCAGTCTAATTTTTTTTTTGCAGTTTTTGGCCAGGGCTGGGTTTGAACCCGCCACCTCTGGCATATGGGGCCAGCGCCCTATTCCTTTGAACCACAGGAGCTGCCCATGCAGCCTAATTTTTAGTATCTCTTCTAATCTCTACATAGAATGACAGAGCTTCTGGACAGCAAAACCAAAACCATTCAGACAACATTTATAACAAAACTGGGTTATAAGGTATTGCAAGCCCCTAAATATATAAGAAGCACATAAGAACAAAGCACCAACAGTCACAAGACCTACACAGCATTGGTGTCCATGCAGAAGACAAGTAGAGAGAAGCAAATAGAAACTGAGGAGAACTCTGAAATTATCAAGACTAGTCAGCCGGGTGTGGTGGCTCACGCCTGTTGTCCCAGCGCTGTGGGAGGCTGAGGCGGGTGGATCACCTGTGCTCAGAGGTTCGAGACCACCTTAAGACCTGCCTGAGGCAGTGAGCGAGAGTGAGACCCCGTCTCTACAACAACTACAAGACAGCCGGACCTTGTGATCCCAGCTACATGGGGGGCAAGAAAACACTACAGGAGGAAGAAGTAAAAAAAAAAAAAAAAAAAAAAAGAAAAAAAAAAGACTAGTTAACAAAAGCACAACAGATAAAACTGAGAACAATGAGGGGTTTTACGAAATGAATGGACAGACCTGTGGTATACAAGCCTAAAGGGGGTTAAACTGACCTGGCTGCCAGGACACCCTTCTAGGACAGGGTCTCATACTAAAGAGAAACCGTTGGGACAATCAACTTGAGCAGGACAGGGATAGTCCAGAAAAGGTTGGGGAAGGGAACAAAAGCAACAATTCTGGCCCAACGAAGAGGCTCACATCTATAATCCTAGCACTCTGGGAGGCCAAAGCAGGTGGATCCCTTGAGCTCAGGAGTTTGAGACCAGCCTAAGAAGAGTGAGACCCTGTTTCTACTAAAAACAAAAAACAGCCAGGCATTGTGGTAGGCACCTGTAGTTTCAGTCATTTGTGACAGAGGCAAGAAGATCACTGAGGCTAAAGAGTTTGAGGCTGCTATGAGCTATGATACCATGTCACTTTACCTAGGGTAACAATGAGACTCTGTCTCAAAAAAAAACAAAAAAACAAAAAAACAATTCTCAGAAAGCAAGCCACCATATTTTTTAACATCACAGAAAAATGACAAAAGAGGGAGCTCTGTAAACTTAGAAAAGCTACTCTGATTCATAGTTCCTTCCTTTTAAAAGATCAGGAAAACTGATTTTACATAAAAATAAACAAGAAAGGTTCTGAATCCAAAGCACAGTGGTTACAGTGCCAGCCACATGCACTGAGGCTGGTGGGTTCAAACCTGGCCCAGGCCAGCTAAACAATGACACTGCAACAAAAAAATAGCCAGGAGTTGTGGTGGGTGCCTATGGTCCAAGCTACTTGGGAGGCTGAGGCAAGAGAATCGCTTAAGCCTAAGAGTTTGAGGTTACTGTGAGCTGTGACACTACAGCACTCTACTGAGGGCGACATAGTGAGATTCTGTATCAAAAAATAAATAAGAAATATAAAAATCAAATTCCATATAAAGTTATGTTTAAAAAAATAAAAACAGCATTCCTATAATTAAAGTATGCCAGAAAGTCATGTGCACATCCTATCATAATTACAACTCTCGGTGGCACCCTTAGCTCAGTCAGCAGGGTGCTGGCCACATACACCAAGGCTGGTGGGTTTGAATCCGGCCTGGGATCAGCTAAACAACAATGACAAGTGCAACAAAATAAAAGCCAAGTGTTGTGGCAAGTGCCTGTAGTCCCAGCTACTTGGGATGCTGAGGCAAGAGAATGGCTTAAGCCCAAGAATTTGAGGTTGCTGTGAGTTTGAGATGCCAGGGCACTCTACCCAGGGTGACAGCTTGAAAAAAAAAATTGCAACTCCTCATATCCATGTTTTTGTTTTTGCAGTTTTGGCCAGGGCCAGGCTTGAACCAACTTCCCCCAGTATATGGCACCAGAACCCTATTCCTTGAGCCACAGGTGCTGCCCCAAACATTCCTCCTCATATCCAAGTTGTATATGTATTTAAAAAAAAAAAAAAAGAAAGAAAGAAAATGAATTACAACTCCTATTTCCAAATTAGCTAAAAAGACATTATCAATTAGAATTTAAAAAACTCAAAAATGAAATGAAAATTCAGAAAGATATGAGAAATTAGGAATTAAGAATTATATATTAGGTATCCCCACTGAAAAGTCCCACAGGTTCCTCAATCTCAAAACTTGTCTTCGGTGTCCGTAGCACAGTGGTTACAGTACTGGCCACATGCACCGAGGCTGGTAGGTTTGTACCTGGCCTGGGTTAGCTGGGTAATGATGACAACTGCAACAAAAAAATAGGCAGGTGTTGTGGTAGGCACCTGTAGTCCCAGCTGCTTGGGAGGCTAAGGCAAGAGAATCGCTTAAACCCAGGAGTTCGAGTTTGCTGTAAGCTTTGACACCACAGCACTCTACAGAGGGCAACATAGTTAGACTGTCTCAAGAAAAAAAAAAAAAAAAACCATTCAAAATCTAATCACTGTTGTCCTTCCTGAAATCTCCTGTTCTCCTTTTCTTATGCCCATCAACCTGGGCATCCCTTTGATCCTTATTCAGGTTCCTCATTCAGTCAACTAAGGGCTTCTATTAGTAAAACCAGAATACCCCTCAAATCCAGTCTTGACAATCCTACTGGCACATCTCCTAGCCACACCATTTTCATGCTCCTTTGACTATCCTAACAACCTCTTAACAACTCTCCTGACTCTGATCTTGCCTCATGCCTTGCCCATAATTCATCCTCCGCACTAGGCCTTCCTGACATTTCTTTCCTTGCCATTAGGATAACATCCAAACTTCTTTACACACAGAATGGTAAGCCATGATAAAGTCACAATTCCCAAAGTCATTGAACATTCCATACTGCCTGGCAGTTTTTCCAAGGTTCCCATTCTTCAGTGAGTACAGAAAATCCCTAACTTATGATGGTTCGACTTTACAATGGTGCAAAAACAACAGTGTTCAGGAGGAACCATACTTTTCTTGAGAAGTTGGTTGGGCAGTGACAGCAAGCTGCAGCTCCCAGTCAGCCTTGCATTTTTGCAGTTTTGGCCAAGGCCGGGCTCAAATCCACCACTCCTGGTATATGGGGCTGGCGCCCTACTCATTGAACCACAGGCGCTGCCTGAGCCTTGCATTTTTGACTTACATATTTTCAACTTAAAAGATGGGTTTATCTGAGATGTAACCACAAAAAGCATCTGTACTACAGCTATTCCTTACCCTAAAACCTCTTAGAACTTTTCATTTTGTCCATTCCTATTTTCACTGCCACTACTCTACTCCATGCCACACTCTGCTTGGGTAGATTTCCACAACAGCTTTCCTCACTAGCTTTTCTTTTTAAGACAGAGCCTCAAGCTGTCCCCCTGGGTAGAGTGCCATGGCATCATAGCTCACAGCAACCTCCAACTCCTGGGCTCAAGCGAGTCTCCTGCCTCCGCCTCCCAAGTAGCTGGGACCACAGGCGCCCACCACAACGCCCGGCTATTTTTTGGGTGCAGCCATCATTGTTTGGCGGGCCCACGCTGGATTTGAACCCACCACCTTGGGTGCACATGGCTGGCGCCTTAGCCACTTGAGCCACAGGCGCAGAGCCTCACCAGCTTTTCTATCTCCAATCTTACTCCTCTTGGATCAATTCTCCTCACTGCAGACAAAGTAACTGTCATTAAGTAATTAATTCTCAAATTTTACTATACCTGTCAACCTAGAATCTTGTTAACATATAAATGTCTGCAGTGGCTCAGGCCTCTAATCACAGCCCTTAGGAGGCCAAGGCAGGTGGATTGCCTAAGCTCACACGTTTTAGAGCAGCCTGAGCAAGACCTCATGTCTAAGAATAGGTGGGCATTATGGTGGGTGCCTGTAGTCCCAGCTACTTGGGAGGCTGAGGCAAGAGAATCATTTGAGCCCAAGAGTTTGAGGTTGCTGTGAGATATGATGCCATGGTACTCTATGAAGGAAAACAAAGTGAAACTGTCTCAAAAAAAAGACTATGTATATATATGTGTCTCTCTCTGTGTGTGTATATATATGTATGTATACATATATATACATACATACATATATGTGTGTATATATATATATAAAAAATATGTCTGAGTTCTCCTTCCCCCTCCCAATAGGGACTAAATTTTCTGATCCAAGTATCCACTGAACCTGACAAATACCACTTTAAAATTTAAGCTTAATCACATCCCGTATTTGTTTAAAATACTTTTTGTTTTGAGACAGAGTCACACTCTGTTGCCCCCAGGTATCACAGTTCACAGCAACCTTAAACTCTTGGGCTTAAGTGATCCTCTTGCCTCAGCTTCCAGAGGACTGGGACTAGAGGCACCAGCTACAACACCCAGCTAGTCATTTTATTTTTAGTGGAGACCGGGTCTTGCTTTTGCTCAAGGTGGTCTCAGACTCCTGAGCTTAAGCAATCCACCTGCCTTGGCCTTCCAGAGTGCTAGAGTTATAGGTGTGAGCCACTGTGCCTTTCCAAAACACTTTTATAGTTTTTCAATTCCTTAAAATAAAACTGAAATATCTTCCTCCTCCTTTGTGGTAGTGGGGGGGAAGAGAGGGGGGCTAAAGATTAAAAAAAAACCCAGCCAGGCCCAGTGGCTCATGCCTATAATCTTGGCACTCTGGGAGGTCAAAGCAGGTGGATTTCTTGAGCTCAGGATTTAGAGACCAGCCTGAGTCAAAAGAAAGACCCTTATCTCTACTATAAATAGAAAAAATTAGTAGAGTGTTAATAAAGGCATCTTTAGGCTCAGCGCCCATAGTTCAGTGAGCAGAGTGCCAACCACAAACACTGGCTGGCGGGTTTAAGCCTGGCCCAAGCCTGCTAAGGAACGACGACAACTGCAACCAAAAAATAGCCAGGCGTTGTGGTGGGCACCTGTAGTCCCAGCTACTCGGGAGGCTGAGGCCAAGAGAACTGCTTAATCCCAGAGTTTGAGGTTGCTGCGAACTGTGACACTACAGCACTCTACCAAGGGCAACATAGTGAGACTCAGTCTCAAAAAAAAAAAAAAAAAAAAAAAAAAGACACCTGCAGTCCCAGCTACTTGGGAGGCTAAGGCAGAAGGGTTGCTTGAGCCCATAAGTTTGAGGTTGCTGTGAGCTAGGTTGACACCACAGCACTCCAGCCTGGGCAACAGAGGGAGATTCTGTATCAAAACAAACAACCCTCCCTACCCCCAAAATACCTTATAACCTAGCTTACAAGGTACTTTAAGATTTGGCTCAGTGGGTAGGGTGCCAGCCCCATATACCGAGGGTGGCAGGTTCAAACTCGGCCCCAGCCAAATTGCCAACAAAAAAATAGCTGGGCATTGTGGTGAGCTCCTGTAGTCCTAGCTACTTGGGAGGCTGAGGCAAGAGAATCACCTAAGCCCAGGAGTTGGAGGTTGCTGTGAGCTGTGTGACAAAATGTCTTTATCACACTCTACTGAAGGCAATAAAGTAAGACTCTATCTCCACCAAAGGGAAAAAAAAAAAGATTGGGATTCAGACCCATCTGTTACCACCTCTCTTCCTTGCCTTCCTATGTACTAATCATATTTAGCATTTCATAGCCTCCAACTCACCATGCAATGCATCCCTCTAGACCTTCTTCCCAGATAGTGTTCAGTCTGCTTAGAAAACTATCTGTCCAGCTAACCCCTAACCATCCTTCATGTCTCTATTTAACATCCCATTGTCTTAAGTATTTCCAAACAACCTAAACCCAATTAGCTACCCCTGGTATGTGGTCCCAAAGCACACACTCTCTTTCCAATATCATAGCACTTATTAAACATTATTCTAAGTATTTAACTGTTTTCCTCCTCCATCCAGAATGTAAACTCAAGGGGGTAACACCTCTTTTACCCAGTGTCTTGTACAGCTCCTACTACAGAGGTACTTAATAAAGAGAAGGAATAAATAAGCCCCTTCATGACTTGGCCTCTGCTCACCAATGTGCCCATATTTCTGATGACTATCCTGTCCCAACAATGTTCCAACTACACCAAATTACTTCCAAGTTCCCAAATGTTCCATTTTCTCTGTCACTGAGCTTTCCTGACTATTGTTCTTTCTGCCTAGAACATATTTTGCTTAACTAACTCTAACTTATTCCTTTCTTTTCTTTTTTTTTTTGAGATAGTTTCACTTTGTCTCCCTCAGTGAAGAGCCATGGTATCATAGCTCACAGCAACCTCAAACTCTTGGGCTCAAGTGATTCTCTTGCCTCAGCCTCCTGAGTAGCTAGGACTACAGGAACCCCCTACAGCACACAGCTATTTTTAGAGGTGGGGTCTCATTCTGGCTCAGGCTGGTCTTGAACCTGTGAGTGGAGGCAATCTACCCACCTGGGCCTCCCAGAGTGCTGGGTAACTTATTCTTTTCTGATTGCCTTAGATTCAGTGCCCACCCATAACAATCAATTTAGTACTAGCTCAGCAACTGACACCAAGTAGTTGTACTGCCTGAATGTTTGTCTGACTTCTTTAATAAGATCTCTAAAGATAGAATTTTTAGTATAGTGTTCACTGTTCCATCTTCAAGGGTTAAACAGTGGCAAAGATATAGTAAGAGCTCTATAAAATTTATAAACTTTTTTTTTTTTTTTTGAGACAGTCTCAAGCTGTTGCCCTGGGTAGAATACCATGGCGTCATAGCTCATAGCAACCTCCAACTCTTCAGCTTAAGCAATTCTCTTGCCTCAGCCTCCCAAGTAGCTAGCACTACAGGTGCCCACCACAATGCCTGGCTATGTTATAGCTGTAGTTGTCCTTGTTGTTTGGCAGGCCCGGGATGGGTTCGAACCCGCCAGCTCTGGTGTTTACAGCGGGTGCCCTAGCCACTGAGCTACAGATACCGAGCCTAAAGCTAAGCTTTTTTTTTTTTTTTGAGACAGAGTCTCACTATGCCGCCCTTGGTAGAGTGCCATGGCATTACACCTCTTGGGCTTAAGCGATTCTCTTACCTCAGTCTGCTGGGATTATAGGCGCCCACCAGAACGCCCAGCTACTTTTTGTTGCAGTTATCATTGTTGTTTAGCATGCCTGGGCGGGGCTCAAATCTCCCACTCTTGGTGTATGTGGCCAGTGCCCTTACTCACTGAGCTACAGGTGCTGAGCCAAAGTTAAACTTGTGATCTATCATCTAGTTCTCTCTGTATATAATTCCATCGTCACAGGGGGCTTCCCATTTGGATTCTCCCACCTCTACTGCCAGAGGTTCTGTTTACCCTCTTTTGCTTACCAACCTTTCTATCTTTCCATCAATAAACTTTGTCCTGTCGCTAGGAAAAAAATCCCATCACCAAAATCCAGCACTCAAGGGTTCTTCCCAACAACCCAGGAAATAACTACTCTGATGACCTCTCTAGTAGTTTACCCAATCATAACAAGCAATCTCACAAGAGCTTTCCTTTGGAATACTTTCTCCTAGAGAGAGAAAATCCCATCTATAAAACGAGGGATGCTTTTGGTATAAATCACCCAGAATGCTGCCCTTTCAAAGTGTTCAGACAAATCTGGAAGAAAATATCCAACTGGCTGGCTTCACAACTGAAGCAGTATAAAATGAACTGTCTAACATCTTATGGAGGACTTCAGTATGTTCTTTTTCCCCCTCATTGTTCATTAGACAAAAGAATGTTCTCATTCTCTTACTGAGAAACTTATTTTCTTCAAATAGGGAGAAAAGCCAACTACAACAGTGTAACACCTGTGGCTTACAGAGGCTTGCCCCAAGTTTTCCCTCAGTGTAACTGAATGCACAAGAGAAGTAAGTAGGTCATGGTAATTTTGCAGCATGTGTTTTTAAAATCCATTTTCTGACATACACCATAGGAAAAACAACCTATAGCACTCACTTCTGAGTCTTCTGCACTTTCATAATCCGAGAGAACAGCTGAAAGAAAACAAAAACGTGGAAAAAATTACAATTGCAATTTCCTGATGGCTTATTGTGGGTCACATTAAGACACTCATTTAATTTTGACATCAATCTATGAGGTAGATAAAATTATAGGCGCCATAACTTAATGGAGAAATGGACTAAAAGAGTGATTTACCTAAGATCATAGTGCTAAAACCTATGCTCATAATCACTATGCTACAAAAAGCTGTTTTGTAGCCCTAAATCCATAACAGGATGACACTGCTGAAAATAGGTGACCTGAGTTTATGTGCAAAAAACTCTTGGCATGATGGAGTAAAAGATGCTACTCACCATCACCCTCAATGCCATCTTCACTCTCCTGAAAGAAAGACGACGCAGGTTAGTTCTGTGATTTCCAGAGGTGGGAAGCCCAGGAAAGACATGTAGGTGGAAAGCAGAAGACAACACAAAAGGGTTCAATAGAGAGGTAGGGGGACCGTAAGTCTTTAACAAGTATCCAAAAAAGGGCAGGTCTGTTCACCTCCAGCCCCAATTTCTTAACAAACATCTGCTTTCCACCTGCCCTATACCCAGAACTCCCTAACCCTTCCTTCTCCCTCGGGGCTCTGGATGCAAACCAGCGCGGGAATAACTCCTCTTCTCTAACGAAATAGGCTCCAGAATCTAACATCAGCTCCCAGCCTTGGTTCATCACCTACACCCCGCCCCCCAGCCGGCTAGCCGTCTGCCCCCTCCGCGCGCGCGCGCACTCACACACTCCGACTCCTCAGCGCTCTTGGCGCCCCCGCTCTCCACCCGCCGCAGATGAAGGGCCCCGGCTCGGCCTCCGCGCTGTGAAGGCAGAGAGCCGCTGCCGCCGCCTCCGATACTACCGCTGTAGCTCCCGCCGCCCCGCGCCGGGGAGCCGCCGCTGTCTGAGCCCGAAGCACCCGATTCTTCGTCCTCTGTGTCCTGCGAAGCGCGCTGCCGCCGCCGGTCCGCCATCTTACGGAGAACGGCCAAAGCTGGCCAGCTACTTACGCACCGCTCCCGTCGCACAGGCTGCTGGGAGGCTCGAGAGCTAGTCCCGGCATGCTTCACACGCAGCGCTTGGCCCCCTCCTCTTCTCGGAAGGCGGGGCAGAGGGCGGGGCCTTTGCCCTGCGGCACGCTTGCAGACTAGCGGCACTACAGTTGTCGGTGACGTAAGGGGCGTGGCGTGGCTTCTGACTTTCCCTGAGCAGGCCTAGGGCGAGGGGAGTTAGACTCCTGCGGTCTACTGGATTCCCGCTCGGCCATCTTGGGCTTTCCAAGTGGGCGGTGTCGACCTGTCACGGCTTCATTACAGCTTTGGGGCCGTTTCATGGTTTTCTATTTCCATTTCTCGTTATTACCTAATTGAAGGCAGGTCATTCTACTACATTCGTTAGTTAAAAATGAAGAATCAAGGCAAATCTCTATAAAGCCGTAGTGTTGCGTCAGATTTGCTACACCAGCCCAGTCTAAGCCAAAGGGTGAAGCAGAAACCAGTTGTCTGCGATGAAGCCCCAGTACTTATTGTTGAAGCATTTTCCCTGTGTGCTCATTTTTTCTTCCCTCTTCATGTTCCATCCCACCCCAGCCATCACCTCTCCGCCAAAGTGCAGACTGACATATGCCAGTCTTAAGATTTTAAACTCATTTAAATGAAAAGAGAGTCAGTAGAAACTATTGTTGGTTCAAAATGCTGACATTTCCTTTTTGCTAAGAGTTATCAGAGGAAAATGCTTTGATTTTGGCAAGGCATTTGTCAGCAAGAAAAAGTCATTTTCTTACAAGGTGAGCTATTAGTGCATCTACAGGAGTGCACTCTTATCAAACAGATAAAGGTCACTGTGGCATATAGTTAGGATACTGTTCTGAGTAATATTTTTATAAGTGATATGGTTAAGGATCCTGATGATTATCAAAGATATAGACAGTGTGAAACTAAGAGGAATTCTGATTGCCTTCAGAGATTACATCAGGACCCAAACAATCTCAACTGGTCAGACAAGTGGCCAAATGTGATAATTTGTAAGCCCAGCTTCTAAAACCAACTGCCTGTAGCCAGGCGTTGTGGCGGGTGCCTGTAGTTCCAGCTACTCAG
>NW_003852413.1:23852934-23870772 GCF_000181295.1 Otolemur garnettii
TCTACCCAGGGGGACAGCTTGAGGCTCTGTCTCAGAAAGAAAAAAGATCTATGAATGTGACCCCCATCTCTTAAAAAGTAGCTGGGTTTTATGGCTGATGCCTGTAATCCCAGCTACTTGGGAGGCAAAAGGATTGCCTGAGCCCAAGAGTTTGAGGTTGCTGTGAGCTATGTCACAGCACTCTACTTAGAGCAACAAAGTAAGACTCTGTCTAAAAAAGAAAAAAGATCTATGAATGTTTAGCACGAAGTGAATTGGGGGTCAGTGCCGGCCACATACATGGAGGCTGGCCGGTTGGAACCCGGCCAGGGCCATCTACACAACAGTGACAACTGCAACAAAAAAAATAGCTGGGTGTTGTGGTGGGCACCTGTAGTCCCAGCTACTGGGGAGGCTGAGGCAAGAGAATCACTTAAGCCCAAGAATTTGAGGTTGCTGTGAGCTGTGAAGCCATGGCACTCTACTGAGGACAACATAGTGAGACTGTCTCAAAAAAAAAAAAGTGAAGATTTGGGATAGCCACAGCAATCTTTAACTATCACAGTACTGTGAGAAAAAGGAGGGGACTGATCTTTTTTCATCATCCTGGAAGACAAAGAAAAAACCAATGAGCAAAAAGTTATAAGCTAAGATTTTGTCAACAAGAAAAATTTTTCAAACATTTAGGAAAAAGAAAAAGTGCATAGGGAAAAATGAAGTGTTGAAGCAGGAGCTGGAATTGATTTGTCTAGAACAATGTCAAGGAGAAATCATGTCATCGGGGATTAGACTAGACCTCTAAGACCTTTCCAACTGTAAGATTTTATTTATTTAGATACCAGCTACTCAGTATCTTATAATCCAGCGGTTCTCAACCTGTGGGTCACAACCCCTTTGGGGATCGAATCACCCTTTCACAGGGGTCGCCTAAGACCATCCTGCATATCAGATATTTACCTTACAATTCATAACAGTAGCAAAATTACAGTTATGAAGTAGTATAATTTTATGGTTGAGGGTCACCACAACATGAGGAACTGTATTAAAGGGTCACAGCATTAGGAAGGTTGAGAACCACTGTTATAATGTCTCATATTTAAAGTTGTCTATATATGTAAGGAAGTACACTGGACAAAGAAATATAACATTGTACCTATCCACAAATGGAAGAGAGTACCTTATATAAAGGGGAAAATAACATGTTATTCTGTTTAATTGTCAAAATGGATTTCTTTTTCCAGTCTCAAATACCAGCTGAATTGTTTAATGCTTGTCAATAAATCTAATAAACTGAAGCAGAAGTTCAAAAATTAACAGCCACAATAGTTTATTTACAGTTGAACTCTTTATAAGATATTTACAAGACAACCAATTTTACACATCAGAAATGGTATCAAAAGTATGAATTACAACACAGACAACAATATGAAATGAGGATAAAACAAAGCTGAAGTGGACAGACAAGCAATTTCTCTTTAATTTATTAACACTAGCTTAAACTTTGTTAAAGAAAAACAAAGAACTATGTTTTAGGAGAATTGCAGGGCTTTCAGTTGAAGATTGAATTTCACAGTGTTGTATCCCATGTAGGGAAAAATAAGACTAATTTTCCCCCCACGCTTGAACACACTGTAATTTCACTTTTGGAACTTTGCTAGTCTACTCTCCAAGCTCCTTCTCAACAAACCTCAACACATCCAAATCAAAGGAGAACTGATCCAGAAGAGGGGAGAATTTAAAATAAGAGGTCCTCAGGGAGAGGGAGAAACAAGAAAATAGAATCCACTTAAGTCTGGCCAGATAGCACCTCATGGATTCCTCTCAGTCTAGCTCAAGTCAGAATCTGAGGAATCCCCTAGGTAGGGAACAAACAAAGTTAATTTGCTAACCCATATCCAAAATTAGGAATCCAACAAATGCTGAAATCAAGAAGAGACTGAAAGGATCAAGGAACAAAGTCAAGAGACATTGATTGGGGTCTTTTATCTTTTGGGGCTCATTATAAAAGACCGTAACATAGGTCAGAGTAGGAAAGAAAACAGCTTGCCACATTAAAATGATGAACAAAGAAAATCTGGCCCAGTTTTTCTAGAAATCTCCTTCTCAAGGTGTGAGATGAGAGCCCCTAGTGGAATAAGTCCTATTTCTCTCTACGTCCTTACTGCAATGACATTTATAGCAGGTTCCCTTATAGAGAGCCCACTCTCCTAAGCAGATGGAGTTATAAATGAAAACCCATAGCCACACACACACAAAAGGAGAAATATTAAGAGCAGCAAGATCATCCAAGAATACTACATGTGCTGCCGGAGTAATTCCTTTAAAAGTCAAATCCAGGGAGCACAGATCAACATCTCACAAAAAGCTTTAGCAGTGGGAGGCCCCTGAGGAACTTTTCTTCTCTTCCCACAATGGTATCCCATTCTGTCTCATGCTCCACTGATGGGCCGGCCACACATCCTACATACCTTGGCTTCTCCTCTAAAAGTGCTAATAATATGGGGACATCTTCTCTTCAAGGATAAAAGCCCCTACCTTCTAGGAGATTAGACCCCTACTTGTTTTCACACAATAGTCCTGAAGACTAAAGAAAGGCAATTCCTATATATTTAAGACCAGAGGTCTTGGCTCTATTTTCCTTTCAGATAGTTAACAGGGATCTTACACTGAGACCAAAGTGGACTGGGAGTGCTGTCCTGGTATTTTAACAAAACTGGGGGGAAAGAGGGAGGTAGGACCATGATGGTACACATACAAATCTATTTTTACAAAGTGAATGGAGAAGCTCACTAAGTACATCTATTTGTTTCAAGGTGTAGACATTTGCCAGCCAAAGGAAGCACATATTTCCACACTTTCCCCCCCTTTCCTAAATCTCTACCCTATCACCAAGAGCTCAGCTAAAAGGATAAAGATAAAGCCCAACTAAGGAACACTTGAGAAGTGATGTGACACAAGGACATCTATACAGGTTCTGGCACGCCATCTCAAATGCCAACTGCTTTTGTTTATAGCTGTAACTTATCCAAAAGTTAACTTAACCATTTCCATTCTCTTTTCTAAAGATACTATTTTTGAAGGGTGGAGGAAGAAATTTAGTTACCCATTAACTAAGAATATAACTGCAGTCAAACATCCCATTCCACATGGCTGTATCACGGAATAGTTTTAAGAGAATATCCTTTCATAAGTTTATCTACCAACTCTCCAGTCTCTACTCTGAATATGACGTATTCACTTCATCACTTCACTTGTTATTCCTCATCTGGTCCTAAAGCTCATGGTGAGGTTTTTTTAATTTTTTTTTTATTTTAGGGTAAAAACCACATTACCAAACTATAAGGAGGGTATACCAGGGTTAAGAGGAGTGCCATGCAGGCACAGATCTAAAGGCAGGGGTTGCTTCATCACCATGTATCTAATGAAGAAAGCCCTTTTACCCCTTTAACATAGGCAAATGTATATTAGCAGACCCCTGAAACTTTCAAATCTGCCATCCTATAGATTTAGGTTGAGAGCTCATTTCCCTAAAAAGGAAAAAGAAATCCCAATCACCCTCCATAATTCACAATTAGCCCAAATCAAACAGTTTTTGTGAAACCAGAGTGATGAAAACAAAACCCAAATCAAGGAAGTATGGAAGGGCATTATCAGTGAGTGATAACATACATGAGGACATAGGTCACATATACAGGTCTCTGCCACTCTCTGGGAATGGCATGCTACAACTATCTGAAGACAGAGGGTTCTTGCCAGCACAGCTATTTCCTACACGTCCGGTGAGGTGTTTGCTTTTTCTGGATCTCCAACCTGCATCGGCTACGCTCATCCAACCAGGGCAGCTCAAAATTCCTGGCAAAAAAAGCATGAGGAAATCAACTTGCAAAACTAAAAGGGATTCAGTGTGAACATGACAGCAACCCCCCAATAGTCACCATGTCCCTCACTACTCCCAGCCCTGATTCCTGAATCCCAAGTTAGGAGTATCTTTCCTGCCTCAAAGCCAGAGCAACAGTGCACCATTAAAGTAATGGAATAATCTATTTCTATTTTAAAAAGTAATCCTAATTCCTGGGTTGGAAGTCTTATCATTGCAAAAGCTAGCTGCCCAGGAAGCCTCGTCTCCTCCCTTCTTTCTTTTTTTTGAGACAGAGTCTCACTGTGTCACCCTCAGTAGAGTACTGTGCTATCATAGCTCACAGCAATCTCAAACTCTTAGGCTTAAGTGATTCTCTTACCTCAGCCTCCCATGTAGCTATATTTTTTATTGTAGTTGTCACTGTTGTTTAGTAGGCCTAGGCCGGGTTTGAACCCACCAGCCCCTGTGCATGTGGCCGGCGCTCTAACTGCTGAGCTATAGGTGCCAAGCCTCCCCACCCCCTTTTTTTTTTCCTGCAGTTTTTGGCCAGGGCCAGGTTTGAACCCGCCACCTCCAGCATATGGGGCCAGCACCCTACTCCTTGAGCCACAGGCACGCCCCCCACGCTTTTTTTTTTTAAAGAGACATGGTCTTGCTCTGTCACCAAGGCTGGAGTGCTATAGTATAATCTTTTTGCACTAAACCTGGAACTCCTGGGCTCTAGCAATCCTCCCACCTTAGCCCCTCATTGGGATCATTGGGGATCCCAGGTGTGTGTCACTGTATCTGGCCCAGGTAGCCCCATGGCCATCCCTAAGCCACCTGGTTCCATGTTATGTCTAGACTTTCTTAATCTGTGAAAGAGGTGAAGTCTGCCTAGAGAAGAGAAAAAAACTTTTATACTTACTGTGGAGTTAATTTTGGTAATGGTCGTCCAAATGCTACAACAGGCAAGAAGGGGGTAATCATCAAACTTTCAACTATGGAAGAAAGTCAAATGGGACCTTATTAGTGACGTAGATGGGAAATGTTTAACTATACCTGATCTAAAATACAGTTCATTGATTCAGAGTAAGTTATACCCTGGAGCCGTGAACCCTTTTTTTTTTCGAGACAGAGTCTCACTTTGTCACTCTCAGTAGAGTGCCGTAGCATCACAGCTCACAGCAACCTCTAGCTCTCAGGCTTAGGTGATTCTCTTGCTTCAGCCTCCCAAGTAGCTGGGACTACAGGCGCCCGCCACAAGGCCCAGTTATTTTTTTGTTGCAGTTTGGCCAGGGCCGGGTTTGAACCCACCACCCTCGGTATATGGGGCCGGCACCCTACTCACTGAGCCACAGGTGCCACCCAAGCTGTGAACCCTTTTTATTCATTGAAAAACCTACTCTTTTAGATAAACAAAACTCACCATCATCTGGCTCAGGGAAAAATGAGGTAACCTCAGGCTCAGATTCCTGAATTCCTTTCTTTTTATACATTCTGAGCTGCAGTCGCTGTAAAATTCTTTGTTCCCTGATCCTCTGAATATCCCATCTGGGAAAAACAAACGAGACAAACAAACCCAACATTACTACTTACCCAAAATCTGCTCTATAAAAGCAACTCATACAACCCAGATGCTAAGAAGATCCTTGCTGACTCTCTCTAGATTGGGTAAAAAGAAATGACTGCCTGGTTAGGGAAAAGCTGTTCAGGTCTACCAGTTCAGATCATGTGTTGGTATTCCACAGAAAGTGGAAATGAGGAAGGTCATACCCAAAGAAAAAGAGGCCAAACCTATTTACCCACAACAGCCACCTTCTCAAACTAAGATACTCAACCAATTGGAAAGCTAGTAAAAGTGCTAAGAACTCCAGGATTTCCGCAGGGGTGTCCAACATGCAACTCGTGTGTAGTGTGTGAATTATTTAGGGCCTGTTTTACTTATCTACAGTGTGAGATGTTGTGAAAATTATGCACAGACTTTTTTTTGCTCATGAGCTTTTGTTAGTGTTTATGTATTTAACGTGTGGCCCAAAACAACTCTTCTTCCAATGTGCAGCAGAAAAATAAAAGGTTGGACATCTCTGCTCTACAGCATGGAAGAGGGAGGTCAGGGTCCTAGGGTTCAGTTGTTACTAGGATGGACATCTCTGACCTCACCTTTTCCTTCTCTTCTCATCCAGCTCCAGTTTTGCATGCCGCTTCGAAAACACACTGTCATCCAGGTTCTGTGTAAAGAATAGCAGCTGATAAGCTATCTATCACCAGGTTACACACATATACAAACTAATTTCCAGTTTCCAAGAATATCAACTCTTTCACTTTCAAGTTCTACCTGAGTTTGTGGGTTCCAGGGATACATGTGAACCTCTTAGTAACAAAATCAACAAAGCACATACGTCTTTCCCCGCCCTCACCCTTTTAGAATCTCTCAATTTCAAAATCATTTCTTCCATAATTTTCCCAGGTACACATCATGTCAAACTGACCTCATGAGATTGCCATAAACCCTTCTGACCTTCACACTTTGTGGTAGAGTCTGAATTGAAAGTAAATATCAATTTTTTAAGAGTCAAATGAGCTTGGAATATGTAATTTTGCTGCTGAGTGGTATATGCAACTTTTCTGCTTAGCATGAAATCTACCTTTGTTTGAACACTACATAGCTATTTTTTATTAATTTTTTTATTTTTATTTTTTTGAGACAGTCTCAATTTGTCACCCTGGGTCGAGTACCCTGGCATCATCATATCTCACAGCAATCTCAACTCTTGGGCTTAAGCAATCTTCTTGCCTCAGCCTCCCAAGTAGCTAGGACTACAGGTGCCTGCCACAATACCTGGCTAGTTTTCTATTTTAGTAGAAATGGGTTCTTGCTCTTCCTCAGGCTGGTCTGGAACTCCTGAACTCAAGCAATCCACTTGTCTCAGCCTCCCAGAGTGCTAGGATTACAGGCATGAGCCACCAGGCCTGGTCAGTTTTTTGGTTTTGGTTTTTTTTTTTTTTTTTAGACAGTCTCACTATGTCGCCCTCAGTAGAGTGCTGTAGTTTCACAGCTCACAGCAACCTCAAACTCTTGGGCTTAAGCAATTCTTTTGCCTCAGCCCCCCAATAGCTGGGACTACAGGTGCCCGCCATAACGCCCAGCTATATTTTTTTGGTTGGAATTGTCATTGTTGTTTACTGAGCTATGGGCATTGAGTCTTTTTTTTTTTTTTTTTGAGATTAAGAGTTTTATTTTGTCACCCTCAGTAGAGTGCCATGGGGTCATAGCTCACAGTAATCTCAAACTCTTGGGTTCAAGTGATTCTCTTGCCTCAGCCTCCCTAGTAGGTAAGACTATAGGCCCCCGCCACAGCACCCAGCAATTTTTAGAGACAATGTCTTGCTCTGGCTCAGGCTGCTCTCAAACCTGTGAGCTCAGGAAATCCACTGGCTTTGGTCTCCCAGAGTGCTAGGATTACAGATGTGAGCCACCTCACCCAGCCTTCCAGTTATTTATTTATTTTAGAGACAGAGTCTCACTTTATAACCCTTAGTAGAGTGCTGTAGCGTCACAGCTCACAGCAACCTCCAAGTCTTGGGCTTAGGCGATTCTCTTGCCTCAGCCTCCCGAGTAGCTGGGACTATAGGCACCTGCCACAATGCCCAGCTAAATATTTATTTTTTAATATGTCACTTGGCCACTCTGAAACTCAGTTTTCTTTCTTTTTTTTTTTTTTTAATGCCTCTTTCAATTCTGCTGCCCAAGCTGGAATGCATGATCATAAGCTCACTGTAACCTTTAACTCCTGAGTTCAACCAATCCCCTAGCCAGAGCCTCCCTAGTAGCTGTGAGCCACCACACCTAGCTCAGACCTCAGTTTTCTTATATAGAAAATGAAGAAACTTGACGAGATAATCTCTCAAGTTCCCTTCTGGCCTTAAAGTTCTATTTGACTCATCCATAGTACTATGACATATGTAAGTTATACCCCCATGTTCTTTTATTCTGTGTCTTAATCCCTTCCATTGACAGTTCCTGGGTACCTACCTCCAAAAGATCTGAAGGATTTGGGTCCCTTAGAGGCTCTACTGAGTGGTCCCTCCAAGAAGGAACTGGAAAAAAAGAAAGAAAAAGAAAGGGAGGAGGGGTGGAACCACTCTTAAATCCAAAGTCACACAACTATTCACTAGGACAAGAGGTCTCTTCCCAGATAAGACAAAGTTACCAAGTGATAGGAATCCATTCTATGGCCTTGCCTGAAGCCATATTCAGTGTCCTCGCTATGGTACAAAAAAACCTAAATGCCATTGCAGTATGCCAAACTCAGGATCACAAAAAACCCTAAGCCAATACCCGACAATTCATATAATGGATGCTATTGCAGTTCCTGAAAAACAACTGAAATTCGTTGTCATTTTGAAGTCTATGGTAGTGTAATCAATCATACACCAAGAAATCTCACTCTCCCACATTCAGTGGATGGGGAGTGCAGCTTCCAACCATCCACCAACCCACCACCCCCCACCCCAGGCCCAGCCAGCACAATTCCTATTCTACTCACCAGCCAAGACTGAAGTTTCTCCTGCAACACTTGATGGCATCAGACACCCTAAATAATGCAGGAAAGAAGAATCATCTCAGTGTAAAAAGAAAAAAAGCCCATACCCAAAATGGAGGAAAGGATCATCACTGAAGTTCTCACTAGGAAGCCATTTTGTTTTTTGAGTCCTTTTGAGAATTTCTCTCTGGGGGAGGGGAATAGGGAACAACAGACAAAAGAAAAGAAAATAAGCCCACCACTTTTTTTTTTTACACTGAGACGACTTCTTTTCTTCATTATTTAGGGTGGTTTCCCTGCAACAGTTGATGGCCAAGGGTATCAAACCTTAAACTCAGAACATGGCAGGTGAGTAAAAGTTTACCCTATTTTTCAAATAAAAGATCAATGTTCTCAAAACTTACATACGTAGTCTTCTTAAACAGCTCCCTCCTCCCTCCAACCAAACAAACTACCTTGCTGGTCCAGCCTGAACAACATGCACAAAGACTTTGGCTTCCTGAGAACAAGCCTCTTGAAATAGGGGCATCAAGAATAAAGATTCACATGTTTATGCACAACTCAGGCTCCTCAAGGGGCTGGGATCTCCCCAGTCAGACTCCTTTGTACTCCTATGCCCATAATCTCAGAGGGGTTTGGAATTTTCTGTACTAGGAAATATAGGGTTTTCAAAAACAGCCCATCACACAGAACATCTCTGGACCAAGCCATTTCTCAATCCCAGATGGGAAGTTGCTTCACAGTTTCTCTTAAGTTGTTACACAGCATTGCCATAGCAGCAGAAAAGGTTAACCATTAAGGATGAACCTGTTCAACTGACTGAACCAACAAAAAATCTAAACCTAGATCAGGATCCTGGTCTATCACATGTACTCAAGTGTGAGACCTAATAAATGTTAGATAATTAAGAAAAGTAATCTATCTTTCCCACTTAATTTTGTCACCAGAACAGCCAAACAAAGCCTGAAGAATGCTCTTGTCTCATTGAAATAGATTTCCATCCCCAACCTGCTAGGGCAAGACACAGTGGTAGAAACTCAGGACTGCGGCTCTATCCAAGAAGGTATCCCCCACCATTACCCGAAGTACCTATAGTGACTGTCATAGACTAATAAATATTACATGATTGAAGGCACATTCCAGTTACTGGTTGATGTAGAAGATAGGGGGAGCATCTCTGTGTGGAAGCCATAAAGAAAAAAAAGGGAATGAAGACCAAGGTCCCATACCCCGCACCCTTCCCAAGCATCTCAGATATCCCAAGATAGTCCTTATTGTTTGAAAAATAGTTTGTAGACCATTTTATTTAAATATATGAACAACCAATGGGCTACTGCAGTCCAAGTAAACTCTTCACATTTTAGAACCTTTGTGAAGTTATAGTAAGATAAGTAAGACTTGTTGGTCTTTGGCAGATTCCTCCTGCCCCCCAGACCGGGACACAGAGATACAGATAAATGTTTATATAGTTAAAGAGAGGAGGCCCAGGTGAAATTCCCCACCCAATCTGGCTCCCCAACCCAAAAATTACCATTGGCCCCTGAGAACACCCAAAGACCACCCTCCCAGGTTTCACACAATATCAATTGCAGGAACAGTCGTGCATGGCAAAGTATAAGTTCTATGCATTTCACAGCACAGAAAACCCTTCTTTCAGAGGGCATGCAAGTTGCCGTAGATTACACCCCCAAGTCTGGTGCTCTTGTGATGAGCAACTTACTGGCAAACACATCTCCCAGTGTTGTAAGCAGGCAAATACATTGAGCACATTTTGCTGTAATTCCATCTATTTGCAATGCCTGCACAGTGTCTGTCTCTGGCTGTTAACTTACTCATTCTTGACAGAACTCTGCTTTATTGATTGCACTTTTTAAAAAATGCCAAAGGCATTTTCACACTTGTTAGCTTGACCGCCACCACTAGGGTATAAGAGCAAGTGTTCTCTATGCCTTACTTGCTACAGTCTCCTCCTTCTTTGGAGAGGATTCCCGTAATGGTAATGGTGATGGGGGAGGCTGGTGCCAACGACACAAATACATTTCTGTGGTGGAAAGGTACGGCAAATCTTCTATCTCACTTGAGAAGGCTTTCTCCTTCGGATGGGTGCTGGGTCCCTTTTGGGGAGTGGAGAGTCTTGGTGGGGTGTCCACTGAAGACCGGGGCTTTTCTGGGGTTTCTTGGCTCCTCAATTCACGTTTACAAACAGTTTCAGATAAGGAACCACAGGGGTCCTCTTTAATAGGAGAGTGCTTAGGAGTTTTTGTTTTGACTTTTGAAAATTCAGGAGCCAGCTTTTTAACAGGAGTCTTTCTTTCTGTACTTCCAAATGGGGATTTCCTATTAGATAGGGAAAAAAAAATTATACAAATTTACTATTGAATAAAACCTATCTGTACACATTTTGAGGCAAGAAAACTAGCTTGTTCTCTTGCCCCAAAATAACCAGTATTCAGGTACCTAAATATGTTTTCTGCTCATTTGGCAATCAGAAGCAGAAACAGTCCCTGCTTAACAATACGTTATATAACAGGTCCTTACTAAATGTTTGTGGAGCAAGTGAGTTTCCATGCTTAAGAATGTCTAATAGTATTCTATTGCCTACCAGATTTAAAAAGGTTCCTATTCAAGGTGCTTTAGCCAAAATTAGGTGCCACTACTCTTTGCCAACTATTTCATTCCTATCAACCAGAGACCAGTCTCTACTGTTCCCCTCAATCCTCTACCATATTAATTACAATCTCTATTTCTTTTTCCTTAACGTCTGCTGGCTCTCTTTCTCCTACCTCTTCCCCACCCTGTTTTTCCCCTGTATCATTTCCTTCCCTCTTTCTAACCTACATTTTACATTTCCTCAGAACACCATCTCCTTTCTTCTTTACCAACCTAAATTTTATATTTCTTTTTCAAGATTCATCTCCTCCTTAATATTTCACAGTTCTAACTCAGAACAATCTTTAACATCCCTGATTCTTACAAAGCTTAATTTATATGAGTATTATATATCTATATATTTTATTGCATTTGAATTTTTAAAATGTATGTCCATCCTTACAGTTTGATGAATTTAAGTTCAAAGACAATTCTGTTTTACTTTTTTATGTCTACTAGTACCCAACACAATTAACTATAACACTTCCTAATCTGAAGTGAACTGCTATAGTTTTATGAAACTCGGTTGTCTTATTTGATGCCCATTCTATTCTCTTTATGATGTACTCGGCATTCTGTAATTATTACTGTGACCAAAATGTTCTAACAGACTTTAAAACCACTCACAAATCCCAATCCCCTCTCTGTCCTTTGGAAAAAGTGTCCTCATTATGTCCAAACAGTGTAACAAAATTATTAGCACACCTTTTGTGTCCCTTTCCACTCCGCCCACATGAGAAAGGCTTGGGAGGCAAAGTCTGGGATGTCTCGGAAAGCTCCGGCTGGCACTCCAGTTTAATTTTCTCAGATAGCTCTGTTTCCTCTCTCTCTTCAGTTTCATAGCCCTGAAACAGCTTGTGTCTTTCTTTTTCGTTATCCTTCTTTACCAGCTGCATCCGCCTTTCCATACGTTCAATCCGAGCAAGGAGCTAAAAGAGAGAGTGGTAAAATACAGACTTATACCAAAAAAATTAAACACAGATACTTAGCCCCATTCAGGAATGAGAATGGTCTTCTGCCTCTTTCTATGAACCATATCAATTCAGTTTATTTTTAATAGACAGATATTTTCTGAATAGTTTTCTTTAAATACAGTAAAAGATACACAGTTGAACTGTAAGGGCTAACCTAGATGAGAAGAAGCATATAGAGGAATTTGTAGTTCATTCTTCCAAAAGAAGACCCTCTAAACTGGGAGGGGCCACGGCATGGCTTTTAATGGCAGAGTCTCTGCTACTGCTAACCATGTGGCTCCAAGTCAGTTTGGGAGTTTTCAGAATTAACCATATATATATATATATATATATATATTCTTTTAAGAGGCCTTTACTCCAAAACTCTATATGCAACATCAAAGTCCAACAACACATTGAGAAGGAATTAAAGAGCTCATACAGTACCACTAGGGATGGCAATGTTATTTGAAAGTGGTAAGGAGGGGTGGAAGGGGGACTTCTAAGACAATGAACACTCCATTTAGAAAAATCATAATACAAATCAGTACCTATAAATCCCAATAATCATGACATATACATATTGCTTGCATTTGAGATAACATAAAAAATTATACCTATTTATGTAAAATTTATTAAAATCAAAGTCCTTTAATTCTAGTTAAAAGGGCGAACTACATAAAAAGAAATTGAAGTCCATTATCATTGAAAACTTCATTAGTCTGACTTAAGAAAAAGTGGTAACTCTGTTTCTTATACTCTATTACAAGAATTTTATCTAGATTAAACAGATATTAATGCTGCCATCATTACATTCATTGCATAGATTTCAGGCAAGGCCAAACAACAACTGGAATAAGAGAAACAAACAAGCTTAAGCAATGTTAAGACTGCAATACACAACAGAAGCAGTGAATACAAGTTCAGACTGACACTCTATCCTTAACTCACCCCACTTTCTCTGCCTAGGAAAGCCTGCAAAAAGGCCATTACCTCAGGAACTAATCAGAAACCTTCACAATCAGCAGAGAGCCCCCCCCCTTACTCTTATTTCATCTCCTCATATCTGTTTTGATTCACAGCATAAGGATTACTTAACTACGATTTGTGGGTGACATTTCCTTCATGGAAATGGTCCTCCTCTTCCCACCTACCCCCTCCGATGTAAGGGCATGCATGATGTGTTGTAATTACAGTACCATCACACCCCTATACTGCAGTACAGTAGCTGAGCAATGCCACCTCCATGTTGAGTAACTTCCACAAAATCAACAGCAGATATTTTAATAAGACCTGCCCCAGTTCCCATTCCACCTTGCAGAATTCATTCTCCAATAAAACAGCTGCCTGATGAGATTCATTTGGAAAGCAAACAAAATGAATAGCCCTCTGCTCCCTTGCTCAGCCCTTGGCGCACAGAGAGAGAGAGAGAGAGACAGAGAGACACTGACTGCTGCAGCCTGAACACAACAATTGTAGAAACCATGTTTATTTTTAGGCAGCTGTAAGGTATGCTAGCACAGTAATGCTCCACCACTCAGCTTTCCTGGTATTTGAAGGAATATGTTTTAACATGGAGGTGCCCTTAACTGCTGCTGCAGTAATAACAAGCCTAGGTAGTCATGCTCCTAAGAAGCACAAAGAAATAACGATTTTCATACTACCTTAAGATTCTAAAATAGAGATTTGGGGGGAAGGAGTCTACTTAATATATTTAATATGCTTGCTTTACCCTGATGCCTCAAAAATCTTCCAGTTTCAAACACCATGCTTATACAAGGGACCTGGTCAGTGGGTCATGTTTTATAACTCAGATTCGTATTAAAAACTGTCTGAAATCAAAGGCAGCAATTCTCTTAGTATCATTTAAGAAAACTAAAACAGACTTTCACTTAAATCACCTCTACCCCTCTGCCCACTGGAAGGCCTACTCCTATCTGAAGATGCTGCAGCAGGTTCGAGCAACAGCTGCTCTGTCCCTCTGCTCCACAATGCATTTCTAACGCGATAGCTCTTTAATTTAACCCCTTCCATAAAGCCACCACATATGCACCCCACCCTTTCATTTTTAACCCTTCACAAATCGAGTCTTTTCCCACTCTCAACGTCCTTCCCACAAGTCTGGGACTGTCATTTTAAATTAACCCTTTGGCGCCTGCTACTCCCTTCCCGCTCCCACTGGGAACGTGCCCTTTAACCCTTCCCTCCAACCCAACGTGTGTATGAGCTCGGCTCGCCGAGACCCAGCACCTAAGACACTCCTTTGCTGGTGGCCAGCCTCCTTTCCTAACCCAGGGGTCCCTTCACCTCCCCCTGCACCCCCTCCCCCGAGCATGCGCACAAGACGCGCCTCGTCCCGAAGGCAGATTAACCCCTCACGTACCGTATCTCTCTCCGACTTCAGCTCCTCGATCTCCTTTTCCTTGGCCTGCAGCTGCTGCTGCTGCTGTTCGATGAGGTCCAATTGCAGCAGGAGGATCTGTTTGAGGCAGGCGGCCTGACTGGAAGCTCCCGAGCCGCCGCCACCCCCGAGAGGGCTCTTCCTCATACTCTTCCATCTGCCCTCACTGGCCGCCAGGGTCCCGGCGGTGGCGGTGGGCGCGAGGGGTGGCGGCCCGGGCAGAGGTAGTGGTGGGGGTCCCGCCGGGTCCGAGGCGGTGGCAGCTGGGGAAGCCGCCCCACCCTTGTCCCCAGCCCAGGGCGTAGGCTCTTTGGCCGTCGCCACGAGAGAGCCCGTCTGAATGGGCAGTACCGCCTGATACTTGGGCCGGGGGCTGCAGCCGGCTCCGGCTGCGGCTGGCTCCCCCCCAATGCCGGCTTGTTTGGTGGCCGGGGGCGGACAGGGCAAGGGCACCGAACCGCCCCAGCTCTCTTCCTGCTGCCCTGGGGCCGCCCCGGCCGGGAGTAACAAGCCCCGGCCCTTGCCGCCGCAGCCGGCCGGGGACGGCGCGGGGCTCCCGCCCTGAGAGGAGGCCAGCGGGGGCCCCGGCTCCTTGAGCTTACGGTGCCGGGGGAGGAAGTGGGCTTCGGCCGCCCCGGGCTCGTCCTCGGGCCCGCCCAGCGCCGCAGCCCGCTCGTAGTCCAGTCGCTGCTCAGGGTTGCCGCCGGCAGGGGCCGCGGCCGCCTTGAACACTGCGGATCTCATGGTCATAGTGGTCCAGAGCGGCGCCGGGCACCGAGACGGAGGAGGGGGTGGGGAAGGGGCGAGGTGCGGGGGGTCGAGGACGGAGGAGGGGGAGGGGAGTTTGGCGGGCTCGCCTCAGCAGCGCGGCAGCAGGCCTCCGCTAGCGCGGCTCCTCCGGGGCCCGGGCGCCATCCCGCCGGCGTGCGGAGAAGTGGAGGCCGCGGCTGAGGCCCGCCGCCGGCCCATGGGGGCCTCGCCGCCGCCTCTGCTGCCGCCGCCGCCGCCTTCGCCTCAGAGGCAGGAGCTCGCACCCAGCCGCCCCCGAGCTCATCCCCGGAGCTCGCTTCGGCCCCCCCTGGCCCAGCCGGGCCCGCCTCGTCTCCCCACCCCACACCCCCCCTTCCCCGCCCCGGCCCCCCGCCCCGGAGCTCGCCTCAGCCGCCCCGAGCCTCCATTTCCCCCCCTCCTCCTCCTCAGGAGGGGGTAGGTGGGATGAGTCCGCCCTAAGCCCTCCTACTCTGAGGGGGGGTCTGTGGCCTCCCGGGGGGGTCTCCGCGGCTCGGGGTTCCCCTCCCCCACAGTCACCCCCGGCGCCTCAGCGTTTCCCTTTAAAAAAACGGAGCCGCTCGTAGCCGCCACCGCCGTAGCCGCCGCCGACCGGAGCACGCATGCGCGGGGAGGGAAGCGGGCGGGAGCGAACCGGGAGCGGAGAGGAGGGAGGCGGGCGGCGCTATTGTGAAAGGGGCCGCCGCCGCCTCGAGGGGGCGGGGAGGGGGCAGCGCGGGAGGCCGGGGAAGAGGGGCGAGGACCCTGGAGCGCGCGGAGGATCGGGGTGAAGGTGGGCTGCCGGGGGCGGGCCAGGAGAACTACAAGGCGAGGGCGGCCACCGATAGCTGGGAATGCGGAGGCTCCTCGGGCGGAGGGGAAGGAGAATAGCGTCCAGAGGAAGGAAGGCGGCTGCGGGAGACCGACGCGCCCTCGGGCGAGCGCACCCACCGCCCAGCGTACGCGGTCTGCGCGGGGTGGCCCCTACCCTGGCTCCTTGGCGACGTGCCTGGCCCGCGCCGGAGGGGCCCCGCAGCCTCTGCCGCCCGCACGCCGCCTGGCCAGTCAGGACCCAGGCTCCTTTCAGCCCGTGGGGGTTTCACGGGGGCAGAATTCTAACCCCGCCACCCCCTGCCCTCCCCAGCAGTCCCACACTGGTACTGGAGAGAATGAAGTTCTTTGTCTCTAAGTGATCCAGACCAGAAACGGAGGGACCTCAGGCTCCCAGAGGGAGGAGAATCCATGATGTCTGCTGCCCGGGGAGTTGTTGCCACAGCCTCCTTGGGATGAAGTAGGGCCAACTACCAACAGTTCGTTCCCAACGGCCGTCTCCCCAGCCGTCTTACCACTCCTAACCATCATTTGGAGGCTCTTGAAGCGTCCAAGCAAAGGATATCCCTGCAGGGATTGATCCCTTCACCGGAAATAATTTAGGCTACTCTATGTTGAATTCCCTTTCCTACCTCTCCAAGTTCTTTTTGTATGTGTGTCTTAATTTCCAAGCGACCTTAGCCAACACGTCCTCACAGAATTTCTCATGGAAAAACTTTTAAATAGTCTTAATTTTCTTGTCTGAGATGTGCCTTTTAGAATCCTCATGGAGATGGAAAAGTCTAACATTCTCTGGCCTAATGTGAATACCTCTAATTAAAACTGTGACTCTGTTTTGTGAGCCCAAAGCATGAAGTACTGGATTTTAAACAAATGGGTATGAATATATAAGAATCCAAGAGATCTCCAGCCCTCTTCTACCAGATTGTATGGCCCTCAGATCTGCAAGGGAAATGTTAGGCTTAGGGATACCAAGGAATCGAGGGAGTGGACATGGGAGGGAATACAGAATATGGCCATCTCTTTTGGACTCAAGACTTTGTTTGCCATCTTTATACTGAAACTCCCAAACTGATCCCCTAACTCCAAAATCATACATCCTGTTGCCTTGTTTACGTATTCAAACTTACATATATCAAACTTATATCTGAAATCAAGCTTCTGAATTGCCCTCACCCAAATCTTGCATCTCCTACCTTCTCTTTTTCTATCACCCCACATCTGATCAGTCAACCAATTCTATTGTCCTTCAAAAGATATATCCATAATTCTACACCTTCTCAACACCAGCACAACTTCCACCTCGGACTAAACCACAGTTAGATTTTTTTCCTTTTTTCTTTTCTTTTCTTTTGTGTGTGTGTGTGTGTGTGGTTTTTGGCTGGGGCTAGGTTTGAACCTGCTACCTCCGGCATATGGGGCCGGTGCCCTACTCCTTTGAGCCACAGGCACTGCCCAACATTTTTTTTTTTCTAATTGCAATAATTCTTTACTTGGTCTCTTTCAACTTTTGTCTTGTCCAGCTTAAGTCTGCTCTCAGCAGCCATGGTGATCCTGGTAAGATATGCTTAAAACTCTCTCGAGGGGCTAGGCTCCCGTAGCACAGTGGTTATGGTGCCAGCCACATGCACCGAGGCTGGCGGGTTCAAGCTTAGCCTGGGCCAGCTAAACAATGACAACTGCAACAAAAAAATAGCCAGGTTGGCTCGGCGCCTATAGCTCAACCGGCTAAGGCACCAGCCACGTACACCTAAGGTGGCGGGTTCGAATCCCCTGCCCGGACCCGCCAAACAACAATGACGGCTGCAACCAAAAAATAGCTGGGTGTTGTGGCGGGCGCCTGTGGTCCCAGCTACTTGGGAGGTGGAGGCA
>NW_003852413.1:23871814-23873552 GCF_000181295.1 Otolemur garnettii
AGCCCAGGAGTTGGAGGTTGTTGTGAGCTGTGATGCCATGGCACTCTACCCAGGGGGACAGCTTGAGGCTCTGTCTCAAAAAAAGAAAAAAATATATATGCCTCACACAATAATTCTTGCACTCTGGGAGGCCAGGTGGATGGATTGCCTGAATTCACAGGTTTCAGACGAGCTTGAGCCAGAGCAAGACTCCCCTATCTCTAAAAACAGCTGAGTGTTGTGGCAGATGCCTGTAGTCCCAGTTACTTGGGAGGCTGAGACAAGAGAATTGTTTGAGCCCAAGAGTTTGAGGTTGCTGTGAACTGTGACGTCACAGCCTCTACGGGGTGGGGTTGGGGGTACAAAATGGGACTGTCTTAAAAAAAAAAAATCCTTCACAATTGCCTGTAGGCTGGCCTCCCGGTACTGCTCTTCCCCTTATTCACTCCTATCCTACCGTACTGCTTTGCTGACCATAGGACACAAGGTCACTGGCACATGTCTGCTTAGGTCCTTACACTTGATGTTCCTTCTCCCTGGATCACTCCTACATGACTGCCTCTCTCACTTTCTTCAGTTCTTTACTAAATGTCATCTTTTCATTGAGAACTCTGGTCATCATATCTAAACTTACAACCCTTCCCACTCCTTTTCTGCTTTTTCTCCATAGAACTTAATTCCGTCTAACATGTCATTTACCTTGTCCATTGTCCCCCACTAGAACGTAAGCTTCATTTTTTTTATTGACTATCATATGCTCAGCACATAGGACAATACCTGCCACAAAATAGGCATTTAGTATTAGTTGAATGAGTAAATGAGCTATTTTAGATATATTAAGAGAAGGCAGGTGGCGCCTGTGGCTCAGTGGGTAGGGTGCCAGCCCCATATACTGAGGGTGGCGGGTTCAAACCCAGCCCTGGCCAAGATGCAACAAAAAAATAGCTGGGCATTGTGGCAGGCACCTGTAGTCCCAGCTACTCAGGAGGCTGAGGCAAGAGAATCTCCTAAGCCTGGGAGCTGAAAGTTGCTGCGAGCTGTGTGACGCCACAGCTCTCTACCACGGGTAATAAAGTGAGACTCTGTCTCTACCAAAAAGAAAAAAAGAGAGAAGGCGTCTATCTTTGACTTTTAGCTTGGTTGAGGGTGGCAGTCATACAGAAAATAAGGCTGGATGTGGTGGCTCCTGACTGATCCTACCACTCTGGGAGGTCAAGGCAGGAGGATTGTTTGAGCTCAGGAGTTTGAGACTAGCCTGAGTAACAGTGAGACCCCCATCTCTACTAAAATAGAAAATACTAGCTGTGTGTTGTAGTGGGCACCTGTAGTCCAGCTACTCAGGAGGCTGAGACAAGATCACTTGAGCCCAAGAGTTTGAGGTTGCTGGGAGCTAGGATGCCACAGTACTCTACACAGGGGAACAAAATGAGATTATCTCAAAAAGGGGGAGGGCCATGTTTTATAAAATTGGAGAAGTTGGGGACAGATTATAAGGTTTGAAGGAATGTATAACTTACCAGCCATGGGGAACAGTCAAAGGATTTCCAGCAAAGTCTGGAATGATTAGATTTGTGTTTCTGAAAGCTAACATCTGTGCCAAAAGCAGGAAGCCAATCTGAAGGCTGTTATTCCAGATGTGAGATGATAACAGAAAGAGACTAACAGGTAGGAGACTCAGCCCTTAAGACCAAAGGCTGGGCTCGGCGCCTATAGCTCAACCGGCTAAGGCGCCAGCCACGTACACCTAAGGTGGCGGGTT
>NW_003852413.1:23876030-23876899 GCF_000181295.1 Otolemur garnettii
GGATTCGAACCCGCCACCTTAGGTGTACGTGGCTGGCGCCTTAGCCGCTTGAGCCACAGGCGCCGAGCCGAGTGCTATGGTGTTCTAGCTCACAGTAACATCAAACTCCTGGGCTCAAGTGATCCCCCCTACCTCAGCCTTTCAAGTAGCTGGGACTATAGGCACCCACTACAACCACAACACCAAGCTAGTTTTCTATTTTAGTAGAGATAGGGTCTCACTTTGCTCAGTCTGGTCTAAAATCCTGAACTGAAACAATCCACCTGCTTTGACCTTCCAGAGTGCTAGGATTATAGGTGTGAACCACCGTGCCTGGCCAAGATAAGACTTTTTAATAATTGAGCTATGCCTGTGGCTCAGTGGGTAAGGCGCCAGCTCCATATACTGAGGGTGGTGGGTTCAAACCCAGCCCCAGCCAAACTGCAACAAAAAAATAGCTGGGCATTGTGGTGGGTGCCGTGCCTGTAATCCTAACTACTGGGGAGGCTGAGGGAAGAGAATTGCCTAAGCCTAGGAGTTGGAGGTTGCTGTGAGCTGTGATGCCATGTCACCCTATACTTAGGGTGACAAAGTGAGATTCTATCTCTTAAAAAAAAAAAAGAATATTTAAATAATTGAGATCTTTAAAATAATGCTCATGTTGTGAAATTCAAATTTCATATAATAAGTAATAACATCTTAGTGCAACAGCCACACTCATTTTATTTATTAGGGCTGCTTTTGTGCTACAATGGCAGAGTTGAAGAGTGCAAAAAAGACCCTAAGGGCCATCAAAGCCTATATTGGTGGCTCGGCGCCTGTGGCTCAAGCGGCTAAGGCGCCAGCCACGTACACCTAAGGTGGTGGGTTCGAATCCCCAGCCCGGGCCC
>NW_003852413.1:23876986-23882905 GCF_000181295.1 Otolemur garnettii
AGGCTGAGGCAGGAGATTCGCTTGAGCCCAGGAGTTGGAGGTTGCTGTGAGCTGTGATGCCATGGCACTCTACCCAGGGGGGATAGCTTGAGGCTCTGTCTCAAAAAAAAAAAAAAGCCTATAATGGTAATTTTCTAGCTCTTTAAGAATAGGTTGGTCAGCCAAGCCTAGGAGTTTGCCTACCTCTAGTCTAGGGCAAAATGGGAAAATTTTTAAAGGTGGGGTAGTTGAAAAGGATATGAATTCTGAGCTTCCAAGCCTCCTACTTTGTATGTTAAAATGTACTTTCTTTTGTGAACATCAGTACCCAGCACTTTTTTTTTCTGGATACTTCACAGCTCTGAACTCCAAAGTCTAGGATTTCACTGCTTCAGACTAAGTAAACATGATTTTCTCCACCAAAGCCAAAGCTGAAATTTTTGGACTGGAGGTCTGATCTTCTTGATCTCAATTCGTTGTATGACCTGGCTAAACTACAAGAAAACTGAAACCTGGGAAGAGAAGGTCTTCTAAGAAGGGAAGGGAATTCTTGATTCCAAACCACTAAGTTGTTCTTTTTTTTTAAGACAAGAGTCTAACTATGTCGCCCTTGGTAGAGAGCTGTGGCGTCATAGCTCACAGCAACCTCAAACTCTTGGGCTTAAGTGATTCTCGTGCCTCAACCTCCCAAGTAGCTGGGACTACAGGCGTCTGCCACAACATCCCGCTATTTTTTGTTGTTGTTGTCATTGTTGTTTGGCAGTCCCAGGCTGGGTTTCAACCCACCAGCTTCGGTGTATGTGGCTGGCACCCTAGCTGCTGAGCTACAGGCGCCGAGCCCAAACCGTTAAGTTTTATGAGAAAGTGAAATCTCAAAGGCTAAGAGGAAAAAAGTGGAGTTGCTAGCTAAGAGGGAGCCTAAGAAAACTGCTTAGGACCCATAAATCAAGTACTTAAAAACAATTTCCTATTTTATCCCTAAAGAGATAACAACTACTTCTTTTCCCCTTTGGCTAAGAGTACTGATAATGTTAAAGCCAACCACTTTCACCATCCCTCTAAGGCTTATACAAAGGTAGAATTCCACTTCTATGACCTAAGGTCTTTGAAGGAAATGCCTCTATAAGAAAGAGCATGCAGCAAGCCCTTTTATTTGACTGGCTCTTGGTTTTTCCCAGACCAGACCAAAAAAAATTAAAATAGATCATCTTTAAGGTTCCTTCCAGGTTTGTGACTGTATAAAACAGTGAGGCAAAACCCTATAGTAAAACGAGGAGACTTGTTTTGGTTTCTCCCCAGGTAGAGAAGATTCAAGGGGGGCGGCTTCTAGAGGCTGTCATTAGTCCAGCCCCGCATGGCACCAAAAAGAGACAATGGCAGGAGAGGACACCTTTCTCTTCTCTGAGAGGATGGGGGATGGGAAACCAGCGTGGAGCCACAGACATTTCCAGCTCCAAAACCGGTCTGATCTCTGAGCTCCTTCTGGTAGAAACCCTGCGCTGCGTTCCAGGCAGGATGGTAGTGTGCGGTTCCCCTACTCCCCTCGGAGGGGCCCTCTCAAAGGGTAGGACACACCCTCCTTAATGCTTCCCCCTCCCCACAAAATCACAACACAAATTTGGGAATTTTTCTCCCCGTGCCAACCCCGCCAAAACTTTCAGCGCGTTCCACCCACTCCACGTGGACCTCCCTTCCCTATCCCAGCAACCCCCGCAAGAAATCCCACCCCCAACACGTGATCAATTGTTATGTTTCCTTTCTGGGGCTCCCTTGAAGCTGGCACCAGCGAAGGCCTGAACAAAAATGCCCCCTGCAGGGTGAATATGGGGCAGCAGTCCGGGAGGGCAGGAAAGCTGAGGGCTGGAGTACAATAGGGGAATGAGGCTGCCTCTGCTTAAAATGATTTCATTTCCACATAGCTGCCTGGTTAGTAACTTTAAGGATTACCCAATCAAAAGACGAGACAAATTCAAGAGAAGGGATATCATAAAAGAAAACTACTTTGAGGTGGAGTTAGGTAGTTTTAATCCCCCGCTGCAAAGTTAAGTTATTTCTACTCCAGCTCCACTTCTCAGAGTTCTTCATGATGTTGGCAGAGCTCTCAGATCTTCCAACACCAGGCAGCGGTGAAGATTCCCTAATTATAGGCTGGGCGATGGAAACAGGTCCTCTCCGGGTGTGGGTGAGCTGCTTCCAGCTTCCACCCCTCCCCGTTCCCCGACAACACTGTAAGCAGTTGTCTCTTTTTCTCTTTTCTGCCTCCTTAGACAGCAATTGTTTCTAGGGAATCTCTCTCAGCATTGTAAAAAATTTTCCCTGGATAGGAAGAGCCCCCAGGAGATCTGTTGGAGGAAGGAGTGGGCAGGGCAGCAAAAAAAATCAGTCCACTGGGAAGGCTTAGTGCACAAAACAAGGGGGCTAACCAGGAAAAGCTAGAAAATAGGTCAAGTGAAGCCAAACAGAGGGAACCAGTTTCCCTGGGAAAAATTCTAACTCGACCTTTGTCCAATTTTCACCTTACTCCTTTCTCCCACATGAGCTATCTGGTTAAGGAATTGCGTAGGGGCTTGGGGTGATAGATGAATGAAGTTGGAAAAGGGAAAGGGGTTGTGGGCAATGCTCAGAGAAGGAAGGGTAGGACTAAGTAGGGAAGGCGAAATTTAAAATTAGAATTATCCTGGGGCCGTTTGTCCCTCCAAGGTCATAGGGGTCATGGGTAGTAGATGGCCCAAGAGTTGCAATTCTTGGAGCCCAAGGAAAGGGACCATAGTAGCCAAGAAGCACACTACCCCAGGAACACGTTAAGGAGCAATGTGTGGAAGAGAAAAGGAGGAGTTCTGGAGCACCTACTTTCAAGGGAAACAGTCCAAAAGCGATCAAGCTAAAATTTTGAGGACTCTGGCCAGGACATTTGCTCTCCTATAACTCAGTATCTGTCAGCGCTCCCATTACCAGGTGCTATTTCCAGAGTCCTAGGCTTTAAGAGAAGAAAAGGGAGGGGCCGAGATAGAGAGGCGGAGGGGGACCCGATGGGCTCCTCCCCTAGCGTAATTGCAGTACCAGCTTTTAGCCACTCAGGGGCTCCCAAGCTCAACCACAGCCCCAGAGTAAGGAAGAAAGAGCTAACGAGCCTCCAGAGGACAGCTTGGGACGTCAGGGATGACCCTGAGCACCGAGGTGACCCAGGGGTCATCTGCTCTGAAACTGCAGACTCCTCTCATGGCCAACGGGAAGGCATCCAACCTCAGCCTTTCTCTCTAAAAGGGTATTATGGCGCTGAGAACTAACTCCCCTCCTCTTACCCTCACCCCTTCTCTTTGTTCATCCTCACCCCCGCCCTCGTCTTCTTATCCCCTCCCCCATCCTCTTGGTGGGAACCATCCCCCAGCCTATCAGAGTCCTGAGGAATGCTCGCAGCACTCTGGCTGCCAGCCAAGCTGTGGACTTCCTGGGCTTTAGGGTGGAGCTTGGCGAAGGGGAAGCCCGTGTGACAGGAGAGCCACCCAGTTCTGCACAGCCTGCCCATTTTCTCTCTCTCTGGTAAGCAAAAGGCTCATCTGTCATTCTCTGTCACCACCACTTAATTTCCTCCTCTTACAATAGGATTTCCTTGCCAGGGCAAAACATGCACAATCTGGAGGCGGTGGTCATCCTACACATGTAGCTTATGGAGGGAGAGAAGGGAAAGCACCTATTTCAGAAAATGCCTTCCCTGTTCTAGAAGGCCTGTAGCTGGAAGGAGAGAGTTCAGTTGCCAGGGTCCCAAGGTAAGGGGTGTAATTCATCTCTGGGGCTCCTTTTGGATCTTTCTCAGAACCCTTGGGTCTAAGAAGTAAAGGATCTCTATGCAGTTAAGCCTGGGAGTACGTGGATTTCTGCATATCTGACCTCTACTCAGCCTTTATTTCTCTGAAATAAATCAGATGAAATCTGAGCTCCCTCTTCCACATCATCTCCCCAGCCCACTGCAGCAGACTGGGGTAGGTCCAGCAATAACTAGGAACAGGCAGAAACTCCTCCCAAATCTCATGAATAGAGACCCGGACTGTCAGGGACCCTTGGCTCTTATCCAAAAGGTCACTACTCAGAAGTATTTTTGCATTTAGGAGAAGAACGTCTTCTGATAATGTCTATACAAAAAAAAAAAAAGCCCTCAAATAACAAAGTGAGAATTCAGTCCTGTGCTGTCTGCCCTCAGCCTCATGGCCCTTCAATGCCACTTTTACACCCTGCCTGCCTGATGTCATCATCTGTAGACCTGTGCCAGATTCCCAACTTCCTATCTTGAAACCTCAGACCCCCACGCCCAGCGCCTGGGGAGAGCTGATGTAGGTCACTGCAGCTGAGCTGTAGGGCTATCTGCTCCTTGAGCCCAGAACCTTTCAGGCATAGAGAGAAAGGCTTTCACAGAAGCGAAAAAAAGGGTTCCTCAAAACCTGAAATGGGGTGGGGGGGTTGGCAGCGCCTGTGGCTCAAGGAGTCGGACGCTGGCCCCATATACCAGAGGTGGTGGGTTCAAACCTGTCCCCAGCCAAAAAAAAAAAAATGTAAAAAACCAAACAACTGAAAACTGAAAAACAAAAAAAACTGAAGTGGGGGAGGGGATGCGGTGGGAGGGTGGGGGGTAGGGAAGAGGTCAGGAGTCAAATGTCAGACTTGAGACAGCAATAGGATCTCTGGTGAGAGCTGCCTATGATGGAGAGAAGGCCAGAGGAAAGGAGCTGGGCATAGTTCCCAGCACCCTCACTCCCCCATTTGCCTGTGTAAGGGAACCCTTAGGATCATCTGGTGACTATCCCACATTCTCCACTCACTTTCTAGCCTCAGGTTTCATCCTCAAGAACCTTTGCTATTTGCCTTAGAGACCCTCTGCTTCCTCTGGCCACAGTTTCTGGGTCTCAGGAAGCTGGAGTAGGCCAGGGTGTCCCCGCCCTCCCTATTGAAAGACTTTCCTGCTTGTTATCTGCTAAACTCATTTTGCCCAAGGAACTCCTAACCCTCTGGGACCTCCTTTTCTTGTCTCTCCCTACTCTTGCCCTTGAGACCCAATGGTGTGTATATTTTTGCATGTTGTGTATATGCACATGGTCCACACATTCTTTAAGTTAGACATGGGGAGTCAAAGGCCTATGACTACAAATAGCTTGGGGTCCCCATGGCCAGCAAAAATGGAGGGGCACTTTTCTACCTGTAGCCTCAAAACAATTTAAACCACAATCAATTGGGTTTTTTGTTTCTTTGTTTTTGTTTTTTAGATAGAGTCTCACTGTGTCACCCTCAGTAGAGTCCACTGGAGTCATAGCTCACAGCAACCTCAAACTATTGGGCTCAAGGAATTCTCTTGCCTCAGCCTCCCAAGTATCTGAGACTGTAGGCGCTCTCCACAACGTCCAGCTATTTTTAGAGACGAGGTCTCGCTCTGGCTCAGGCTGGACACAATCACTTGTTTTAATATGAGCCTCAAGACAGGAAGAAAAAGTAGGTAAGATGGAGGAAGGATAAACAATTAAAATTCTACTCTTCTTTTGTCTTCATTCTTCCCCCAGTACCTTCCATTCTCTTTTGAGATCTCAGCTAGTCACTATCCCACTAGTGTTGTGCCATTTGCCCTCATTTCTAGAATCCTTGCACACAAGAGGCACTCAATAAATGTTTTCTACACTGAGTCAGACTAAATCTGTTTATGCTCCCCAGCTGAACTTTGAGATGCAGCACAAAGGGTGAAGATAGACACATCCCCAGATCCTGGAGTAGATTCTCCTGGAGGACTGATTTCAAGGGAACAAAGACCTGGAGCAGCGGTTCTCAGACTTCACTGTGCATCAGAATCACCCAGGGGTGCTTGTTAAGACTGAGATTGCAGGCTCGGCTCCTATAGCTCAACCGGCTAAGGCGCCAGCCACGTACACCTAAGGTGGCGGGTTCGAATCCCCAGCCCGG
>NW_003852413.1:23885575-23931303 GCF_000181295.1 Otolemur garnettii
TCACAGCAACCTCCAACTCCCGGGCTCAAGCGAGTCTCCTGCCTCCGCCTCCCAAGTAGCTGGGACCACAGGCACCTGCCACAACGCCCGGCCATGTTTTTGGTTGTAGCCATCATTGTTGTTGGGCGGGCCCCGGTTGGATTCGAATCTGCCACCTTAGGTGTATGTGGCTGGCGCCTTAGCCACAGGCGCCGAGCCTGTTCTATTTTTCAGAGATGGAGTCTTCTTGCTCAGGCTAGTCTCAAACTCCTGAACTCAACTGATCCTCCTGAGTGCTAGGATTACAGGGGTGAGGCACCTCGCCTGGCCTAGAATTGCCTTCTATAAGAACCCCAGCCCCTTACCCCAGTATTCACCAGGAGGACCTGGTTGGTTCTAAGTGAGGAAGAACGGTAAGCATGTGACTTCTGCTCAGCCCTCTACCTTAAGTATACAGGGATCTTAGAAAGGTAGGGAAGGAAACATGTAAGTGGGTCTCAGACTGATTATCCATTCTCTTTTTAAATAGTCCGTTGACTCTATCTTATTGAATGTCACTTCCCAAAAACATGTTTTGCAGCAGCAACAGGAGCACTAGGAATTTCCTGTGGCGAGGCAGCACCAGTGCCAGGGAGGGGTGGAGGCAGTGCTGAGTGAGCGCCTTCCCTTGGCTCGGGCAGGGCCACGTGCCCCACCCCCTCGCTTGCACATGTCTCCGCCGCCACCGCCGCAGCAGCCGGGCTGTTTATGAGCGAGTTGTTGTGGTAGAAATGGAGCAGGCTGCACATGCCCGGGCCATGTGACCCCAGCAGCCCGCGCGTGAGGCTCAAGCCGGCACAAACACACTGGTCCCCTTTCTCCACCGGCCAGAGAAACAGGAGGGAAGGTGGGGAAGGAGAAAGGGCACTGGGCTCCCTTCTTATCTCCTTGCACTTTATTCTCTTTTAGTCTCCTTTTGTCTCTCTTGAGCCACGAGGGGAGCAAACACCCAGGAGAGAAACATGATTTCCCCAGGCACATTCTCCTCCTAGGTAGCCCCTTGGCGTTTACACAACCTCGAGCCTCAAGCCCCCAAAGAACAAAGGACCTCTCCAAGAGCACAGATTGGTCCGCCCAGCTCTCACACTGACGTGCTGATGTTAGCCCAGAGCTAACACTTGTTTCCCTGTAGCCTGAGCTCCTCAAATCAGGCTACCCCTGTCCCTTCTTTCTAGGAAGGAATATGCCCTCCCTACACACACACACACACACACACAGAGCAAGTGCGGCACTCCTGGATTAGATGGTGGAGAATTCAGGAATTTGTGGGTTTGAGGACATTAAGCAAAAGTTCTGCAGCAGTGATCTGTGAGGTTAATGGACAGGAAGAGGAAAGTCCCTCTGCCAATCAGAGATAGAGAGGAGCTGAGGGGGACCTGGAAGGGCTTTCAGACTAACCTCTGTACAGCTGGATAACAAATGTGGGTGCGCAAGACAAATTCAGCCTCCATTCATGGAAGCGTCCCATCGCATCCACCTGCCCCTCCCAGCCCCCTGGGTCTTTCTTTGCGCTCTAACTTTAGACCCCATTTCCAGCCCTGTGCTCCCGCCCCCTACCTGTGACCCTATTTCTGAGCAGCAATACCTCTTGCTGGGATGTGAGAGTGTACTGGAGTCAGGGGGACAGTAGGTTAGCAGGAACAAGCAAATGAAATGAGCACGACCCACATTTCCTCATCAAGCCAAAACTTCGCAGATCCTGCATTGCAGAGCTAGCGCTTTTGTTTTTTTAAAATCTCAGCTGGGCCCCTACACACGTCTGCATTTTTGCAACCAGCACAGATTTTTTTCCCAGGGTGCAAACTGTGCATTCTAATGAGCCAAAGCTCCTTCCTGCAGCATTGAAAATCTCTTTGGCAAATTGCTTCTTTCCCATCTGCCCCCCACCCCAGTTTAGAAGAGGGGGAGGGATCCCAAATTTGTGAAGTCGCATCCTCTCTCTCTCCTTCGCCTGTCCCCCATCCCCCAAGATACCGCAGTCTTTCCAGCCCAACTAACAGCTGCAGACCAGGGGAGAAGAGTGGGAGGAGGGAAAGTGAGCCTTGTTCCTTCTTTCCACTCAGGCTGAGCTGGCGGGCGGGAGTTGCCGGTTTGTTTTTTTTTTTTCCTGGGTAGCCCATTGCAACCCCCCTTCCCTCCTCATCCCAGCCAGTGTTTATGTAAGCCTCCCAGAAGCTACACACAGCCCCTAATGCCTGCCCAGGCCACACTCCTCCAAGGTCCCTCATGCTCACGAGGACTGTCATGAGCCTCTCCCCAGGCAGCTGCATGGAGATCTGCAGAGGCCCAAGGAGATGTTGGATAGAGGAGAGAGTTTGAGATGGAGCTCAGGGTATGGAGTGGAGGCAGAGGCAGGCACATATATCCCTCTGCCTCTCAGTTCTGAGGCTCAAGGACAGCCAATGGGCAGGTGCAGGAGCCTGGAAGATAATACCACTGTGAACTCCAATAGCAGCATGGAAAAGATTGGACAGAAGGCTGGTGGCATAGCATGTACTGGATGCCACTGCCCTGTAACCGAGGAAGAGGAAATCCCATGCCAGAAAAAAGGTCACTTAGGTCGTAGTCTACCACAGCAAGGACAGTCCAAGCCACCTCTAGGATCCCGTGATGTGAACAGGACCCTGGGCTCTGACAGCGGGATCGTTCTTCAGGTTCTCCAACCTGAAGAAGCATTGGCCCAGGATGGTGGCTTTCAGAAGGGATGGTTTTAGACATGCACATTGCTCAAGCAGGTAGTTGGGAAGCAGAATGTTGTTTCTTTAGGTTTTGTTTTTTTTTTTTGAGACAGTCTCACTTTCCACACTGGATAGAGTACTCTGGCATCTTAGCTCACAGCAACCTCAAACTCTTGGGCTCAAGTGATTCTCTGGCCTCAGCCTCCCAAGTAGCTGGGATTATAGGCCCCCGCCACAACACCTGGCTATTTTTAGAGATGGGGTCTCACTCAGCTCAGGCTGGTCTCTTGTTTCTCTGTAGCCTGAGCTCAAATGGAGGAGCTCAAGCAATCCACTTGCTTTCACCCTCCCAGAGTGCTAGAATTACAGGTGTGAGCCACCATGCCTGGCCTCCTTAGGGCTTTTTACCCAACATCTATCTTTGGTGGTCTTCTGTACTATTTTTCTTTTTTTTTTTTTTACCTAAGCTAAGCAGTGGGACAAAGAAATCTGTAACTAATTGTGATCAATTAGTTATAAACACCACTGCACAGGGACCAGCCCACACTCTCTTTCAAACAATTCAATCTTTTTTTTTTTTTGAGACAGAATGTCACTTTGTCACCTTCTATAGAGTGCTGTAGCATCACAGCTCACAGCAACTTCCAACTCCTGGGCTTAGGCGATTCTCTTGCCTCAGCCTCTCAAGTAGCTGGGACTACAGGCGCCTGCCACAATGCCCAGCTATTTTTTGTTGCAGTTTAGCGGCGGTCAGGTTTGAACCCGCCACCCTCAGTATATGGGGCCAGATGGGGTGGCGCCTGTGGCTCAGCGGGTAGGGCTCTGGCCCCATATACCGAGGGTGACAGTTAGAACCCGGCCCCAGCTGAACTGCGACAAAAATATAGCCTGGCGATGTGGTGGGTGCTTGTCGTCCGAGCTACTCCAGAGGCTGAGGCAAGAGAATCACCTAAGCCCAGGAGTTGTAGGTTGCTGTGAGCTGTGATGCCACGGGACTCCACCGAAGGCGATGAAGTAAAACTGTCTCAAAAAAAAAAAAGTATATGGGTGGCGCACTACTCACTGAGCCACAGGCATCATCTACAATCCATTCTTAATATATTCCCCGGAAGGAAGTATCATGGGGCTTTAAAGGGCCCTGACCTACCAGCCCTGCTCCCCTCATCACCAGCTGCAGAATCCAAAGCCAGTAAATAGTTCAGGTAAAGAAGAGGGTTCAGGTGCCCACTTTAGCTAGTCATTTCTATAGCAGTCTATGTGGAATTGTTTTGGTGGTTGGTTGGTTTGGTGTTTGCACCTGACTACAAGCCCCTTCTTTAGAACCCAGATATAGGGGAATGTAGGATGGAGAGAGGGAAGAGAAAATATGACTGGGGTTAAAAGAGAGGTCCTGGGAAGCTAAATTACTTGGGGTGGGGGAAGACAAGTGATGCTTCAGCTTCTGGTTTTGGTGCTACAGCTCACTTCCAAGAACCATCATTGCTTGGGAAATACCAGGATCCATTTGTTGCTCAGACATTCCCCCCAGAGTAATCATTTCCTCCAGGAAAGGCAATCTTGCTAATAGAAAAAGTTTCACGGCTCAGCGCCTGTGGCTCAAGTGGCTAAGGCGCCAGCCACATACACCTAAGGTGGCGGGTTCGAATCCAGCCCAGGCTCACCAAACAACAATGACGGCTGCAACCAAAAAATAGCCAGGCATTGTGGCGGGTGCCTGTGGTCCCAGCTACTTGGGAGGTGGAGGCAAGAGACTCACTTGAGCCCAGGAGTTGGAGGTTGCTGTGAGCTGTGATGCCACAGCACTCTACCCAGGGGGACAGGTTGAAGCTCTGTTTCAAAATAAATAAATAAATAAATGTTTAAAAGAAAAAAAAAAAAGAAAAAGAAAAAGTTTCACCTGCAGGCCTGGGGTTGAAGCCCCAGCACTGCCATTTTTATTGAGATCCTGATGATGGTAGCTCTAGGGGAGCTTTAGCCCATCCTGTAATTTCTGTCATTCTCTGATGTAACATCTTCTCAGTCTTAAGTGCTATGCAAATATAGGTTCAAGACAAATTACCTAGTCCCTCTGGCACCTTGAGCTAATTAATTATTGTCTCTAAGTCTCAGTTTACCTATCTCTAAAATGAGACCTATAACATAGGGTTGTTGTGAATATTAAATGAGATAATGTGTGTAACGCACTTAGCACAGTGGCTAGCATATAATTGGTACTTAATACCTATTTATGATTTCTTTTCCTTGTAAAAAGCAGTAGTGAGGTAAAGATAGAATTTAAGGCAAAACACACTATGTAACCCAGCCCTGAATCATGCTTCACCCTCTCTTTCCCCATCTTCTCCCAAAAGTAAGTTAGCTCAGACTTTGTCCCTCTTGTGGCATGTTCTTAAAGTTCTCCTCAAGATCCAAGACATGAAGGCTTTGGGTGGGGTAGAAAAGACTAGTTGGCCTTTTAGGGATAAGGAAAAAGATCTAGGAAGTCAGGGAATGAGTCTTTCCCAAGAACATGACTGGCTCCCTGATTCTGGGGCATCCCCAGGGTTTCTATCCTAGGTTTGCATCACCTGGGCAGACAGGTTTTTACCCTGGGCAGTGGTTCCTTGGTGAGAAAGGAGGGGGATGGGAAGGCACATATTGAAGCCTGACCTGTTTTTAGCAAGGACCAACCCTCAGGCAGTCACTCAGTCAAGCAGTCAGCCCAAGATTTAGGCCACCCAGAATTTGCACAGGGTGTTGCCTTGTTACCCAGTACAACCTATTGGCAAGGAGAACAGATCTTAGATCAAATGCACACACATACACTCACAGCATTCACATGCTCAGTCTCACACTCAACACACAATCACACACACATACTCTGACCAGCAATTAGAGCTCTCAATCCCTTTCCTTTTTTTTTTTTTTTTGTAGAGACAGTCTCACTTTATTACCCTTAGTAGAGTGCCCATGGTGTCACAGAGCTCACAGCAGCCTCCAACTCCTGGGCTTAGGTGATTCTCTTGCCTTAGCCTCCTGAGTAGCTGGGACTACAGGTGCCCACCACAATGCCCAGCTATTTTTTTCGTTGCATCTTGGCTGGGATCGGGTTCAAACCTGCCACCCTCAGTATATGGTGCGGGCGCCCTACCCACTGAGCCACAGGCCCCGCCCTCAATCCCTTTCCTATCTTTGCTGTTTTTCCCAGTCCACAGAAATCAAGGAGAATTAAAGACATATTTGGAAACACACACACAGAATCCAAAGCTGCCCCTAATTGTGAGGTCAGACTCCACAGTTCCAGACTCTAAAGAATCCAAGTGGAAAGGTATACAACATGGAGCCAGGTGCCTTGCTGTGTTAGGTCTTGGATCTGCATCTGTTCCACACCGATCCAGTCTGAGCCTGAGCACTGCTTATTAGGAGCCCACACCTTCCTTGGGCTGAATTTGGCTATAAGAGGAATGCTGTGTTTGTGTATGTGTGCACGTGCGTGTGTGTGTGTGTGTGTGTGTGTGTGTGTATGAAGTGTGCCAGCTAGTGGGTGGGGGAGGGAGGTTGTGTTGAGATGCACCTGTTGTCTTACAGTCAAGGTTGAGGTCAAAGACCAAGATTCTACTCCAGGTTCCCTAGAGCCAGACAACTCAGCTGCCCCCTGACCTTTGGTGGCTCTGGGTCTCATACTCTCTGCTTCTCCCAGCAGCTGCTGGTAGAGAAGGGAACAGGGTGGACAGACTAGAAGCTTCTGAAGTCAAGGGAGAGCACTGCCTTTTCATTTTGTATTCTTCTCACCAGTTTCAAAGAAAGATTCTAACATTACTTCTTTGTCAGGGGGAAAAAGAGGGGGTCCTATAAGACACCCAGAGGAAGGAGGAAGCGGAGGAAAGCCCCCTCCTCTGCCTCCTTCCTCCCAGCCTCTGCCTTCATACCGCACACAGGCTACAAAACAACCCAGCTTCTTGCCAAGAGCAGTTAGGCCAACTGAATTTCAGCTCTCACTGCCTCTGCTCCCCCCTCCTTCTCACTGGCTGCAAACTTAGAGAGGGTGTCCTGACCCTTAACCTTCCTCCTACAGGGAAAAACACTGAGCAAGTAGACAGGGGGTGGGCAGGACCATCACAGCAACAAACTGGGCTGTGGGCCATGGGGAGGACCCAAGTAAAAGGAGTATGCCAGGGGCAGTGATGGGCTGGTGGGAAGCTAGATGTTGTTCTGGGACTCTGATTTTGAATCCACCTCTGACAGATACTTGGGTTCTGGCCATGGCTCTGATAGAGATTCAAGAAGGTCCCAGAGAGCAGGCCTGAGAAGGACACTGCAACTCACCTCCCAGTCTTCCCTCTGAAGCCAGGGTTGGGGGTTGGGGGGATGGGGGCAGTGGAGGCTGACCTCAGAACCAAGTTTTCCTGAAAAGCCTCTTTCTTTGTTTGTCCTAGCCCCTCCCAGGTCCTCCCAGGCTCTGCTGAAGCTTCCCAGCTCTGGGCCACAAGGCCAGGGCAGGCCAGGGAAGAACCCACTATCTTCTATCAACCACCGTTCTCAGAGGCAAGTAAACAAAGCTGAAGCCTAGCTCACTCTAGCCAGCCTGTCTTCTGCAGGTAGTCAAGAGGGCCTGTGGTCAGGCTAGTTACCCAGACACTTCACTGCTTCAGCCAACCTCAATTAGCCAGTTTATTCCTTTCTTGGGCCCATATTCCTTTTGTCTATCTCTTTGGTGGCTGTCATGTTTCCCAGGTATCCATAATATTGCCCCAACGGGCTGCCTGTGAACAAGTAGAGGACTTCCAGTGTGAAGAAAATTTTCCTGGAAGCACTGGTGGTGAGGGAGGAATGAGTAGGGACAGCAGGTGGCTGAGGCTCACTTGGCTATTTGAAGAAACTTCCATCTCTCCCTACAACCCAAGTCCTCTACTTGAGACTTGTTATTACACATGAGACAACTGCTGCTCTGAAGGGAGTTGCTGGCCATTTCTAACCCTTTTCAGCGTTTCACTTGCTTATCTACTCATCTCTCTGATCTTCAAGGTGGACAGATGAAACTAGCAATGGGTATCTGACCTTGGACAATTACTTCTTCTAAGCCTTATTTTCCTCCTTACTAAAAGGAGAGAGGGTTAAGATGATCTTTATGTTCCCCTCTGAGTAGTTACCTTCTGTGAAATTCACATACTACCCTCAAGCACCTATGGGGGTGGTGGGAGGTACACGTCACTCTCCTTCAGGCCCGTGTCTCACTTCTGCCCCACTACACTAGGACCTCAAAGCACTTTCACCATTAAGTTCCCCCCTGTTGTCCTTTTTATTTCCCAGACAAAGGGAAATGACTCACTTCCAAAGTCACCTTGAGTGGGTGGAATAGTGTCATACAAGCAAACAGGGAGTCCCTAGGGATATTCCCACCGCCACAGCAGGTCCTTTCCCTAGAAGGCTTCGCCCTAAGAGGGTAGAAGGGAAAAGGGGTCATAATTCTTCAGTTCTTTTCAGTCTCAGGACTTGACCCTGAAGCAAAGGCAGCTTAAGTTCCTGACTCCTGGGAAATCTCCCTCCTGTTTGTCTCTCTTTGGTCACCAATAACCTTAGGGTGAGGTCGGTCCTGCAATCACGTGAAGTTCTCACGTTTGCAAGGATTGCAGAAAGGGCCTATTAGCTTTGATCTCCCAGGGAGCAGCCAAGCTCTGCAGTCCCTCCCCAGGAATTCACATGCCCCTGCCATACAGGCTTCCTGAACACGCAACCCTGATTCTTCAACGCACCGCACCCACCTCACTCTCAGTTCCTCCTGGTTCCTGCAAGGAAGAAAAAGAAAATATACGCAGTCCACCCACTTTGTCAGGAGACTACAAATCCCGACAGTCTTGTCGTTGCGCAGGCGCACGCAGCTCAACGTGCCGGCTGCTGGAAAAGTGTGTCACTGGGGCACGAGGCGCTCCCTGGGATCACATGGTACCTGCTCCAGTGCCGCGTGCGGCCCGGGAACCCTGGGTTGCTGGCGCCTGCGCAGAGCCCTCTGTCCCAGGGAAAGGCTCGGGCAAAAGGCGGCTGAGATTGGCAGAGTGAAATATTACTGCCGAGGGAACGTAGCAGGGCACACGTCTCGCCTCTTTGCCTCTCGGTGCTCCGTTTCTCCCCATCAGCTGCTTACTTCCTGGTTGCAACCTCTCTCCCTCTGGGACTTTTGCACTGGGAGCTCCAGATTCGCTATCCTGCAGCGCTGCGGAGCCGTCAGGCAGTGGCAACCCGTACACTGCAGAGACCCGACCCTTCTTGCTACCTTCTAGCCAGAACTACTGCAGGCTGATTTCCCCCCACACGCTGTCTCTGCTCTTCCCATGCAAAGCAGAACTCCGCTGCCTCAACGTCCTACCCTTCTTCAGGGCTGCAGTCCGGCCACCCCAAGACCTTGCTGCAGGGTGCCTCAGATCCTGACCGTGAGTCGCGGGGTCCACCCCCTCGCCCTCAGCCAGTGCCCAGGGGGCGACAACGGCAATCGCAACCTCTAGTTTGTGTCAAGGTCCAGTTTGAATGACAGCTGTCAGCCGGTGAAGACATGACGACCCTGGATTCCAACAACAACACAGGTAGAGACTCCTTTACTATCATCTTCTTTCTCTGTCACTGTCTCCCCACCTCCATTTAGGCCTTTTAACAAGAGGAACTTTGTTAAGGGAGTGGGGATTCCCTCGGGCAGGAGATTTGCTAGCACGCTGAGGGATCTTACGGTGGGATTTCCAGAGCCGGTTGTTCGAGCTGAATATGCGCCCACAAATGCCCCCCTTACACACACTTCAGAGTCTCAAAGCGCTTATGAGCCTGAGGGACTCGGATCCCGGGCGGGAGGAAATGGAATGGTTGGATACGAATGGATGAAGAGTTTAGGAGGACTGAGAGCTTTGGAATAGTGCCTCGAAACGTCTCCATCTGTCCACCTCCTGCAGTTGTGGGATGCTTGGCCGTGGAAAACGGACCCCTTCCCTCCCGTCTTCCCCTTTCTCTAGTTCCAGCAGGCTCCAGGGAATCTGAGAAGCGGTGGTGCGATCGGGGTTCCAGGCAGGTGGGGCTGGCCGGGAATGGGTCGGATCTCACTGGGAAATCCTCAGTGACAGGAAGGAGCGGCACTTGGGCAGTCGGGAGCGTGGTGCCGGGCCCCAGGGAGGGCACCTACAGCGCCCGGGCCGCCGGGAGGGCTCACATGGCAGCAGAGCCTGGCCCACGTGCTGCGTTTGTTTTCATTCAGCTGAAGCCTTGGCCGCCACTCCATTGGTCGGTGCCTCCCGGCCCCGTTACATAATGAGCTCCGCCTCCTGGTCGCCCTGGCAACGCGTGTTCCTTTTTCTCCTCCCCTAAGTTGTCTGGACCTATGTAGCGTTCTGGGCCCAGCCCACCTTCGGGTCGCCGGGTAGGGGCGGGGCGAGGGCGGGGCTGCTCCTCCCGATTGACGGGAAGCGGAGAGGGCGGGGCCTTGAGTTCCGGGGTTCCTCGTTGGGGAGCCACGTGCAAGAGTCACACGTGGAGCTGGGACGTGAGGCCGGCTGAGGGCCCGGCTCTCGCCCCGCCCCGGCGAGATCTGGGTGAAGCTAGGCTGACTCACCGCCCCCGCCTGCCTCCTTTTCCCGTCCGCCTGCCGGGTCTCCTCCCCCTATCACCGGAGCAGAGTAAAGTGGATCGGTCCCTGACCTCTCATGGCCTTGTGTTTACACTCCCTAAAGAACCTCACACCTTACCACCCTTCTGCTTACTCCTTTCCTCTTTATTTTCTTTGCACCTACTTCACCATACTGCGTTTAGTTTCTCCACATGGCAAACTCTGTTCCCCATGCATCTCTTTTCTTAGTCCTGCAAGCACTGTCTTTCCTCCACCTCCACCAAACAAGAGGCAGTTTGCCTCCTAAGGACTTCCCCAAACCACTACATCCTAGAACCATAGCTGAAAGCCCCCTTTTCTCTCTGAAAGGGAAACAGACCCAAGGAAGGGAGTTGATATCCTCTAGGTCACAAAGTGAGTTGGTGGTGATGTATCTAGATCTAGAACTAGATTCTTTTGAGCATGTTGCTCACTCTCAGATTGGGAATCTCTTTGGATGAAGGTCTGGCTCCCTTTTGGGGGATGAGTGAATTAGGTCAAGTTCATTTACCACCAGCTAAGCATTCCATCCCCCACTTTAGCCCTGAAACTGTAGAAGGTGATCTGTTGTGCAACTATTTTACAAGGAGGTTAACCCTGACCAACAATGAGCTATTTTAGGGCTGCCCTGCCCAGTTTAGTGTGTGTCAGTGGGTGAGCAAGACATGTGCCTCTGTAGTAGCGTGGCATATGTCAGCTCACACGTGTCCTGGGATCCTCCCTTCTCCGACCCTGCCCATGGCAGGCCAAACTAGGTGCTTGGCAGAGGTGTGGCAGGCAGGTCACCTTTTAATCTTGCTAATACCCCGGGAGCATAGTCACTGGTTGGCAATATAACCAAAGGGCCAAAGTCCCTAAGTGGCCAGAAAAACCAAGTTTGTTGTTACCAGGCTAAGATCTGAAGGCGAAATTCCAGAGCCCTGTGCTGGACAATTTGTACTTCACTTCCATCTCCTGCACCTTGCACTGCTAAGTCCTTCCTGGATTCAGAGATGGGAGTCCATTGTGACTCACTGCCTTGGGGGTCAGGAGAATCAGGCTGGGCATTTCTTCCCCTTCAGTTCCTTTAGACTAGAGAATATGTTTTCCAGTTTAGGGGCAATGTGAATGGCTTAATTTGTAAGATCTCCACTCTTTTCATGGCTACCTGTCCCTCCATGGTTCATGGAATGGTCTTGGTGCTAAAATCAGCAGCTAGTTTTGGATTTTTTCACACTTTTCTTTTGGAGGACTGGGCACTGTGAAGTGTTCAGCTGCTCATCTCATTCTGCCACTGACAACCTAGGTCATTAGTTGCAGTCCATATTCCCAAGGAAGCTGTATAGGGAGGAGAGACACGTGTGAGATGCTCACAGGGGTCATGCCTCACACTTAAAGCAGACTCTGAATATATCCTGCAAAGAGTTGTGGGTGTTGGTTGGCTATGTCACATCTGGTATGTATTGGGAAGTGGCTCGTTAACTCCAAGATTAGGGGCTCCACATGGTTAACTTCTAAATGGCCAGCAGTGTTTTGTGGAGACAAGTGGGGAAGGAGTACAGTGATCTCCTAGGTCTAGACACTTGGTGGCTGACACCCCCTTCTCCTTTGTTCTCCTGTCAGGTGGTGTCATTACTTATATTGGCTCCAGTGGCTCCTCCCCAAGCCGCACCAGCCCTGAGTCCCTCTACAGTGACAGCTCCAACGGCAGCTTCCAGTCTCTGACCCAAGGCTGCCCCACCTACTTCCCACCATCACCCACTGGCTCCCTTACCCAAGACCCAGCTCGCACCTTTGGGAGCATTCCACCCAGCCTGAATGATGATGGCTCCCCTTCTTCCTCATCTTCATCATCATCCTCTTCCTCATTCTATAATGGGAGCCCCCCAGGGAATCTACAAGTAGCTGTGGAGGACAGCAGCCGAGTGTCTCCCAGCAAGAGCACCAGCAACATCACCAGTGAGTCAATTTCCAGCTGATTTGGGGGAAGGGAAGCAGGCCAGACAGAGTTATTGCCAGGGGGCCTGCTCTGACTTCAGGGACTTCTAGAGTCCAGCCCCTGTCCAGCCCAGTTTGGTTGCTGCAGTGCCCCTAGATACTGGAACTACTCCTCAGCTTTTTCTTCCCAGAATCTCTAGTGCAGAATGCCTCTTCTGCCACTCAGCCTGGTCTATCCTGTTCACCTGCTGCCCATCTCTTCCCACAGAGCTGAATGGCATGGTGCTACTGTGTAAAGTGTGTGGGGACGTTGCCTCAGGCTTCCACTATGGTGTGCATGCCTGTGAAGGCTGCAAGGTGAGGCAGCTTGTGGGTAAGGGCAGGGGTGACCCCTTCTCCCAGGACACATAGGCCCGGCCTAGATGGAGGGGCTCACTAGCTGCCCCTGATCTCCAGGGCTTTTTCCGTCGGAGCATCCAGCAGAACATCCAGTACAAAAGGTGTCTGAAAAATGAGAACTGCTCCATTGTCCGCATCAATCGCAACCGCTGCCAGCAGTGTCGCTTCAAGAAGTGTCTCTCCGTGGGCATGTCACGAGATGGTGAGGCAGCATCCCACCATCTGCACATCCTCCCCCTCCTTTCCCCTCAGAATTTCTGAATTAATCCCTCCCTTAAAAAATAGTCCCAAACTGAGACACGTCACACTGTGTATCTCCATGAATCTCCTTTGCATGGGGGATGTCCTCACTTGGGTCCACATACACTTCTTCCCTATTGGTCTCTCTAGTCACCTCCCACCTGCGGTTCCTACTTGGGAAACCCCCTTGGTGGGTGTGGCCTTGCTGGTTTTAGTTTGGTTGTGGAACTCCAAGCTTTTAGGGCCTGGCCCTTTTGAGAGGAAGGAAGGAAAAGAATCATGTGTATGAGAACTTCCTGAAACCACTCTTATCCTGTCACAGCTGTACGTTTTGGGCGCATCCCCAAACGGGAGAAGCAGCGGATGCTTGCTGAGATGCAGAGTGCTATGAATCTGGCCAACAACCAGCTGAGCAGCCAATGCCCACTGGAGACCTCACCCCCCCAGCAACCCACCCCAGGCTCCTTAGGCCCCTCACCACCCCCAGCAACGGTGCCCTCACCTATGGTGGGCTTCTCACAATTCCCACAACAGCTGACGCCTCCCAGATCTCCAAGCCCTGAGCCTACAGTGGAGGATGTGATATCCCAGGTGGCCCGGGCCCATCGAGAGATCTTCACCTATGCCCATGACAAGCTGGGCACCTCACCTGGCAACTTTAATGCCAACCATGCATCGGGTAGCCCTCCAGCTACCACCCCACATCGTTGGGAAAGTCAGGGTTGCCCACCTGCCCCCAATGACAACAACTCTTTGGCCGCCCAGCGTCATAATGAGGTCCTAAATGGTCTACGCAAGGTCCCCTCATCCTATCCTCCCACCTGGCCCCCTGGCCCTGGCCACCACAGCTGCCACCAGTCCAACAGCAATGGGCACCGTCTGTGCCCCACCCACACGTATGCAGCTCCAGAAGGCGAGGCACCTGCCAATAGTCCGCGGAAGGGCAACTCCAAGAATGTTCTGCTGGTAAGGGAATGAGAGAGGAGGTTGGTTGGGGACCTGGAAGAATGGACTTAGCATAGGGCAGCTGGGTGTTCTTAGAGGCTAAGTGTGGGGATGTCCTCTTCTCAGGAAAGGATATCTTGTTCTGCAGTGGGGCTATGCCTGAAAATCCCTTATCTCTCTGGCACCTGATTGCTACTTTACCTGCAATACCCATCCTCCAGGGCCACAGCCCCTAATCCAGGCACAATCTGGGGCCCAGCCCTGCCAGAGACGGAGAACCCATCTAAGCCAGCCTGACCTTCCCCTCCCTATATCCCCTCTTCCCAGGCATGTCCCATGAACATGTACCCCCACGGACGCAGTGGGCGAACTGTGCAAGAGATTTGGGAGGATTTCTCCATGAGCTTCACACCCGCTGTGCGGGAGGTGGTAGAGTTTGCCAAGCACATCCCTGGCTTCCGTGACCTTTCTCAGCATGACCAAGTCACCCTGCTTAAGGCTGGCACCTTTGAGGTGAGTAACCTTTTATGCTCCGTGATCTTGATCTGAGGAAGGATCTAGTAGAAAGACTTGGTGTCTGGAGTGGACAGGAATTCTGAAAGGCTTTGGTACCCCAGTAGCTTTGTTTTATAAACCTCTGACTGATGGAAGCAGGAGAGCCCTTCTCACTCCTGTCTCTGGAAGACTGGACTGTCATCTCAGCTGGAGTCTAATCACAACCTGTTGCATTAAAATAATGCCTTAGGGTACATTGCTGCCTGTTTTAGACCTGAGCAGATTAACTCGTGAAGTGCCTGGCCCAGGGTCACGAATAGTAGCAGAGTTGAGACACAGATTCAGGCCTGCTAAGTTCTAGAGTAGTGATATGCTGCCCATCCCTCTACCTGGGCCCCCTTACTGCCTATTCAGAAACAACCCCTTTGATAGTGAGAAAGCTAAAGCAGCACCATGAAACCTTGGACAAATTGTATGGGCAATTTGTCAAGTGCTCCTCCCGCTCCACCCAGGATGACTGTCCCCCCACCTTTAGGTGCTGATGGTGCGCTTTGCATCATTGTTCAACGTGAAGGACCAGACAGTGATGTTCCTGAGCCGCACCACCTACAGCCTGCAGGAGCTCGGTGCCATGGGCATGGGAGACCTGCTTAATGCCATGTTCGACTTTAGCGAGAAGCTCAACTCCCTGGCGCTTACCGAGGAGGAGCTGGGCCTCTTCACCGCGGTGGTGCTTGTCTCTGCAGGTAGGCCAAGTTCTCACCTGACCCAGGGCGGGGCGGGAGGGGGGGAGGAGGCGGCAGACGCAGTTCAATTCAACACACCTTTTATGGAGTACCTACTCTATGCCAGGCCCTGCACCGGGCACTGGGGATACAGACATGATTCAGACACAGTCTAGCTTGGGAAACAGACTCATGCCCGACTAATTATAAAACAGTGAGATAAGTGTCACAGTAGAAGCATGAACTGAAGAAGCACAGACAACTATTTCTGCCTGGGGGAGCTGGGGAAGGAGGTGACACTTGAGCAGGGCCTCAAAGGACAAATAAGATGTTGCCAGGCAGAGGGAACTACAGGGCAAAAAGCAAGGGAGCCTGGCCATGTCTGGCCTGATTAGGGGGAGGCAAGCGGTCTTAGGGGTGGGAGGTGGCCAGCCTGCTGAGCCCATGCTCCCAGCGTTCAGGCACCTCCTGCTCTTGGGGCAGAGGCCTGGGAGAAGGCATTGCGTTCCTTCTCCTTCCCCATTGGCCCTCTGAGGGGGTTCAGGGAGAGGCTGCATTGCCAGGTGGGTCCTCGCAGACCTCCGGTTCCTCCTCATCAGAGGAGCTCAGGGAGGCTGCCTCACTGCTGTCGTCTTCCCCACAGACCGCTCGGGCATGGAGAATTCCGCTTCGGTGGAGCAGCTCCAGGAGACGCTGCTGCGGGCTCTTCGGGCTCTGGTGCTGAAGAACCGGCCCTCGGAGACTTCCCGCTTCACCAAGCTGCTGCTCAAGCTGCCGGACCTGCGGACCCTGAACAACATGCATTCCGAGAAGCTGCTGTCCTTCCGGGTGGACGCCCAGTGACCCGCCCGGCCGGCCTTCTGCCGCTGCCCCCTTGTACAGAATCGAACTCTGCACTTCTCTCTCCTTTACGAGACGAAAAGGAAAAGCAAACCAGAATCTTATTTATATTGTTATAAAATATTCCAAGATGAGCCTCTGGCCCCCTGAGCCTTCTTGTAAATACCTGCCTCCCTCCCCCATCACTGAACTTCCCGTCCTCCCCTATTTAAACCACTCTTTCTCCCACCCTCCTCTAGCCCCCTGATTTGTTCTGTTCCTGTCTCAAATCCAATAGTTCACAGCTGAGCTGGCTTCTGTGGTGTGTGCTCGTTTGGGGGTTGGGGTGGAAATATTGCCAAGGCTGGGGGGGCACCTCTCCATCTGGTCAGTTTGTGGGGTGTGTACTCTGCCAGCAGATGGGAGGATATAGGGAAACAGCACACAAGTCTAAGGGGGGTGCCAAAGGGGGTTATTTTCATCATATATTTATTACATAAATATATAGTAAAATAGACGAGCAACAATTACCATAAAAATATCTTTCTTTAAAATCCTGACCCAAAACACAACGGGGTGAAAAATCGCACATAACAGACATACTGATTGTCAACGTGGGGCAGGAGTAGGAGCCCCTCGAGTCACCCCTACAGGTCTTGCCCCTCCCTGGGGAAGGGACCTACCTCCTTCCCTGTTTCTGGCCACAACCCCCCTCCCCCCACCCCAGCACCAGCTTCTCATACATTCAGTAGCGCCTCTGGGCAGTGTCCCCCTCCCCCCACCCAGGAGTTCCCAGGGCAGGAGATACTGTCCCCTTTATGGACGGTGTCTCTGTCACACACCCTGCCCTCTCCCAGCCCTGCAGACCCGCCACCAGGGGAAGGGGTAGGGGCTCCTCCCCCACCCTCCCCAAGTCCGAGCAGGGAGGAGGCTGGATGAGGTATGTGTGTTATGAGTGATGGGAGGGGGAATACTGAGATGGAGAGGCGGATGGTGGGGGCGGGGTAGTGGTCATGGCTCTGGCACCCCCTTGTCCTGGCCTGGCCCCCTCATCCTATTCCCAGCAGCCCTTCCTCCCACCAATACTGCACCTGCTGCCCCACCCTGCCTGCCCTAGTGCCCCGGGCCAACACTGGGGGAGGCATGCTAAGCACCCACATCAAGGCCATCCCCCTCATTAGCACCAATGGCCCCCAGGAGAGGGCCCTGTCCCCCACTTCCACAGCAGGGACCGGACAACTGCCTCTCTAGAGCAGGTCCCTGGCACTCCTGAGTCTCCCTGGCTCCTCCCCTACCACGTGTATTCACTCACACATTCACACAGAGGAACACACACATACACCCCACATCACCAAGAAGGAGGGGCAGGGGGAGGGGATCACAGCTCATATGCTTAGGGAGGGTGGGGGGGAGTATCAAGTGCCTGTAAGAGGCCAAGGCTCTTCAAGGCCTTTTTCTCCACCGTGTCCATGGCTGAGAATGGGGATGGAGAATTAAGGGGAGGGAGGGAAGAGTGGGGGAGACAGCAGACAGGTCAGGAATTCCACTGGGCCCCCAGGTGTGGGAGAAGGTATAGGAGGGCCTACCCATGGGACTGGAGTAACACAGGAATTAGTACCCCAGGAGAGAGAGAGAGGATAGAGACAGACAAAGACAGCTTGGGCAGCCCAGGGCCCCAGAGCAGGGTGGGTTAGGCACATGCACAGGTGACAGCAGATGCTCCTCCAGGCCCTCCATCCCTATTGGAACACCTAAACAGGGCGGGAAGGACATTGCCCTGATGGACAGTATAGCATTGCCTTCCCGTGTGCATGTGTGCGTGTGTGTGTGTGTGTATGTGTGTGTAGGGGGCTGTGGCAGGCTGAGGGTCAGGGTGGGGTGGCAGGTTCCCCACTGCTTAAGACATTTTTGCCCCAATAGTGCAAAGCGCAGGAAGCCCTGGCACCCCTCCCCCGCCCCCTACCCCATTCCCCATGGCTTCCGGGGGCATCTATGTCCACCCATCCATCCCTGCCGACATGCAGCCCTGAGCCCTGAGCCCTCTGGTCTGCTCTGTCCCTTCCTTCCCCTCCCTCCCCTGAGAAGTGGGGTGCAGCCAAAGGGAGCAGAGGGGGGCAGCTCACCCAAGTGCAGACCAACAGAGCACTCCCACCAGGAGGGTAGGAGGGGGCTCAAGCCAAAGTCCCTGAATTAGAGAAAAGAAGAGGGAAGGGGGTCCCAGGGGCAGAGGGGCAGCAGGCCTAAAGAGCTTTAAAGAGAAAAGGAGGAGCACCAACCCCCCCCTTGCCCAGGGCCCCAACTAAGTGCCATTTATCTAAACACCCCCAATCAGGTGCCTGCCCACCCAGAGTTAGTGCATTGAGTGGGCATTGGGAAGGAGGGCAGAGGTTAGAGAAAGCCCAGACGACAGGTGGGAAATGGGAAACAGAGACCTAAAGGGACGAGGCTCTGAGGGACACTCACGCACAGCCCCCTAACCCCCCAATGCGGCAGCATCTGGATTGTAGCTAATACTGCAGGATATGAGGTGGGTAGGAGTGGGAGCCACAGTTTTTCCTGTGTGGCTGCCAAGGTGTGGAAGGAGGAGGGGGACAGGGAGAGGCCTCTGGGGCTGGGCACTTGAAAGGGTAGCTGTGCGGGCAGCAGGGCAGGCTGGTGAGGGGCCAGCTGGCATCCAGCATGAGAGGTAGATGGAACTCAGCGGGCACGAGCGGCAGAGAGCAGAGGACGTACTAGGGTGGGGGGTGCCGACGGGCACAGAAGGTGGGGCAAGGCAGGGGGTGGCCAGGACCCTGTTATGTTCTCACAGCTCTGATCAGCAGCCCTACCCTTGGGCATCTGGTGTGTGGGGCATTTCTGTCTGATGTGGGAGGAGGAGGGACAGCTCTCAAAGTGCATGGGGTGGTAAGGGGGGTCCCTCCCCTCTGGCCAGCCTCAGTTAATAATTTAATATCATCTCTCTCTCTCTCTATCGCTCGCTCTCTGTCTTTTTCTGTCTAGTGTTTCTTCATTTATCTTCTCCCCTTGCTTGGTTTCCAAAGTGCAGTTAGAATGACTATAATTTTTAACCTCCAGGGGAGGAGCCAAGCCAAGCTGTTCTTTGCACCCAGGCATCTGGAGAAGTAGAGAGGCCCCTAGCCTGGAGGGGAAACCTAGGCCTCTCTCATGTGTATGTAGGGGCTGAGTTGAGGGCATCTTCCCCCATCCCACATTCCTCCTTCCCCTATGGTCAAGATGGCTTGTCCCTCTTGGTTCTCCCTCTCATCCCCTACCTTCTGAGAGGACGGGGTCCTGAGAACTGCAGGACACGGTTCCCCCAGCCTCCCACACTGTCTTTTTCATAGCAAGTTCATTTGTTTGCCCTGTCCCAGGGCTGGAGGTTCTGAGGAGGGACCTGGGCAGTGCGGGTGTGTGTGTGGGAGCTGAATCTACTGAAGGGTGAGAGGAAGGAGAGAAGAGGAGGGGGGGTCTCCCTCAGCCCCCAGCTGGGCCCCTTCTCTCCAGGCTCCTCCCCCCCAGCTCCGCACACCCTCTGGCCGCCTGAGGCTTTAGACTTCCTGATCCTCAAAGACCTCGAGGAAGAGTGGGGGGAAGAGTTCGGTGGGGCACTCGACTTTCATGTGGAGGAAGCGGCTGGCGTGGCAGGCCCCGATCATGCGGAGGTCAGTCACCTTCATCAGCAGCTTGGGCCAGAAGTGCGGAATGTTGTGTTTGCGGTGGTTGACGTAATGCTCGAACGCCAGCAGGTACGCCTCCTGACTCTTCTCGATCTTGTCCACACACAGCAGGCCCGAGCGGTCTGTGGGGAAGGACGGGTATGAGAGGTGAGTGGCTGCAGAGAGGGGCCGTGGGGGCTGGGTGTATGCAGGGACACATAAAGAGAGGAACAGAGAGGTGCTTGGGAGAACTAGGGCAGAGAGAAGGGGTGGTGGTCAGAGAAGTAGGGTAGGGACAGGGGTAGGGAGGGGACCCAGGAGGAATGAGGATAGAAGATATGTGGGAACAAAAGGTAATTGGAGTGACAGGACAGGGACAGAGAAGGAAAGAGGACAGAGTGGGAACTAGAGGCAGGGTAGACCTGGGAGCAGAGTGGGGGGGCAGCAGAGAATGGGAACAGAAGATGGGTGGGTGACAGAGAGGGAGCCCGGGGAGGGGTGGATGGGCAGGGAAGCTGGGGAACAAGGAGAGTCTGTAAGATAAAGGGAGAGCAGAGCAACAAGCCCAGCATCCAGCCAAGCTCTGGGACCCATGGAAACTTCTGAGCCCTCCCGGCCACTCAGCAGATACCTGTTGACATTAGCAGCACAGCCTGCAGCAGAGCCACTTCCGTATCATCCAGGTTAAAGGCAGAGAGTGACTTGCCCAGTTCAAAGATGGCATCAGAGACTACGCCCAGGCCACCATTCTTGAGTTGCTCCCGCTTGACGGCCATCTCCCCACTCAGAGTCAGGGTGTCGCTCTCAGGGTCATAGCGGACAGCCGCCCGCAGGGACATGATCTCCATGCAGCACCCCTTCAGGAGGATGATCTGGTCTTCACAAGGCAGCTGCGGAGTGTCAGGGCCACAGGAGCACTCAGGATACTCCTTACGTCCCTGAGTCTCCCTGTGGGTGTCCTCTGGGAGTCACAAGGCCACCACTGGCCTCAGTCAGAAACACGGACTCTGAAAAGTTGACCGTGTGCTGGGCCACATCCATGCCCTACGTCATTCAAAACTCAAAAGTATGCCTGTGAGTTAGGTCCAATCATTATCCCCAGCCCTACTCCAGATAAGGAACTGAGGGGATTTAGATTACTTGGCCAAGGTCACACAGCTAATAGAGTTGCCTGTCTCCAGAGCTAGTGCTCCATAAAATGAGAACTCCCAGGCTGCCTGGAGTTGGGATGGCCATGTAGACTTGAGGGTCAAGGGGCTGGGTAGGTGGGCACCTGGAGCCAGCCAGGTCCTCACATCAGTTAGCCCTGTGTTGCATGTGCGTATGTGCGAACACATGTGTGCTGCGTGTATCCTGAGCTATAGGAATTGTTCCCTTCTCCAGAGGACCTCAGATGGAAGCCACCCCAAGTTTCCCTCCGACATGGCACTATGTCTTTCCTCCCATCTGCTGCTCACCTCGGAGAACATGGGCAGTTTTTTGGCAAAGTCCACCACACGAGTGATGGCCGGGGTGATGATCTTGGTAAATTCGCTGAAGGCCTCTAGGTCCACCTTGTCTCCGTCCGGCATGGAGACGATGGGTGACTGGCCAATGTCATCCGGCTAGAGGGAGGGGGGTGATTAGACCCTTTTCACCCTCTGACTGGGGCTGCCTGCCCACCAGGGGGAGCTCCAAGGCAGCCTGGGGAAGAGGGGCCACCAGGAAGAGAGCCCCAGCCCTAAGGCTTTCCCTTCACCTTGGGGCAAAGGATAGACCAGAGTCAGAGCCCTCAGCTTGCTAATAACAACAATGGTAATAACAATAGCAGCTATAATTACCACATACTTAATATGTGATCAGGCATCAGGCTACGTGTTTTACATATCTCATTTCAACCTCACCACAACCCTAAAAGGAAGATGCTATAATTACCACCATTTCATGGATATGGAAACAGACTCACAGTGCAGCTAAATGACAGATAGGGTCAAAGTCGCATGACAAGTAAGTAGTAGGACCAGGGTTTGATTCCAGGCAGTCTGACTCCTGACCGTTACACACAGATCTGCTTGGTGTTGGGAGACTATGCTTTTAGCAGTGCACTGTCCGTTCCACCAGGCACCAGGAGCCCCACCACATACAATCAACTGTCCATCTCCTCCCAAACTGATCTGGTAAAACATGGCAACTGGTTTTACCACCTTGGTCACTGTGGGTAGGAAAAAGAGAGGTTGCCCCTGCTCACTGGAAACTTGGTGAGGAAGGCAAGGCCCTGTCCTCAGGAAGCTCCTGATCAGATGGAACAGGGAGGACATAGAGCGCAAAGACACACCAGTATACAAAGTCAGGACTGCCAAGGTATGAAGAAGGTCAGCTTGGGTTGGATTAACTCAGAAAGTTTCCTGGAGAAGGCAAGACCCTAGCTCTCTCCTCTCCCTGCCACTTGACTGCTGCCCTCCCCTGTACCCTCTCTCTTTACCAGGAATTTCCGCCTCTGCTTCCAATGGCTGCCCTGGGCATTGGTGCTGCGATGGGCCTCCGTGGCAACGTGGATCAGATCCCACTCTTCAGGAGTGGGCTCTGGTCGCTGCTGCAGTGATCGAATCATCTCTTCCTTCCGCCGCCGCTCCCGGTTCTGCTCAATCAGCTTGCGCTTGGCCACCCGCTTAGAGTCATCTAGAACCACTGTCAACAGAAGGGTGCAAGACCCTTTGCATGGCACTCTCCACCCCCTCTCCACAATCCTTTCAGAAACTACTCTTCCTAGTGTACCGGTAGGGGAAACCGAGGACCAGAGAGGTTAAGTGACTTTCTAAGTCACTTAGTTGAGTGGCACAACCCAGATCATGATCAATCCTTTGGACCAATAACAATTTGGGCTGTTTCAGATGAATATCATGCTTTGATCTAATGGTTATGGTATACTAGTGACTAGAAGATCCTGCCACACAGTCCCTAGCTAATGAAATATGCCCACTCTTACCCAGACATGGGGTACTTTTCCAGCAGTCAGGAACAATGTGCTAGGGTGAGTGCCCAAGGAGTTATTTCTACCCAACCCAACAACTTCCTCTCTAAGGCCCTCATATGGTGATAGCTATGGGGGCCTACGTGCAGGATCCAAAGAGGAATAGTTTTCTTTTTCCAGGGACCAAGACTCTGAACATTCTGACATGAGCCTGACCTGGCTTGGTGTGTCACTCTACCCTGAGGGCCCTAAATACCTGTGGGTATTCTGGAAGGAAACTGCCATCCCCACCCTCACCCCTAGACACCTGGTTCTACTCCCCCCACCCAGGCCCCTTACAGTCCATGGCCATGCCCACGGCGATGCACTTTTTGAAGCGGCACAGCTGGCACTGATTGCGAGTGATCTTGTCGATGACACAGCAGCTGTCATATTTGCAGGAATAGGTGGGATGGAGGTTCTTCTGGATTGTGCGGCGAAAGAAGCCCTGAGGGGAGGCGAGACAGAGCAGGCTGTGATCATGACCTCCCCTGCCTGAACCAGCCATTCAGTTCACTGGAGGGGATGGGTTTGTGTGGAAGGTAAGATCAGTGAGGGACTCTAGCATCTTCCTTACACAGAAAACCCTGGATCGCTAGGCCTTGCCAGGCCAAAAGACCCAAGAAAAATGTACCCTCAGCCCCCAGGCTGTTGATGGGTAGGGGGTGCCAGGGTGGTGGTGGTGGCAGAGGTAGCAATGATGACCACAGGGGCAGCTTTGGGCCTGGGATAGAGTGAGGTGCTATGCCTGAATAGCAACTTTGGAAATCTAAGTAATACCTCACTTTCCATCATGCTAAATGACTGTAAAAACAATACTGACCTAGAAACCACTCGCATATATGATGCCTGTTACTCATGTAGGTAGAATTCATGAAATAGATGGACCAAAAAAATCAAGAAAAGGCGTTAGCTATGAACTCTAAAAGCTTGAAAAGAAAAATTTCAATTCCATATATTAGGATTAGCCTTTGCTTTAAAGGAAAAACCTCAAGAATCAAGACGGTGACAATAATGAAGAGCTAATATATAATGAATGCTTACTGCCACTTAATACAGATAAACCTTTTCTTTCTTTCTTCTTCTTTTTTTTTTTTTTTAAGAGACAGAGTCTTACTGTGTCACCCTCAGTAGAGTGCTGTGACATCACAGCTCACAGCAACCTCTAGTTCTTGGGGATAGGCCATTCTCTTGCCTCAGCCTCCAGAGTAGCTGGGACAAGAGGCACCTGCCACAACACCCGGCTGTTTTTTTGTTGCAGTTTGGCTGGGGCCAAGTTCGAACCCACCACTCTCAGTATATGGGGCCAGTGCCTGACTCACTAAGCCACAGGCACCGCCCCAGATAAACCTTCCTTCCATGCTGTCATCACATTGAACCCTCAAGGCAATGCTAAAAAGTAAGAACTGTTACTGTCTCCATTTTGCAGACTAGGAAACTAAAGACAGGCAATTTGCCCAAAGTCATATGGCTAAATGGGCAGCAGAGCCAGAACTGGGCCTCAGGTATGGAATACTAAGGTCTGAGCTCTCAGATTGGAGAGGGGGCATTACAGTCACGTAGAGCACTTAGAAAAGATATAAATTCCTGGTCCTTATTTCAAAACTATAAAATCAAACTCTCTAGGGGTTGGGACCAAGTCTTCTCTTTTTAGGGTGTTCCCTTGGGGCTTAGATGTCCTTGAGGGTAAAGATCCTTGCTCTCAGCTAAACTGCTTGTATTGCTTCCAGGAACATTGCTACTGAATTTTAAATCTCTCATGGTCTTGGTTTGGTTGGTAATACCAAAGAAACTTGAAGTTTCAACATTTTTTAAAATGATTCTGTTTTTTGGGTTTGACATTTTCAGAAGGTGATCCTGGAAAAGCCATACAGGCTGAAATGACCAAAGTGAAATCTAATTAGACCTCCCCAAGTCTATGACCTTGTCCCTTCTGCTCAAAAAGAATCTGCCATCCTCTTCTCCTTCATGCCCCCAATTTTGCCCCCCCAGCACTGCTTCTCACCCTTTCAGGTGTACTGGAAACACCTGGGGAACTTGTCAAAAGGTAGATTTTTGGCCTCCACCACAAAAAGGTTCTGAGCAAGTAGGGGCAGGATGAAGCCTGGGAATCTGTATTTTAATGAGTACTGTGGGTGGCCCAAGAACCACATCTTGAAAAACAATGATGCCTGCTTTAAGTCTTCCTCTCTCTGGTAGGCTGTGAGCAACTAGAGGGCAGAGCATGTCCCATACACCCCACACCTAACCACACCTACTACGCTGAACAGATGGATGACAGCTGACATTCATGAAGGAGAAAATGAATTAATAAGAGAAGAGAAATGATGGTGTAACAAGAGAGCTTTTTTTTTTTTTCTTTGTAGAGACAGAGTCTCACTTTATCGCCCTCAGTAGAGTGCTGTGGCTTCACACAGCTCACAGCAACCTCCAAATCCTGGGCTTAGGCAATTCTCTTGCCTCAGCCTCCTGAGCAGCTGGGACTACAGGTGCCTGCCACAATGCCCCGCTATTTTTTTGTAAAAAGAGAGCTTTAAACTACATGTTTACAGAATATGTCTGTCATGGCATTCCTCAGGGACTTAAAGGGAATGAGGAGGGGTCTGGGGTGAAGGGGGAAGAGGTAACAGAGATGGCTACCATACCTTGCAGCCCTCACAAGTGATACAGCGGTAATGATAACCAGTTGCCTTGTCCCCACACACGACACACTGCTCGTCTTTGTCCAGGTAACTAGGGATATACCCTGGGAGGAAGGAAAGGATGCAGGCAGGCATGGCTTGGAGGTCCAGCAGAGAGGCTGTTATACTTTCCCTATCACCCAACATTTTGTTTCTCACCACCTCTAGCCCAGCCTCCCTGAAAGATTCTTTGTCTCCAGGTAGAATTCTAGAGATACATTAGAAGGTAATCTTGTCCACCCCCTTCTCTAAGAATATAGAGAATCTCAGTTCTTCTCACTGTCCACTCAGGGCTTTTTTTTTTTTTTTTTTGGCTACATCTAAAGAACAGAGAGTAGAGGACAGGGAAAAATGAATGTTCCCAGCTCATCTCAGGAGAATACAGCCCCTTGGTCCTTCAGCTCAGCTCCTGATTCTGGCAGGCCTTGGAGAGGGGATTATGAGAGAAGAAGCCCTTCCTGACCTAATCCATCTTTGAAGATGAGGCACACCCTGCATCACCCTCCTGCCCCAAGTCCTCTAGAAGGTTCTCTCCATGGGGGCACAGAAGCTGCTAGAACCTGCACAGGCCCAGACCAGGCCTTGCCTGGCTTGCTGGGTTTGGGGAGGGGAGAATGGGCACATGTAGCCAGGCTCACCTGACATGCTGGTTTTCAGGGAACATTGGCCGTTCTTTCTTTTTCGCTTTCCATCTGGTGACCTGGCACTGGATAGGGGCAAAGTGGGTAGAATCAGAGAGCTTTGGGCAGCCCTTTTTTCATCCAAGAGGCTTATACAATCCCCCAGGCCCAATTCTATCTGTGTCCTCACTTTACCTTCCACCTTCCCAGGTCAGCTGACAATGCTTAGAAGGGTCCAGCTATCTAGAAGCTTCAGGGGACAGAGATAAGGGGCTTGGCTACAGCACAAGCACGGTCTAGAGCCCCAACACACACACACCCCCCCACACCCTGCAGACCTTAAGCTCCAAGAATCCACAGGATGCCCACATATTTAAGCTTTCAGTATATGACAAATATGCTGTCAGAATCCTCCAGGATGTGCTTAAAGCTATAGAACCTTTAGAACACACATATACATGCAATACAACACCAATGCGTAGGAATGACAAATAAGCATGGGGATCCATATATCTATGCAACTTTTAGGGTATTCTCAAATGTGTTACATGCTGTCTAGGATATACCCATGTGTTACACAACCCTTGGACAGGCACCTACTAACACTTCCCTCCCCAGTGGGAACATCATGCTTGATTTCTAGCCATGCACTCGTGTTAAATAACCCACAGTGATTGAAAACACTAAAGTCACCCTGTTCATAGCCTCCATTAACAGGGCAGCAAACTGAGGCCCAACTTGTACCTGATGACACCACGCACTGGGGTCAAGGAGAAGGACCCTCAGCCCCTCCATGCAAGGTATTAATAGCAACCCTCAGTCACTACACATACATGTTGGCTAGGCTTTTTACATACGTATTACATAACCTCAGCACACACAGGTTACATAAGCCCTCTACATGCATGCGAGGATTGTATAATCGTCCACACCCACCCTTCGCGTGGCATGTTGTAGGGCCCTTCCTCCCAGAGCCGGACGCAGCTCCCAACACACTGACACAGTGACCTTGGCCAGAGTCACAGCTACAGGCAGTTCTGTGCTCTATGCCCCCTGGGGATTACTCCTGTCTGATTCCTACAAGGCTGAAAGGTCAGATCTCCCTTTCCCCTTCTGGAGGGGTGGGTGCAAGGGAACTCAGGCCACCTGGACCCCAGTTGAGCTGGCATCTTCGGCAATTAACAGACTCATAGCCTCTGGGTGCAGTCCCAGGGACAGCCACAAGGTGGCGCAAAGACATGGGGGAGGGGAGGATGACGGGGGATGGGCTGCAGTTCTAGGGGGACTAGGAACCAGGGTCTCTGACTTTCTCCAAGTCTGAAGGGCAGACTTTCCAAGACTCACAGAAGTCTGGGTAGGGACATACAGAGGCTGCAATTGACAGCCACACTGTTGACAGTCCAGATCATCCTCAGAGTTTCTCCTGGTTGAGGCTTTGGGGTATGGGGGGTTTCCCAGGTGCCCTACCCAACTGCCAACTCCACAGACTTCCTCTGCCCCTCCAGGGATCCAGTCTTGGGTCCTAGGTTTTTGCCTGGCCAGGCCTCTGGCTTCCTGGCTCAGGATCTGATCTCCTAGGTAACGCCAGCCACACTGCTCCCCACAGCACCCCTACCCCCACCCTCTCCCTGGCCATAGGCACAGGCTGTACCCAGCTCCCAGGGCACCATGCCAACTGGGACAGATCTTTGTACCACTTGGAGCTGATGGGAAAAGCAGAGACCCTCTGGGCTCCTCGAGGGCAATGCAGAGCACAGGTAACCCATCCGCAGATGTGTGTGCAGGGCTGACGCCTCACCCACGTGTTAGCACAACCTTCATGGTTGGCATGCACTTCCACTTCCTGGGAGGAGTCCCATGGCAATGCCCGCCCTTGACCATGAACAAGGAAGAGCTTGTGGGGCTCCCAATAGATTCCAAATATAAGCGTGGGCTGTGACCAATAGCTACTGGTGCATATGCCCTGAAATGTCACGTTATGTGAACCATAACTGTGGATAACACACTTGTGGTCAGATGGTTAAGTGGGCTGGTAGGCAGAGAGTGAAAATGGCAAGGCTGTTTGGCTTCTACATGCTTAGGTGAAGGCAGCAATGGTAGAGAGGACCTGGGGGGCACTTGCAACTGCCCAGCCCTGTAAGGGGGGGGCTATGTGCCTGCTCCTATAATTACTCACTCCAAATCACTCTCCACTTCAAAATACGCATCTCAGCATCTCTGAATCAAACACCTTATTCCTTGCCACATCTGAACTTGACATCATCTCCTGGACAAAGGTAGGTAGGTAGGAGGTTTGCTGGCCTCACGTCCACCCCTGAGAGATACTTAAAGAGGGCACCTAAACAAGAGCTCAGTTCAGCTCTCTTTTCCCCAGCCAAGTGACCATGCCTGCTGCTTAGGAGTTAGCACACCTAGTTGCCACACCCGTTACCTGTTCTCCTCTGGGTCTGACCCACACTCCACCTTGCTTGGCTTCTGTTCCATTCACTTCAATTCCATCCAGGATGCCTTCCAGCACGCCAAGAGACTGGGGTGGGCACACTGGCCCCCCCGGCACGCCCACAGGCCACCCACCTCCCACCACCCAGGCCCTAGGGCACAGCACCCATGGTACCCGCCTCAGCACTTGGCCTTTCACACCATGCCCTGCACCCCAAGGGGGGCAGGCGGTGGGAGGGGCCAGGGAATGGCAGGTGGGAGGGCTGGGGACAAGCTGGGTCTGTGGGGGAGGGGAGTCCTGGACAGGGGACTGGGGAAATAGCTTCAGAGTCTTCTTTCCAGAGATCCCTGCAGAGAGAAGAGAGAGGCAGGGGTAAGAACGTGCCACGGTGGGAGGGTAGGATTCATTTGGTGGCAACATTTGGGGTTTTGTGGGCCTATAATAAGATGGCAGTGGGCATGGAGGGTAGGCACAGGGAAAGGACCAGGTTGACCCCTTAAATCACAGGTACAGCAGGTGACAATGGAGAACCACATGCTACGCCTGCATGTTGAGGAGGGATGGAGGAAAAGAATGAGATCATTCATGTGCTAGGTAACACGTCTCAGTCCTCACATTCAAACAAATGCCTGGTCCTTCCTTAATGAGAGTCTATTAAATGTTAGCTATTGTTACTGCCTCTCTAGTCACATTTTCCTAAAATTCATTAGTATTGTAGGGGTGAGAGGGGACCAGAGATGAGCAGCACAGCCACAGGAGTTCCCATGAAGAAAGGGTTGGGTATAGGGCAGCACGCTGGGATGGTGAATACCCATCTCAGTGCCCACAGAGAGGGATGTTGAAAGCTGTGGGGAGCTGATTTCCCCTGCTGCAGGCCAAGTTATGAGACTTGACCCTGGCCCCCCAGGGTCTCCAGAGTTTCCCATACAAGGTCTCAAATCCCACCTCCCAGTCTGAAAACCAGACTTCCTTGTTGGTTAGGCTGAGCTGCCATTGACCAGGATGGTGAGTGGAACAGGTAAGGAAGCTAATGTGTGTTAACTGAGTGGATAATATGCGCACCCTCGACAAGTAATAAGTACCCTCTGAAGCGGGCATCAGAATGCTACAGATGAGAAAACTGAGCCTCACAATGCTTGCTCATTCACTCAAGTCCACACAGCTAGTAAGCAGGGAACTCAGGGATTAGAAACTCACAGCCTGGCTGTAATGCTAGCCTCCTTCTGCTACCTAGAGTCCAGGGCAGTGCCATCCTGGGCCCATCATTTCCTCTATATAGCACCTCTGACCCCGGGCTGCAGACCTATGGCTTACTGTCTGCGTGCACAGAGGCAGGTATGGGCATGTAGGAGGGGGTACAAAGGGTGCAGCTCCTCACATGTAACCTCCATCATGTGGCTGCTGCACCAGAGACCTCGCCCTTGGGCCCCCAACCCCACCCCCAGGAGCTGATAAGAGGCCAGGGTAGGAGGAGAGGGGAGAGATAAGTCAGGGGATAGGCAGGGCCTCTGCACCCAGGTGAGCCTAGTGCCTGCAGGGACATGAACAGTGTACAGAAAGGTGGCCCATTCTGCCTCTGGTACCACCCCCCCTCAGACCAGGACTGGGCGCTGGGGCTTGGATAGAAGTTGGGGTGGGGAGGAGGGTGCGAGTGGGGAGCCTTAGCCCAGGGAGCCGTCAAGAAAGTAGGTCAAGTTTTTCTTGGCTTGTGGAGAAATTCCTGTTATAAATTTATAATGGCGTAGCCAGCCCTAAGGGGTGGAGATGGGGGAGGAGAAGGAGTGGGTGGGGATGCCCAGGGGCTGGGCACTGGGGCCTGCTGCTCTCAGCCAGAGCAGTAGAGCAGTGCGGGGCAGGGGGCAAGGGCCCTCATGGAGTTTGGGCTAGACACTCAAGGGCTATTTTCTGTTTCCACTTCTATATGTGCCCAGCAAGGCTTCATTTGTCTGTCTGTCTGTGTCTGAACGTCTCTCTCTCTCTGGGTCTGGGTGTCTCCATCTCCCCCTCCAGGCTGTGCCTCGGTGCTTGGCACACCCTGGCTGCGGTGCTGCCCCCGCCTGTCTCCTGCCCGCCTGGCACACTGCCACCACTTGTTTACAGAAGCTGGAAAAATCCACTCGCCAGCCGGAGGCCCAAGCGCCCCCGGGGAGGGGAGGAGGCAGGCACAGGAGTGGGCATGCTAAGAGAGGGGCAGCCCTGGGGAGCAGGCCCTGGGGCGGGTGCAGAGGGCCAATGTGTGCAGGAATGGGCATTAGCAGCTGTGGGCCAGGCGGGGCAGGGAACACCAGCAGCAGCCACATGGCATGGGCAACTCCTGCCCCAGGCCATAGCGCTGAAGGACCCCTCCCCCCACACCTCTGCCACTACCAGTTGCTACAGGGCAATGTGGGGCAGTGCCAACCTAAGCCACCATGTTTATTTCCCCTGCCCCCTCCCCGGCCCAGCCTTAACTCCAAATGTGTCTAGGCACTGCCAAAGGCTTGCACGTGCCTGCTGGGGGGAGGGGCAGGCTTGCTCTCTGCCTACCTCTGTGCTATGCTGAATGGTGACCTGCTGCCAATAGGTGCAGCCCAGACTATAGTTAGTCCCTGCAGCGGTTGGTCAGAGGAACAAGGTGCTGCCCTCTCACACTGAGGACACCCTCACCTGGCACCTATGGAGAGAGTCTGGAACCCTTGGAGACTTTCTCCAGGGAGGTACTTGGGGCTCTGAGATGACACAGAGCCGAGGCAGAGGTGCCAGCATTCAGGGAGGCATGAACCACGTGAGCCTGTGTTAGCTGAGGGCAGAAAAAGGTCAGCAGGGAAGGGGCATGGGGCAGGGATACCCACCCTGAAGGGCAATCTTTCTTCCCTCCTCCAGGAGTCCAGCTTAATTCCCCAAGCTCCTTCCTGGCACCTCCCCTGCAGGGAGGCAGGAGGCTCAGCCCTCAGAGGCAGAAGGGGTGGGGTTACCCATAAGATTCTGAGTCTGGGCGGGACAGAAGAGCAGCAAGGCCCACCTGTCCGCTGGTCTGGCCACCCACTCTCTTTGTCAGATAAGAGCTGCCGGGTGGAAGTGTAGGCAAGGTGCCCACAGAGGGGGAAGCATTTCATTAAGCTTAAGTGCTTCTGTGATGGGGAGAGGTATGAGAGGCCAATGCGGCATCCATGGGTACTGTGCCAGGTTCCCACTGCTGGTCTGTCCCACTCAGCAGTCCTGTAGATCTGAGGGACACCCCCAAAGGACTCCTGAGGCTGTCAGAGGGGGCTCTCTGCCCCAGTACCTAGCTCCAAATATTGCACTCACTAAGTCTCCTCAGCTTCTGTTCTTGGCGTTGGCCCTTTCTGGGGCCTCTGAACTTTGCCCTAATGCTCTGAAGAAAGCCCAGCCCTCCTCCTTGCCAGCCATAGTGAGACATGCATGGGGAGGGAGGCTGAGAAAAGGGAGAAAGAGGAGGAGGAGAGAGTAAAAGGGGTGATGGGAAAAGAAGGGAAGACAAATGGGGGTGGGGACAAAGCAACAGGGCAGGGATGGGGCAGAGCCCAGGATGACAAGGAGGTAGAGGGGGAGGAAGAAAGGGGAGCAAGAGAATGGGGAAAGGGAAGAAGGGGTGAGGAAGGAAGGAAGAAGGGCAGATAAGGGGAGGGGAAACAAAGAGAGAAAGGTAACAAAGAAAGATGGGGGGGTGCTTCATATTGCCTAAGTCCCACCCCATGGAGGCTGGGGGAGGGGGAAGCAGGAATGGTTTCCACGGTGACAGCTGGTTCTTGGTGGCCTGGCATGTAGGCTATTAATAGTGCTGTGGGTAGGTTCACACCTCCCTCTCCCCTTCCCCTCTGCCTGCTGCTAGGGTGGGGGGAGATACCTTCCCCACCACCCATTCCCAATCAGCCAGCATTAATGCTCTGACTCCATACCATGGGAGCCAAGAAGGGTGATGCTAAGGGCCAGGGGAGCCACTGTAGCCCAAACACACAAACGGGCATGCATGGGCAAACAGGGCTCTCTGTGCAGACGCTGCCCGGTGTGCCAAAATGGGATCCCAGGGGCAGCCACAAACACCAACAGCCCCTGGGTGTCTGTGGTGATGATTGAGCTACAGCAACCACACACACCCCCACACTAAGTGGTAGGTGCCTTTCTAGGGCTGGCACCTCTCTCTGCTTTCCCAGACCCTCCCTTGCTCTATCTTCAGGTATGGATGAGCAGCCTGCCCCACCCAGCTCTCTGTTATCTTAGTGCCAGGGAGAGAGGAGGAGTGAAGGCAGGGAGGAGGGCAGTATCTGGCAGGTATGACATGGCAGAGGAGTACACACAGACTTGGGGTACCAACTTGGCAGGCACAGGCATAGGAGAGGGAGGGAGACACCACTTTTTGGTGAGCTCTCACTGAGTCCCCAGAAGATGGGATTCTGGAGGTTAAGGGCAGTGACCCTGGGTCTGATCACCTGGCCACTGCGTGACCTTAGCAGCCAGAGAATGGGAGATGGGGTGTGGGGGGATATGCATAAAGGGGAGACTAGTTACTTAAACAAAGGATCCTCCCCACTCCCCCCAAAAGAGTATAACAGGAAACTCTCCCCTGCAGGTCAGAGACAGAAAGACATAAACAGAGCCTAGACTCGGGCCAGCTGCCCAGTATTAACATCAAAGACTGTTTCCCACCCCCCCCATAACCTCACCCACCTGCTGCTCTCTCTGCCCTCCTCACCCTCTTCCTCCACCCCAGGCTGGCTCCAGGCAGGCACGAAGGTGGGTGCCCAGGTCTAGAGGTCTCTTCCCAGGTCATACCCACCCCCCACACCTACTGATGGGTGATTGCACCCACATCTATGCTTGAAAGCTCAGCACATAGAACTTCATGCCCCCTACCCGAATTCCCCTCAGGAATGGAGGCAGGAAATCCAAATGGCCAAGAAGGTAGAATTAGGAGCACCCCCAAGCTGGGCATGGCACATTCTCCCCACCCTCCCCCCAGCAGCCAGTGGGTAATTGGAGCTGGGAGCTGGGGCAGCTGAATGCTGAAGGCATGAATGTCACGGGGCCAAGGAGCTTGCTGCAGATGGCATCATGGGCACAGACTTGGGGTCCTCCCTCCTCACTCCCCTGGTCTAAGGCAGTAGAAGAAGTTGCCTGCAAGCCCTGGGGAACATCACCCAGGAGGGGATGTTATGGTGGAAGGGAAAAGAAAGACCGAGATGTTCTCCCAGGCACCCCAAGGGAGGCAGGAACTAGCCCCCACCCAAGCAGAACTGGCAGAGGCAGAGAGGGGGGAGGGAATAGGAAAAGAGGGGGGAATGGGGAGGAGGAGAGAGGAGGAGGAGAGAGATTGGGGAGAGAGGGAGAAAGAGCGTGAATGCAGCTGAGTCTCCGGCACACACACGGACACGTGCAGACACACACATTCACCCCGCATGCGCAAAGCCATAGGGCTCTGGGTACCCTTCCAGGAGATATTCAGAGCCCTCCCCAGCCCACACATGCACAAAAACACTCACATGGATGCATGCACAACACACCCACTCACTGATGTGTACAGAAATGCTGAAAGCCACCAAAGCCCCAGGTCCCTATCCCCTTCCCCACCCCCTCCCCCTCATGCCTGGTAAAAGAGAAAATGAAATAGGCAGCTGGGGCTCTGGGAGCTGCCACGAGCCCATCTCTCCCTCAGAAGAGGAAGAGAGGAGGAAGAGGAGGTGGGCCAAGGGCTGTGTCCAATCACTCTGCTCTTTGCCACTGCTGGGACAGGCCGGAGGGGACTGGCTGTGCCTTTGGTGCTAACTTTTAACCTCTAGTCCCTGGTCTCCAGACTGCCCACTCCCAAAGCAAGGGAGTAAGAATAACATTTCCTGGGCACCAATCATATCCGTCTTGCTCCCTTTGTCTACCCAGTAATCTTGTGTGACCCCTGCCTCTGGACCAGACCATCTCTCTACCACAGTAGAGAGGTCCCCCATGGTACCTGAGCTTTGGCCTGCCAGGTGACATCAAGGTGAAACCATATGAACCAGCCTCAGTTGCCTCTGTGAGACTGAGAACTGTCTCTGGTTCCAGGCAGCATGTTCATCCTCTACCCTGGTACATGCCAGGCCTTGGGAGGACAGGAGAATCCACAAGCATCGTTTACCATGCCAGAAAGTGACACAAATTGAACACAGGTGTCATCCCACCACATATATTTACCCTCACCCCAAATAAGATAGAAATTATTGTCTCAAGATAATGAAAATCCAGGCCCAAAGTTTTACAACTGGTAAATGACAGAAACCCAGCCTCACGACTCCCAGCCATTGCTCTTCCCACCACAATCATATTTGCCTCCCCTCCCATGAGGCACCGAAGTCCCCCCAGCACCTTCACAGTCGTAAGAACTATAGTTGAGATTGGGTCCCATTCCCAAGGTTCCTCAGATGCCCCAACAGTGAGCATCCTCCCATTGTCCTTGCTTCACCTTGAAGGGCAGGGGCTGAATAACATAGCTTTGGGGGAGAGGGGATCCTTATCACCAGACTCACAGAAGGAAAGAGGCAACGCAGGACAGGTGCCATGCTGACCACACTAGTCCTTAGAGCCTCGGTTTCTCTCTGCTAGCACCTTTCACACTAATGCCTGTGCAATGCAGGGAGGAGAATCTGGTATCTCAGTCATATCTGGGTTCTGGTTGACTGATGGCAGGTAACTGGGATACTGGGCCCCCAGGAGAGAGGAAAGGCTCTGCCTCTTCCCTGAGCCCATGCAGTACCTACACATAAGAAAGGAGAGAGGACTGCTTTGTTATCTCTCTTCCAGTCCCAGTGCTCAGACTTGTCCCAGTAGAGATGCAATGATGCCCAAAATGTTTATGCATGTGCCCCCTAGCTGGTGAGGTGTGTCCCAGGCTGAGATGCCTAGGGCTCCTTTTAATCTAAGGGGTGGCGTGAGGGTCAAAGGAGAGTGGAGCAGAGGAGCTTGCCTTGGGCTCTTTCCCATACATTGATTCCAGTTTACAAAAATTTGTGGGGAGACAAAGGTGACATAAAGGGTAGGGAAGCTGGAGATTGGAGACCCACTATCCCCAGTCCAGGCTCATTCCCATGGTGGCTAGGAGATCCAATTCTCTACCAAGCCTCTCCAAGAAATTCGGGGGATCCCAGACCCACAGCCATATGCATCTACTGAAACAGCTCACACATGCAGCTTATTATGAACCAGGCGCTTTTTAACACATTTTATATAACTCTGCTAATTATCAAAATGCTAAATGATGTGATTGTCCCCAATTTACAGATAAGGCAAGAGAGAAGTTAAACCAGTAGTGGCAAAGTTGGGATTCAAACCCAGGCAGTTAGGTCCCCCCCAAATCCCCACTCTTTTTCTTTTTTTTTTTTGAGACAGAGCCTCAAGCTATTCCCCTGGGTGGAGTGCCGTGGCATTACAGCTCACAGCAACCTCCAACTCCTGGGCTCAAGCGAGTCTCCTGCCTCAGCCTCCCAAGTAGCTGGGACCACAGGCGCCCGCCACAACGCCCCGCTATTTTTTGGTTGCAGCCGTCATTGTTGTTTTTGGCGGGTCCGGGCTGGGGATTCGAACCCGCCACCTTAGGTGTATGTGGCTGGCGCCTTAGCCGGTTGAGCTATAGGCGCCGAGCCAATCCCCACTCTTAATCATGATAGCATATCACCTGCTAGGGGAATGTTACCTTGTTTTTTCACCTGGCTATGTGTCCCTATGACCAAGCCTCAGTTTTTCCTCTGTAGCAAATGGGGGATTCTCTACCACTGAATCATTACCATGACTCCTCATCCAAATAGGCCAAGGCTAGAGAGAAGCATGGTTTCTTCGTGCCCCCTGAGCTGAGTCTCCTGCCCCAGCTGCTTAAACTCCTCCTCTTGAAGAGTTGCCCTTTCTGCCCGCTCCAGGCTGGAACCTGCATCATGGTGAGAGGGCCACACTCAGCCCCACACACGGTCTGGGCAGCTGTACTCTCTAAACCAGGCCTTGTGGCTGGGCAAAGAGGACAGCTGTTGGGCATCTCTGAGGTGGGTCTCAGCTGCCAGGGGTGTGGAGAAAGGCCAGTGTGAGTCCTATCAGGGACCAGACGAACTGGCCAATTCCCACCACTGCAATGGGGGCTTATTCGTTTCCAGCTTGGGAGCCTCTTCACTGGCTTGTTTAGTAGCTCTAGCTAGCTGCAGTAGGCACACTGAGGGCTCTCATAGCACTGCTGTCCCCAGGAGGGGCATGCCAGCCCAAGGGGTCAACATGGGCAGTAGCTGAGTCCTGCCCTTCTCCTATTCCCAACCCCCAAATCTTGCTGGCCCTAGCCACAGCACTAAGGAAGCTCAGGAAGTCCTGAGCAGCCAGCTGAGCCCCCCACCCCCCACCCCAACCTTCCACTGACCCCAGACACCAGGCAGGCGGGGCAGAGAGGCGGAGTTTGAGTATTAACAACTGGAAAAGTATGAAGAACTTCACTGCCAGTCCCCAGCTCTGAGAAAAGAGGCTGTGGCAGAAACAGAGACAGGACAGGGGTCGAGGGGGGTAGTGACAGGGAGAGTTACAAAATGGGAGAAAGGGAGAATCAGACACCAGCAAGACAGTGCAACAGAGAGAGAGACAGAGTTAGAGAGAAATTCCAAGTCAAAAATACACATCACTCACACAGACACTCGCCAGCTTACAGCCTCTTAAGGAAAACTTCCAAGTTTGGACAGGAGGGCTGAGGTGGGAAAAGGGGCCAGACTCATGGTGGGCAGTAGGAATTCAGCTGGGGGAGATTGAGTGTCCCCAGGAAAGGCCCAGGCAAATGCAGGGCCAGTTAGATCCCCTGAGCTTTTAGGGTAAGGATGAAAGCCACTCCCTAGGAGCCAGCTCTCCCTAACACTCCCCCTACCTCAGAGGCCCGGACAAACCCAGCTGCTAGAAGTCACTGGACACTGCTTTCAGCCCATGACTCGGCCCTCTGGAACCCCCTTGTACCCACTGTCTTTGCTTTTGTTTCTCTGTCCCTCCAAGAAAAAAAAAGCCCATTTGCACACAGCAGCTGAGCCTAGAGGAAGAAGGCAGGCGGAAGCTGGGGGGGAATTCTGTGATTGTGTGCATCTAGGTGCGTGCCTTCTTGCACAGGCTATGTAGTGTGTGCAACTGGGGTTTTGGACACCGCTATTAGTGCAGACCTGCAGCTGTGTGGACTCGGACCTTCTGGACCTTGTGAAGTAGTTCTGCACATGAGTTCATGGGACTGTGTGCAGATGAGTGCACCTGTGCCTGCAGTTCCCACAGTCAGTCAATTAACAAGTGTTTACAGAGCACCCCCTGTGCTAGACTCTGGGTGGGATCCAGAGCTCTTCAAGTGAATCTCCTAGGTCTCAAGGAGCTCACTGTCTAATAGGGTGATATGACAAGAAAGAAGACACAGAAAATGTTATTGAGATGCACGCTTTGCACCATTATGCAGGAAAGCCTTTTCACACAGACACATTTTCTTGGGAGCAGGGATTCTGTTGTCTATACAAGCTCAGAGCTTCACACTAAGAGTCCAAGAAAATACTTGTTGCTAAGTTGTGTATACATGTGTTGACGTGTAACTGCGCCTGCATCTGACTGAGTGACAGCGACTGTCACGGCAGGCGATGATGTCTGTGTGACTGGGCTCATGCAAGCACGTGTGTGCCTGTGAGTGACAGGGTCTTTTGTAATTGTGCAGCTGTATGCAATTGCTCTGTGTGCATGCATGTGATAGTGACTTTTTCTGTGTGGGTGACAGCGACTCCTCCTTGCCCCCGTGTGCGACAGCATCTCCGTGTGACCCTATGCGTGGGTATGTGCATGGGTCGGTCTCCATGCTCTTGGTGTCCCGTGGGTGTGTCCCGCCCCTTTGAGCTCTACTGTGCAGCAGCAGCCTGCCTCTTTCCTTTTCCCCATGTGGGTGTGTCCAGCAGCTCCTGTCCTTGAGTCCACCTGGGTGTCCCTGGGTATGCGTGTGGCTGTCTGTGTGGGCATATCTTTGTGTCTGTGTCACCTCTGCATCCCCCATCTTGGACAACAGCCCCCTTCATCCCCTCCCCCTCCTGGGGCCAGAGCCAGGCCTGAGGGGCAGGCTCCCATCTCACTGGCTTTCTTTCTGCACCCCCCACCCCCACACCTACCATGGTGGCTCTCTCCATTGCTTCTGTCACCCCCCCTCCCCGCCTTTCTTTCACCCGACAAGGGAGGGCCCCAGATGGAGAAGGGGTATCAGAGACATGTTGCAAGGGGAGGGAAACAAGGGAGGATGGTACGCATAACACAGGTCCATTCCTTCTCTTCTCCAGCCAGCAACTCTCCTAATCATCTAGGGACCATCAAGCACACCAGCCACCACACACACTGCCCCCCCACCCCAAACAGCCGCGTTTTTGCAATTAGGAGTGTTGCAACCAGGGAGCCACGCTCAATTGGGGAGGCGGCGGCGGGGGGGGGATTCCCTTACTGGGACACATGCAAGACCCCCCCACTGCACTCATACTGCCCTCCGCAGCTGGAGGCAGCTCTGCAAAGACCGCTCGGCCTCCAAGGGTAGGGGTGGGGGCTGGGGGGGGCAGGCCTCCCGCGCACCGTAAACAAACCGCGGCGCGGCGGGCGGGGGAGCTCCGGCGGCCGGCAGCGGGGCCCGGCCCGGGAATGCGCAGCAGACTAGCCGGACAGAGGCCGGGCGGGCCCTCGAGGGGGAGGCCTGGACGCCATCTCTGCCAGCGAACCCCGGGGCCCACCGACCTCCTAGCAACACCTCCCTTCTCCAGGGCGTAAGTTGCAATCTCACAGGCTGTGACAGGGTCACCGAGGCGCGGGGAAAGGCAGAAGCTGGTAGCGGGCACCCCCGGACGCCCCCAGCCCGCCTGGGAGCTGGCCACTGAGCCCCGCGGCTTTGCATAATCAACGCAAGGCATTTGCATATTAATGCCCCCTCGCTCCCTCCTCCTTACCTCGGCGTGGCGCGCTGGACCGGGCTGGGCAGCAACGCTGGGGTCTCAGCGCCCCGTGCCGGGGGCGTCCATGGGGGGCCGGTGGGGCCCGGGCCGCCCGCCTCCTGCGCCCGGGTGTGAGTGCGAGTGAGCGCGGGGGGGCGGGGGGCGAGTGTGGCGGCCCCGCGGCTCCTCCGGCAGAGGCGGCGGCCGCTCTGGCTCCTCCCTCCCCCGCCCCGCTCCGGCTGGGGCTCGGGCTCCGCGCGCCCGGCCGGCTCGCGGCTGCTCCCTGCAGGCCGCCTCGTCGCCGCCGGTCTCCGTCCCCCGCCCCCCGCCCCCCGCCGCGCCCCGGGACCCCGGCCAGCGGCCCGGTCGCCCCTCAGCAGCCTCTGCCTCGCCTGGCTCAGACTCGCCCTCCCCACTTCAGGCAGCTCTGGCAGGAGTGGTAGTTGGTAATTTGAAAAAAGATGTCATTAAAAAATAGCCTTTGAGAGAATTAGGGGCTTGGAGGTTTGCACCAAGGGGGTGGGAAGGAAGTATGGATCGGTCGCCTGCACCTTATATATGGGGAACAAAGTCTAAATGCCAAATGCTTGGAGGTGTAGTTTGTTTCAGAGTTCGGGTCCCTTGCCTACCAGTAACTCACTGGGTGACCTTGAGCAAATCACACTGCTGTCAGAGATAAAGATTTCTCAAGCTTTAAATTCCAAGGTTGGGCAGGTGACCCCCAATGTCCTTTTAACTTCAGTCATCCAATGTTTTTAATCGTTTGGGGGGCTCATTCCTCGTTACTTCTCCTTTCTAACATCAACACCCCATCCACTGCCTCCCCTTTCAAACGTCGCCCTTCTCCATACAGGCTGATTCTATTCATTGTCACCAGCCATTTCCCCCAACAATCTGCTCCCTCTACTGAGCTCTGGGCACGACTTGCCATACCCCCTCAATTCCTAGCTTCACATTTTTATTTCCTCGTATATTTGTCCCCACCGAATGGTCCCAGGGCCAATCTAAGGAGGAGGGTGGACTGCATACAAATGGACTCCGTTCCCCAAAGGAGAGGTCTCCAGCATGCTAGCCCCACCCTTCGCGCGCACGCGCGCACATACATGTGTATACACACACACACACACACACACACACACACCTGCATTCATGGACATAAAACCATCCCAGTGACGCCAGAGCCCCTTTCATCTCAGAATCTCCTAGCACCAGGCACAGCTCTAATTACCCCAGCACCCCCCCTGGCCCCGCCGGTTCCCCTGCTGTCATTAGCCCAGTTTTACCAGCGGGGGCCACAGCCTTCCCACGCTCCCGGGGCAGGGCCCTGTCTTCAAGGTCTGCTCTTAGGGGGCGGGGTGTGTGTATATTAGGGGAAATTGCTCTGCTAATCGCCCAGTTTATACTGGGCACAATCACTGACTAAGTGGGGATTCTGATCAACAGCATATCCAATTTGGGGTGCCCCTGCTCATCGCTTAGTTGCAGCCACCTGCATCTTCAGTTCTGTTGGAGCCACTTCTCTTACAGGGTGTATTGGGGTTTGCAAGGCTTGGAGGAAGGGAGGGTACCTGTCTTGAGCCCATGAGGATGAGAGAGCAGCTGGGATGAAACCAGTATGATGCAGAGTACAGTGGTGATGTTGGGTATGCAGTGGGTGAAGGGAGCCTGCATTGTGTAATGGTGCTGCAGTGGGAAATAGAAGCTGCAGCCTGCATGGTCAAGATGTAGTATGTGACCCTGTGTTCAGTCTGGGCTCACAGTGGATGTGCAGCAACTGCAGTGTGGGGGCAAGATGCTGCAGCAGGCAGAGCCGGTGCAGTGTACAATGTAAGGTGCATTGAGGGTGGCTGTCTGCCCGTCGATACCACCTTCTTAGTGATTAGGTTTGGATGAAACGCTGGGGAGCAAGACTGCAGTGTGCAGGGAGCACTTAGCGTCTATGTTATACCCAGTATGGAAATAGTCCCTTGAGATTGGGCTCCCTGCATAGTTGGGAGAGAATCTCAATACATGGGATACATTTATATTCTGCAGAAGTAGCAGAACTAGAAGGCAATGCAGAGGGCCAGCAATTAATGTGATCGGTGCAGGAGTTACAGAGTCCAGAGGGAGAAGATGAAGGTGCTATAGATTTGTTTCCTCTTCATTCTGGCTTTCTCTACCACATCTGGTAGAGACAAGGCCCTAAAATATTGGGTGAGGGAAGCTTTCTGGAATCCTCACCCAGACCCATGGAAAATGAAATGCCTCCTGATCCAGCCTTTTCTCCCAGAGGGACAGAGTAGGGAATCTTGTACTAAAAAACAAGAGCTCATTATTCATTATTACTCTTTTTTCCTACCCTTTCTCCCTTCCTTGAGCTCCCACTGTAGGGTGGTGACAGACCCAGGCAGGGCAGAGTGAAAGGCACATTGCTTCCAAACCAGGCATCTCACCAGACCTAGCCAAGTCTGCATCCCTGTGTTGCATTACCCTCTTCCCATCCCACGGACCCACCCCACTCACCCTACCCACTCATTTCTGGAAGTTGCTAGCTCTTCTCAGACTCAGTTTGTCACCAGTTCCTATTCCCTTCTTGCCATGAAACCCCTACCAGTCTTGTCCCCTCCCATCCACCTCTGTTTCAAAGCAGTCTCTGAATCTACAGGGAGAGGAAGGGGGCAGCATGAGTGAGAATGGATAGGCCTTCCAATGGGATATATCTTACAGCCCCCTTGGGCTTAGATTTCAGTTGCCAAGGAAGCAGCAGGAACAGCCTGTTCTCTGGTCCCCCTCAGAGAAGCTATGCCCAGGCCCCTCCCTTGCTCCCTCCCCTTCTTTCACACTGTTGCTAGGAAGTACCCCAAGATTTCTCAAGGGTCTCTCGCCTCTAAGAACCTAGAGATCCATATAGCTTTCTGAAGAGCTTCTTCCAAAAGTCTGGCAGCTAAGACCCCACACAGCATCTTCTACCCCTGCCAAAACCCTTTGCACACCCCTAGCAATTTGGAGAAGTGGGACATTCCCCCTGCCAGCCACCCTGGAAGGAGCTCTGTGGCCTGTGCCTCAGTAATCCCCCTCCCCCAGCTCATCTTGACCTTCTGGTCTCTGGGTGATAAGGGTTAGCACCTTCTGGACTCTGGGTCAGCTAAGTGATAAGGTGTCCATCCAGCATGTACCATATACCCCTTGGCTCTGGAGATATTGAGGGTACTCTGGAAAGACAGGTGAGGAAACTGAGTTACCACTAGCTAAAAGAAACCCAAACCCAGTTGTTTCTCCCTCTTAGTGATCTCTCAATCAAGAAGAGATGGGAGTACCAGCTACTCAGGAGGCTGAGGTAGGAGGATCACTTGAGCCCAGGGCTGTAGTTTGCCATAAGCATGCCTGTGAATAGCTGCTGCACGCCAGCCTTAGCAACAAGGTGAGATATTGTCTCTAAAATAAAAATAAAAATAAAAAAATATATAGAGAGAGGGTAGAAATGGATGAAAGAAAGGGAAAGGCAGTTTATAGAAATTGGAGATCAAATGGCTAGCAGAGATGAGAACCTGAGAAATTGGCAATTCCCCTGACAAGAGTGAAGTGGCCACTTAATTCTCCCCTTTGTCCCATCAGATGCCTTTGTTCTTGGTCAAAGAAGAGGGAGCCCAGGGAGGGGACCAGGCTTGGCTGAGGCTTGCTTTTGGAGGCTGAGGCAAGAAGTAGAAGCAGACACCTCCTTCAGGTTGTCTGTCAGGGTTTCTCGTACCTTTGTTCATTTGACACTTTTAAAAAAGAACACGTAATATGTGCCAGGTATTGCATCCCATGAATGTTCCCAGCTTCTGGTTTCATACTCCTACAGAGTCCCCTCATCCTGCGTTTGCCAGCAGGAGAGAAGAGAGGAGGGAGGAGGAGACAGTCTCTTTTACCATCAGAGTCTGGGGCTCACTATCCTGCAGGCCTCCCCCTCCAATCAAAGGAGAGGATGAGCCAGTTTGGTGTGGAAGCCAGGAGTATAAAGTGGAGTGGCTCCCGGGGGTGAGGCTGTACTGAGGAAATGGCAAGCTGGCCTTCCTTCCCTGACAGCCAGGCCTCAGGATCACAGCACCTGTCTTCTCATCTGTGCTCAGACTGTGGTGAGGGAAGGCACATCCTCCAGGGTGTTAAGAGGAAACACTCTGGGCTTGGTGCCTGTGGTTCAAGTGGCTAAGGCACCAGCCACATACACCTAAGGTGGCGGGTTTGAATCCAGCCCGGACCCGCCAAACAACAATGATGGCTGCAACCAAAAAATAGCCTGGCGTTGTGGCGGGCGCCTGTGGTCCCAGCTACTCGGGAAGCAGAGGTAGGAGACTCACTTGAGCCCAGGAGTTGGAGGTTGCTGTGAGCTGTGATGCCACAGCACTCTACCCAGGGGGACAGCTTGAGGCTCTGTTCCAAAAAAAAAAAAAAAAAAAGAGGAAACACTCTGGGTGTTGGTTCAAATTCTGCCTTTCACTCTCCTGGGGCAGTAGGAAGACAGAGACAGGCAACTATGGGGGCGGAGGTGCAAAGGCTGTCTCTGAGGTGCAGCCTCCTCATTGGCCTCTTCCCCATCATCCCCTCCCCCAGATAGATGGAAAACAGGGATTTTGATTTGGGAACAGTGAGGGAGGGAGCTAGTTTGGAGCCAGCTGTGTATGAGCACATGGGAATGACTTTCTTTTCCCATCCACCTGCTGCCTGTAGTGGGGGGGGGGACCCAGGCAAGCTTCTAGAGGAAAATGGTCCCCCTAGGGGAGGGGAATGACTCTGTTTCCCTATGGAGAGAAAGGAAGCTGAAACCTTCTGTGCCTTGTGTGCTTACCAGAGATTTCAGTGTTTCTGGGTTTTTGGGTCTGGACTCTTGCCACTCTTTTCTAGCCTAGATAAGGAATGTCCCCTTCCCCTGGGGTACTAAAAACCCTGTTCCTCACAGTCTCTTACCCCACTCTAGCCTGGCTTTTTGGCCACTACTCCAGATGTTACCGTGTCACTCTGCCTGGCTGGGTTCCACCTGTCCCTCTTTCCCAGCCACAGAGGGCAACAAGATGGAGAGGCTTGGGCTCAGGACTAGGAGGGCAAAGGGAGCTCAGCTTCTATCAGTGCTGGGGAGAAGAAACGGACAGCAAGAGAAAGTGGGACAAGTAGGACTGGGCTCTGGGATGGAGTAGGGGCCATGTTCTGTATACCCAAAGAGGCCATTGACATTTCTTTCACCTCTGGAGAATAACATGGAGCCCCATACTTGTGGCAGGTGAGCCAGAGCGCTCAAGAGGGTCCCCAGGAAGGTACTGTGTTGTGGAAGGAAGAGGTGGCATAGGGCAAGGCTGTCTCTGATATTTACAGACTAGGGAGGCAAGAAGGTCAAAGCAGAGAAATTATAAATGGCCCTTGCCCAGAGCTAAGGGAGTCCTTGCACATAGGAGGCCAGAACTTGGGGAAACCCTGCCAAGCCTAGAGAAAAGGCTGCTGGTGGGAGGTAGGGGAATGGGAAGGCAGATGGCATGACTACAAAAGCCGCCTCCCTGTCACTGTGAATTGGGGAGGAGGCACCTCCCTAGAAATCTGCCAGGCTTTCTGCCAGAAGGGATGGTTTGAGCTCAGAATATCACCATCCTCAGGGCTCAAATATTCCCCACTCCCATGTGGACTGGACCCAACACCCACCAACTCAAAGTTGACAGCTTCTTTCTAAGACAGCCAGTGTGGGCATGAGGGACAAGAAAGGAGCTGCAGGGTCCCGGAATGGCTCCAGATGGGGGGCCTTAAGTCTGCTGTAACAGTAACAGAATGAGAGTGGGGAGCAGACAAAGAGAAGGTGAGGGGCCTGGGAGAAGAAGGGGAGCCAGCTATGTGAGGGGCTAAAGAGAAGCAGGGTTTGTGGTGGTTTCAAGTGTGACTGGGTGTGGCTGAGGGGAGTTTAGAGGTTCAGCGTGAGGAATCTGGGTTCTCCCTTCCTCCTGCTTTGGAAGCTTTGGCTGCACATATTTGGCAGCTGGTTTGTGTAAACACTTCAGGCAGGTACAAAGGGAGCAGAATGGAGGGGGGCATGGGTGGGTGTATGGGGAGGTGGGAGGCCATAGCCAGTGCCAACCTCAGAGGGATATGACCTGGCCCTCTTCCAACCATACTCTCTCCTTTAGAATATGAGTCCTTGATTCCCTACTCAGACTATGCTCCTGATACCCAGGATTTACTGTGCATTCTATGCCCAAATGGCCACAAGTTTGCTTCCAAAGCCTTGGTGAGTTGCCCTCCCAGATTCATCCTCCAAGAGGATTGATTTTGCCATTCAAAGGGTAGCCACAAGATAGTTGTTGGGGAGTAGGGATGGAGCTTGAATTTGTGAACTGGGATATCAGGCTCCTTATGGTATGAAATTAGGGGCTGGACCTTGGCTGGGGGCCTTCTTATTTACTTTTGTTTGTTTGTTTGTTTGTTTAAACAGTCTCACTCTGTTACCCTGGCTAGAATGCAGAGATGTCATCACAGCTCATGGCAGGCTTAAACTCCTGGGGTCAAGTGATTCTCCTGTTTAAGTCTCCTGAGTAGTTGGGGGCTACAGATGCCCACTACCACACCTCGATAATTTTTCTTTCTTTCTTTTTTTTTTT